>NC_086247.1:42529028-42829028 GCF_021018805.1 Prinia subflava | reverse complement strand
TTTCTATGTAGAAACTCAAATACAGACTGAGCTAAAGTTATAAATTTTGCACCATTTGTTCCCTAAGCTGCTTTAAGAATAGGAACTGGGTCCATCCAGTGGAAGACTGAAGTACAATAATGATTTTTTGGGTCAGCAGTCCTAGAGTCCTGTTGTCAGAATTTCCCTTCCAGGTTCCTGGAAATGAAGCAGCTGACATGACAGCCTGAAAAACAATAATGTTCCTTAGTCAGAGAGCTCCTGCTAAGCAGAGGATAATTTTAAACAAGAGGAGAAGTAAGGGCTGACAAACTGACATCACTGCAATAATAAGAGTGTGATATTTTTATACATAAAAAAGGGAGAAGAGTGAAAGTAATATATTGGCAAGACCTTCGTTGCTTTGTGCGTCCAAGACAATAATAGCTGACTTAATGAACCCATTGTCAGGATTTTGATTTGACATGGTAAGCTGGCATTAAGCAAAAAGCTGATGTAGCGTATCTTGTCAAATCAGAGCCTTCCTATCTGATTAAATTACTGCCTCATGCCATGCATCAGACTTTGCTTGAAAATGACCACACACAAAGAAAAACAAATCAGGAATATTTTAGTATTAAAATCAGCTATTTCTTAATATGCAAATATTCTTCTTGTTTTCTGCTGAAAGAAGTCAGAATTACAGATGCGTTAATAATGGAAGTTTCCATAAGCCAAACATGTTTCGTACTTCTCTTTCAAATCAGATGATACCGAACTCAGAGCAAATCTGTAGCTCATAATGAAGCTGCTGTTCTTTCCTTGTCTTTCCTCCCCTCAGATATTTTCTCCATGATTTCTGACTCCAGCGGGGTGATGGTTTATGGCAGGTATGACATGTTTCTGCGCGAGGTTCTCAAGCTGCCCACCGCTGTCTTCGAGGGGCCTTCATTTGGTTACACCGAGCAGTCGGCAAAATCCTGTTTCTCACAACAGGTAAATGAGGAGATTCAGGATCTCAATCACCCCAGTGAGCAGGCCAAGACTCTTCCTGTCTTACACATGTGCATATTTACCCAGGAAACACAGGGTTGGATAAGGGAAAGGTGCACTCCACTGATTTCTGGCGGGTAGATTTGGTGCCTTCAACAGGAAGCTGGTCACTGTAGGCTCCCCATATAACCACGAAGAGAGAGGTTTAGTCAAAAAGTGATTCAGAGCAAGATCTTGACTTGCATGTTCCTAAATTAGGGAACTTCCTAGTTTAAGCACCTGATACATATATACCTTTAGGTATTACATATATTTGTACCACAAGGCATACTGTCCTCCACTCCGTTTATTTGGTGTTGGTACAAGCATACACAAGACTAACTTCTCCATACAAAGCTGAAGTCCCACCAAAAAAAATCAAACCTCATGTTTTCCCAGTGATAGACACACAAGTTTAGGAGTGAGAAGAAAATTACCTTAAAACATTTTTTTGTAAATGGGTATCAGTATACATTAGAAAATCCCCAGTGAAATAGGGTCGGGAAAGCAATGAATTTATCCTGAAGAAAATACAAGATTTTTCTGCAACTCCATAGGTACATTCTGTACACAACAGACTCCATAGGTACACTGAGTACAGCACATTGGCTTCAGCTAATAGCACTTCAGAAGATTCCATAATTGTGGCAGATTGTCCACTTCTCCAGTGGAGAAAGACAGAATTCCTCTGGCTCTTTCCACACATCACACTGTGTAATGCCATAAATATGTAGTAAGGGAATATGCTGAAACTTAGACAATGTTAGAAATAAAGTTGTATTTTCCTTCTCTTTATCCTTTCATTTGCTAAGTGAATACTGTTGAACAAGTAAGTTCAATGGAGCAGGAATAGTGTAATTTTTATGCAAAAGAGCGTCTCATTTTTTGTATTCTCTCAGTTTCATCACTAGTCAATAGGCACTCCAGTGAATTGAAAGGAGATGTTGAAATTCATTTATTGAGTCATCTCCCAATTTATTTTAAATGGTGATGTTGGCATATGTGAAACTAGTCTTCTTTCACAGAGGGAGCCTTAAAACAGCACTTCATGTTGTGTTGAAGAATTTACATGGTGAAGTGACTCCTGGTAGTTTTGTATTAAAATAAAAGAGTGCTCTTGCATGGCAACAGGGCATTCAAGCTTGCATATTGGACATGCTGTTATTAAAGATGGAAAAAGGAATTTCTTTTCCTGAAAGAATGTAATTCAGGCCTAGTTTTTATCTGGATAGCCATCAGAAATGTCACTTGCTTTGAGATTGCATCCAGCTGATTGAACCAGATGCATTGAGGTACCTTTAAAAACAACATCTTCAAGCAGGCATTAGATGGTTTTGTTTACAAACTCCACTTAGAGCTAACAAGAGTTAAGTCTCTAACTGATGTAGATACACAGCAGGTTTACAAAGCTGCTGTTTTGCATCTGGAGGGAGCCAAGTAGTCTTGCAAATCTTGTCTGATATTTCATTTAAATTGACTTTATGTAGTTCTCATTACATCCTCACTAGGAATGAACCAGAGTTTTGAAGTGAAATTCAGATCTTTATGACACCATGATAAATGGTATTAACAGTCTTAGTCACACACAAGTCATTCTTTCTCTCTCTTATATTGCATGTAGCATTATCAGAAGTTGATACCTTGAAAGAAGTTTCACACTCTCACTTGTTCTCACATTGGGTAACTTCTGCTTACCAAAAGCCTTTCAACCCCCTCATATATAGAGATTCTTCAATTTCAGGGAAATAAAAAATTCTGGGAATTACCAGGTTATTGTGTCAAATCCATTCACCTTACATCTGAAAGGATTTTTCCTTTTGCAGAAATGTTTAATTATTCCCAGTTCTAGTGGTTTACTTGATCCAACCATGTATTTTCTTCTGCCTGTGAACCACTGCTAGACTGAATGGCTATTCAAAGCAGAAACAACAGTGTTTCCTCATCAGCAGATTTGTGAGACAGAACTGCTGGAGCAAGTGACTTAATGTTTCAGAATGCAAATCTGTGGCTCAAAAAGGAGTTTTATCATCACCCCTTTCCCCCATAGGTAGGATTGATGTGATGTTATATCGTATTTGTATTAAACACTATTGTTACTATTGTAAAAAACACTTTAAAAAAACTATCCCAAACTAAAAAGATAGGCGCTAACTTCATTTTCTTAGCACTTGTCTAAGTGTTATTCCACAAACCTAGACTCCATCTGTGTGTAGTATATATTTAGAAAACAGCTTTTGGTTTAAACTTTCCCAGCAGCTGAAAGAAAGTTGCAGGAGGAAAATGTATGGAAATTGCTCTGGCAGTGTTCTTTTAAGGGACACTGCTTTTTTCTCTAATCCATAAAATCAGTGATCACCGGAGCAGTTTGGCCATAAAGTTGTCATTGAAGCTAAGTTGCTTTATTTGCTCCCAATCACATTTTAAATTTATATCTGCTTTCAAAAGCCCACTGCTTTGTGGAAGAACTGTTCTTGCCTCCTCATCTGTTTGTTTGTTAGACTGGTCGAGTGTATCCCTTCAAGTGCAGAGGGAAGATACAAGGCTACTCAGCTCTGCAGTGTGGGGCACTGGAGGTCCCTTCTTTTCCCAGGCTTCCTTCCACCTTCTTTTGCTCTGTGTTCCCAAGTTCTGCAGCAGACAACACAGACATTTGCTGGCAGCATTGGTCAGCAAACCTGTGCCAAGCATTCACAACAGAAAAACAAATCCACATCTCCAAAAGAAAGGTCCTTTTCTCTGAGCTGATGCTTCTAGCACAGGGTGCCTGTTTGGGAAGTGGTTATCAACTCTCCATGGCTGGGAAGGTAATTCATACAACAAGCAGGTGGTAGTATTTGACTGGACTTGCACACTGCAGTTGCTGTGGGGAAAGGCAGTATTCCAGTGAGATTTAGAGCTCATATTCTGGCAATTTCTATTCATTAAGAAGTCAAGCCCATTTTCACAGTAGACTGAGGTATTTTCTCCTAGGGACAAACATCTTTATATCTTTCCAAATATCTTGCAATATTTCAACCCTGAGACTGTTGCAGTGTGAAATGTTTTCCACTGATCACTCAGTGTATAAGAGAAATAATGTCTTTATTTACATCTGGTGGTAATTGTGTATAAGTGCAGCACAGATACTCCATCTGGAAACTTCAGCTCTTAGAGGAATTCCATAACACACAGAGATGATACGTGTCACTGCATAACTGCTGCTTAGCTTCCTCATGGGGTAACCACAGTTCTTTAGCAAGTTAAAGCAGCAGCTTATGCAATCAGATATGAAAATTTAGCCATCCCTTTGGATATGGGGATGCTACTTAAATATGTATGTCTGTAAAACATATCTATATATATTCTCAGCAGGGCTCAATATTTTTGCATCTTAAATTTTATTTAAGGAAGGCTCAGTTACAGATTGAAAAAACAAATGAATTAAGGTTTGTGATTACTTTTCCCAGACACCTAAGAAATTTAAGGCCCTAGATTGCATTTTTAAAATCCACAGGTATATCTTAGAGTTTAAATCTCTTTGAAATTTAAAGAGGCATAGATCTCTGAGTGCTTAAAGGCATGAAGAGTTTCGGAACAGTTGCAGTCCCTGAGCGTATGCAATCTTGACATCCCACAATCAGAGCTCACCCATAACTAGTTGCCATTGCTCCTTAGGCAAACAAAATTTCTTAAATTATGGTAACAGATTGCCTGTGCTGGTCTCTCCTTATCCTGTATTTCTTCCAAATTTGTACTCCCTTGCCAATATTTTCTCTCATTTTGTTTTTTGGAGTACCATCAGCAGTGATTTTTCATTTGAAAACTGGTCATACACAGTGATACCCTACATGCACCTGTACTTGTCACACAATACTCAAAACAGATGAGAACATGCAAAGTTGAATACCACCCTTAACCACAAAGCATCTTCAGGCAGTGACTCCAGAAGAGAGTCTAGAAATGAGTGGGAGCTACATGTCTCCAACCCAGCCTTGTGAGAATGACTTCTAGTCATCAGTCGTATCATTGTACTGACTAAAAATAGTCTGGGAAAGCTTTGCTAGTATCGCCTGTTCTTTTTAGTAAATCAGGGCTACAGGCAAACAGTGTTTGAAACTTATTCCCAAGTGTTTCTGTAGAGACAAGACAAAATAATTCTGAGATGTCTAATTACTGATTTTTTTTTTCTTTTGTGTGTGTGTGCATGTTTGTTTGCTTGTTTGAGCAGAAAAAAGTCACATTAAACACTTTCTTGGATACTCTCATGTCTGATCCCCCACCACAATGTCTAGTGTGGTTACCACTTCTGCATCGACTGGCAAATGTTGAAAATGGTAAGTAAAGAGACGCAAGAATAAACTTTGGTGTGACAATTTTTACACTCTGTAGATGATTTTGTAAAAAGTACTGTACTGGGTTCTTTGATTCCATGTGCTATTTTTACAGTGACTGGTAAAATATTTGAAGAAGTTTGTTGGTCATTCAACCAGGAACATGGCTTAAATTTTGCTGTGCTCAGGAAGTTAACCTGATCATGTCTCCTCTTGTGCTCTGGATAAGCAAAGAGCAATAACACTTTGTCTGTTCACACACTTACATTTGGTGAACTGTCAAGATCACAACTTTTCTTAGCTATGACATATGGCAGCAGAGAGGGAACAGCTTGGCAGTTTCCGTTTGTGCAGTATTCCTGGCAGGAGATGTCCAGTGCAGTGCAAAACACCAGCCAAAAGGTCCTTAGGAAGGATCTACTCCTAAGTCTACACTGCCAGACCATATCCTCTGAAAAGGAAGTTCCCTGTGGATGGTGTGCATCCATTTTTGGTGATAAAAGGAAAAGAAAAAAAAAGTTATACGTGTTCCCGTGCCAAACAAATCCCTCTTTCACTGAAAGGCACCAAGGTGGGTAAGGTGATGTTTCCAAGTCCTTTTTGGCTGCAGAGAAGCCTATCACACCTTCCTCAGGCTCTTGTCATCCATCCCTGTCCCTCACCAGCTTCACAGTGTTTCCTAGCCTAGAGCAGAAACCATTCCTGCTGCAAAATTCTAGCAAGGAATTAAACCCCTGACACATTCAACACTCATCCAGATTTTCCCAGACTGAACCTTATAACAGAAAGGCAGAGGGTGCCTGGAAACAAGGGGATGTTCAGTACCCTGTGGTAAATTGGGTACATGCTGTAGCAAGGAAAGAGGAACAGAAGTAGCACTATTGCCCAGAAAGTGCTTCAAAATATGTCAGTTGGTGCTTTAGCATGCTCAGAGGCTTGCCTCCTTTTCATTGTCTTCTTCTGAAGAGAGAACGGGTCCCTCCAAAGGCCAGCTTCCCAAATCTGGGCATCCAAAGCTACATGTTCAACTCCATGTATAGGTACCTGAATGACACCACTTGTACAGATGAGACAGCAGTAATTAAGAGACAGTAACATGTCTAAGTACACTTTCATCCTTTCAGTAGTCAAACAGCTGAGTTTGACTTTTCCTCCAAGGTGCCTCACTTCAGCTGCTTAAAGCACAACAAAACATTCTGCTTCTCCCAGTGGTGCAGCTGCAGAGGGTTTTCCTGTATACAAATTTTCTCTATCACAGAATAGTTTGGGTTGGAAGGAACCTTAAAGTTTATACAATTCCAACTCCCTGGCAGGGATACCTTCTACTAGATCAGGTTGCTCAAATCCCCATCCAACCAGGCCTTGAACACTTCCAAGGATGGATCATCCACAACTTCTTCAGGCAATGCAATCCACTGCCTCACCATCCTCACAGTAAAGATTATTTTTGCTAATACCTAATCTAAATCTACCTTCTTTCAGTGCACGCATTCCTCCTTGTCCTATCCCCACATGCCCTTGACCGAAGTTCCTCTCCATTTCTCTTGTAGCCCCTTTAGGTACTGGAAGGCTGCTCTAAAGGTCTCCCTGGAGCTTTCTCTTCTCCAGGCTGAAGAACTCTCTCAGCCTGTCTTCACAGGAAAGCTCTCATCTTGGTAGCCCTCCTCTTTACTCTGTTATGTATTCTGTTGGACACTGAACACACATTTTTGCTGCTGTGAGCAGGAGGGACAGATGCCAGCTCAGAAGTGAAGAAGGGTTTGGTGCCCAGTGTAGGAAGCGTTGCCCATTGCTTAGCACAGGTTGCTGTATTTTCATGGGTCAGAGCTGTCGGCAGCATCCAACGCTGCAGATTGCTTTAAACAAAGAAGGGAACACCCTTCAGTTTGGGGTTAGTCCATAAACCTTTTCTGGGTGTTTCTTTGTTCTGGTTTTTGGCTCACCGCTTCTTTCTCCCGCAGTCTTCCACCCCGTCGAGTGTTCCTACTGCCACAGCGAGAGCATGATGGGGTTTCGCTACCGCTGCCAGCAGTGTCACAATTACCAGCTCTGTCAGGACTGCTTCTGGAGGGGCCATGCCAGCGGTTCCCACAGCAACCAGCACCAAATGAAAGAGTACACGTCATGGGTAAGGGAAGGCTCCTGCCTCGCTGCAGACTGCTTTGCCCTCCAGCCATCAGAGAAGTCCCCAGCCACAGCTCTGGGCAGCTGTCTGGCTCAGGCGAGCTGGGAGCTGGGCTGGCACTTTGGATTGGTGACCCTGTCTGGGAGGCTCCGGCCTTGGGAGCCATCGGGAGAGTGTGGAGGTGGGAATGATCTTTTCTGGGTGAGGATCTGGGGCGCCTGTGACGCTGTGTGCCGCGGTGAGGGCAGCGCAGGAGGGGCTGGCAGCAGGGCACCAGGCTCATGGCAGCTTCTCCCGTTCCCACAGGACTCACGGTAAAATCCTCATTGGCTTGCTCTGTTTGGCTACGTGTAAATGAAATGATGAATACTTAATGCTCATTCATCAATATTTTCAGTTGAGTGGCTGCAGCATATGCGTAGCATTTGGGATGATCCTGGCACTGTAGATTTGAGCGTGATCACAGGCTTAGATCCACTTAGTACTGTTTACTGTAGACAAAAGCTCACTTCAGTCTATTTGTTGTTAATCAAAATAACGCAGTGTTTTTTCTAAGCTGAAATAGAAGTATCAACAGTGGCTGGAACCTTAACCTTCCCTGAAGGGCATGAGACCTGGGGACTCAGCTTTCCATGGACTGGAGCAAAGCCCCAGTAGAAACTCTTAGTTACAGAGCGTCAACGCACTTTGGGGTTCAAATCCAGAGATCTGCAGAAAATACCTAATTAATCTCAAACGTTTCAAAAGTATATTGTTAAAGGAAAGTTATGCATACAGCAAAAACTCCCATTTGTATAATGCTTTGTGCTTATTTTTTAACTAAGTTCGGAAGTTTTATACTTTTAAAAAGTTTAGTCTTCTGTTGATGGAACAGGGAAGGGTTAAATTTAACATGGTTTGTTCTGTATGCCAGTCATACAGCCCTGCACTGTATCCCAGCAAATCTGGGTCTGTAATTGTTTCTGTGGGTCCTAATTGCTGCTTGTTGCATAGACACAAATGGCCAGAGTTTAGTATCTGAATAGGAAAAGTGCACACTATATAGGTCAGGCTCCATTCCTAATAGCAATTTGTGCTATAAAATCCATTTTTTGGTGTATCCAGGGAGCTGTAATTATAGGTAGGAAGTAATTGGAAAACTTAAGATTTCTGCTCAGCAGAAGACAAAAATGTGACCACATGCCTAGTGCTTTCAAATGTTTCCTTGCCAGAAACAAATGTTTTGCTTCAAGTCTGAAGTTGCCTTTCTGTGGCATTTATTAGCATTTGTGCAAACC
The DNA here is from genome assembly GCF_021018805.1 of Prinia subflava. Lineage (NCBI taxonomy): Eukaryota > Metazoa > Chordata > Aves > Passeriformes > Cisticolidae > Prinia > Prinia subflava. The sequence goes on along the minus strand of NC_086247.1, from coordinate 42,820,326 downwards.
TGGGTAGCATTCTCCATAATGTATCAGTATCGAGTTCCACATGCAGATTGGCAGTGTTTATGGAATCAGTGGAAATCAACTGTTCTCAATTCAGAGTGAAATTGCATTTAGAATGAAAGAGAAAGAGTTTGAACTTTACATATTGAGGTTGGATGTCTCCAACAGAAATATTTCATTATGGGCTTGGTGAAGATCATGTTAATGAAGGATGTGTATGCACAAATACAAAACCCTTTCTGTCAAATTCCAGAAAGATTTTTCAATTTCAACCTGTAGAGCTGTGTTTGGGGAGAGGAGACAGTGTAAGGATCAGTAACCCTCTTTTACTGGCAGAGAACTGAATCACTGAATCAGAGAGCTGAGTTGAATTCCCTGAGAATCCCTCACAAAGCCTAAAAGACACCTTAGATGTTAGAGATTCTTTGGAAGGGAGGTTGAGTTTGCTCCTCAACTGCATAGTCTCCAAACAAAACAGAAAGTGGAAAATACTGATTTTAATTGTTTTTGACACACTGATGAAAATTATGCTTCTTGCACAGACCCTCCCCATCTTTTGGGGGAAGTGACAGTACATCAATCTCTTTTGACGTGCTGTTGCCACAGTGGGGCAATTCCTGGCAAGCTCCTGTCTCAGATTTGTATTCTCCAGTAGTCAGTGGCCACAGGAGGTGGAAGAGAAGCTTTGTAATAGCAGCTAAACAGTACAGGGTACTGGAGGTGAGGAGGGAAATACTAGTGAGGGGGAAGAACAAAGCAGCCCTAGTGTCTGGCCCACATCTAGGAGGGAAATGGAGTCCCATGCAGTGTATCCATGGGGACAAGGATACTCAGATCCATTCTCCTTGCACTCCCGAGCTGCTGAGGTACAAGCCAGCAGCAGTCCTGGCGACACAAACTGTGCTGTACCTCCTTCAACACTGCCTGAGTGCAGCACTGCAAAAAAAGCCATGGCAACTGTCCCTATAGATACACAGCTGCTCTGAAGGCTGCTGAAGGTAACAGTAATCCTTCCCCAAACAGAGCACTCTGCCTCACCAGACTCTGGGGTGGGAGGGGGGCAAGGGGCATGTCAGTCCATAGGTACTGGGCTGTTAGAGCTTCCTGTTGTTTTGTGCTTCCTATAGCAGAAACAGTATGCACCTTACTTGTCCAGATTACCTCTACCTTCCTTGTTCCTCCCAGAAATCACCTGCTAAGAAGCTAACTAATGCACTTAGCAAGTCTTTAAGCTGTGCTTCCAGCCGTGAACCTTTGCACCCAATGTTCCCTGACCAGCCTGAAAAACCTCTAAACCTGGCTCATATTGTGTAAGTATCTGTGTGCTGTAGACAAAGTAAGCTTTGTTGTAGGAGTTGCTTGCACCAGGTGTAGATACTACAGCTCTGAACAAAGCAGGAGGCAGACGTGGCTTGTCCAGCTCAATGCATCACAAGTACAAATTTGCTGGCAGGGATATTCAGTGTAAAAGTGTTCTTCTGGTGTGACTTCACTTGAAAAATCAATGGAATATATACGTACAATCAAATACTGGGACACAACGTTGGAATGTCCCCATTCTCCTCAAGAGATGTCCATGCAATTTCATGGAGTTTCAGCACTTTGGGATGTATTGATGCTGAGAACATCAGTTCTGTCATCTAGAGACTCTTAAATTCAGTGTATCACAGGTATGTCTTGACACAAGGCACCAGAGAAAAGTGAAATCCGACCACTTTTGTAAAAAAAGGTGTCAGAGGTCTCACTGATTTAAGTGGAGCCGTGGCTTCACCCAGCCTTGAAGAATAGTGTTAGTCTGCATAAAAAGTGTGCCTTCAACTGCCAAGTCAGTTGAAAAGAGTCTATTATCCTTATGTTTTGATATGTTGAGAAAGCAAGATTATTTTTTGGTATGACTAGCATGTCACTACTTTCTTTCTGCAGGAGTCAAGAAATCCAAAACAAAAAGAAAATGTATTTGGGCAGAGTGGGGAAAGTACCACTTTGGATGGATTTTTTTCTAAAGCATGTCCACTACCCATAGTAGCAGACACTGAGATTTTCTTATTTGTCAATTTGGCTTACCTTTGCTTCTTGGGTCTTTTTTTAACCACCACCAAAGGGAAAACCCATTAAATTTCCCATAAAATTAAGACATTGGTTGGAAGAAAGATACAAAGAAATTAAGTTGGAAAAAATGCTGAATACTGTCTTTAAAGTATTTCTCTTATTCTGGTGTATTTCTTTAGAAAATATCTTTCTCAGCCATGTTCCCAGGGCTTCTGACTGAAGCATTTTAGGCAGCAGCTATTAGAATTATATTTATATGCTGCACATCTATATTACTGGCTGCTGGAACTGCTCTAGTCTGTTATTATTACACATACTGAGTTTTGTCCATCTTGAATATTTGCATGTAACATCTTCAAGGGCAGGTGTACCCCAGCCATTGTGGGCTGTGCAACACCTGGAAATTTCACCCAACCTGCCTGACATTTTAAGGATGAATTATGCTGATGGTCTTCCTTACACGGTTATAGCAGAACTTCTTCAAGGTGTAGGAGAGTGCTCTGGTCTTCAGAGACAAGGTGCCTCTGACAGATGCATGGTGCCAAATACCTGTCACACTCAATTGTCAGTTTAAACCCCTGCACCTCTTTATGGAGGAGTGCTGGGAGAATGTTGTTCTTTGGCAGAAGTGATCCAGAGTTGGATCTGCTGAGCTCCCTCACTTCTGTGCCTGGCCCTGCTGGCAAGTCAGAGATAATTTCACAGGGCAGATTTTGGCCATCCTTAAGTGAACAGGAGAGAGAGAGAGAGCTTGAAACTGAAAGAGAAGCCTCTGTTCTCTGTTGGCTGGAGGATCTTGAAGGCTTGGGGATATGTCAGAATATAAAAGGTAGTGAAAACTGGGATACTGTGAATGGATTAAATGCGCTTAGGCAAGGCAAGGGGAAAGTACCATAATTAAGTAGGAACTCATCCAAATTTTTGCTGTGAAATTAGCACCTTCCCTTATTCCTAAATATACAGACAATTTATAGTGATGGGATGTGAGAACAAACCACCATCTCTTCTGTTTTATGACAGTTTCTCTTTATTCATAGATTGATGGTAATATAACTTGGCAATATATATTGGCTATAATGATGCATGAGTGAGAAACCTGTAAGTTGTGGAGGTATCATGATCTACAGCATAATTGACACAAATTAACTGAGGGGAGGGGTATGCTACAGAACCTTGTCGAGAATATCTTCTCACTGATGCAATTTTTATTTTTAAACATAATGGAAGTTGAGAGAAACAGCTCTGGGCAGGAATCCAGGCAAAAAAAGGGGGGTTATATTTGCATTAGATGGAAGAATTTTGGCAACAAAACAGTATCCTTTTCTTAGCTTCCAGCTTAAATGGGGACAAGTACTCCCTGCATTACTACAGAAACTTTGCTTTTGATTGTTCTTCCACCTTTGACTGGCACCAGACAGAAAGACTGCATGGTTTTTTTGTTTTACTGGTGCCATGCGAAATCATGAATTAAGCAAGAAATACATACAAGGGCTCATCTACAGAAATAATTATTAAGGTGTCATAAACCTGATGGTAGAACTCCTCCCACTGATGGAAGGGTCATTTTTCCTCTCTGTACTTAAGATTAGCAACATGAAAGAAAGTCCAGACTGCAAAGATAATAAATGGCATGCCCAGGACATTGTGGAGGCATTTTTCAAATACATTCTGCACTGACCTGACTTCATTTTCATCTCAAGCCTGTGGAAGCATTATTTTTGACATCAGTGTAAACAGGTTAGAGCAGCCTGAAGCACTTTGGAAAATTCTTCCTATTTAATTTGGTTCATTACTGAGGATATATGTTGTGCCATAGCATGCTTTTATTACATAGCATATTTCAATAGCATTTAGTGTTTTCCGTCTCCTTGAGGACAATTAATCCAGTATAAACAGCTCACTTTTATCAGAAAGCTTAATCACTCACTTTCAGGAGTTTAACCTCAGAAAAACATAATTTATACTCAGTAGCTGAGTTTTCCTTTGCTTTGCAATAAAGTCTGTTGTTCTTGTCTTACCACATCACACATCTCTATGTGTTTTAACATCCATTTGATATTTCAGTGGAACCTGAGGACTGTGACAGTGGGCATCAGCCTTTAAGAAACTTGCCCTGGGAAAGCTCTGGATTAGTTTAATATTTTTTTCATCATAAGAATTGACAAAGTAATGCTAATCAGGAAACCTTAGCAAAGTCTTGAAGTTTAAATATATTTGTACATAAGAGTAACTTTGCTTTTGTAAACAGATTAATGACCTTTTATGCATAGAGGCTCTCATGCTTTTTGCAGAATCAGGATCATAAGAATGGAGTATGTCCAATGTATTACCATTAATTACACATATTAAATTGACAGTTTAATTAATGATCTCTTTTCCGTTTTATTCTGCCTGCAAAAGAGATACTTGGTGAGTATTTTTCTTCTTTAGTACACTTGTTGGAGGAAAAGCTTGGAAAAATTGTGATAATCTCAGTATTACCAAAAAAAATAGCATTGACCACGTCTCCATAAGTACATGGAAGACAAAGGACTGCTTCTCAAATTCATGACTGATCAGAACTGATCAGGAGGTTTTCATATGGTTCTGCAGATGCAGGGTTAGATTAAAACTGTATTTTGATATAAATAAATAACAATCTACATCCTTCCTCTTTCTTTTCACAGATTTAAACTTCTTAAAATCAGTGTGGCATTATCATGCTGAGAAATTCGGTCGGATTTTTCAAATACCATATTTTTTGCCTGTTTTATAAGAAGTTACAGGACAAAATATATAGTAATAGTTCACTTCTATGCAGAACTGGCTTTCTTGGAAATGCTTTGGTTGACCAATTGTCTGCACAATTGGTGCCCAGTGAATATTTTGCAGATTGCTACCATATTTTGATTTGCACATCTGCAGAATTCAAAGAGCAAAATAGATCTTCCACAGAGCCTAAAGCCTATATTAACTAAATTGAGGTCTGAATTACATGTGGCTTCAGATTCTGCTCATACCTGATTGAACACCCTGTGATTTGAATAACAGACCTTTTAGTTGTTCCTGAGCAGATAGATCTTTTGCTCAATGTTCCATAAGAAGCCTGCTAAGAAGGGGAAATTTCTCCTTAATGGATACAGGAGGAGAAAATTATACACAGGTTATTTTTAAGAGTAGACAGTAAAAGAAAGCGGAGGAAAATTCCTTCTTGTTTCATTTGTTGTAAAAGCAGGAAATGAAGAATGTAATAATGAAATCATCATTACTAATGGGTCCTCTTGAACTAAATAGTTACTCTAAATTTTGACTTGGGGGTTTGATATACCAGTTAAAAAGCTTTGCCATCAAACCAGTTTAAAATTCAGCGTGTATTTTATGGGGTGCTGAGGGCTTGGGTACACTGTGGTCATTGTGATAGCATGGAGCTTAGCACCAGCAATAACTTCATGAAAAGATGTGTCATTTATTGGCAGTTCCACACTGCAGACCTCCATGCTACCACAGAAAACTGACTGCCAGTTCTCATCCTGGCTCATTGAAAGCAGGGACTGCACCCTGGACTATTGCCTCTGGAAAGGAGCAATGGCATCATGGCTGCTCTGCCTAAGGAGGGGGAAAAAGTTAAGCAGGTTGCTTAAAACTCACCTCAGAACACACAAAGGCATCATTTCCCTCCAGGCCTACATACCAATGTATTTCTATCAACTTCTTAAAACCACAGCGTCTGTAATTTGAAACTATTACTATGTAAAGCAGAAGATGCCAGTTGCAAAGTTACTTTGAATAAGCTCATTCTGTTCTACATAAATAGTGCTGCTGATGGAGGGGGTTTTGGTGCAAAATTAATGCAGCTAGATATTTTGCCTTTCAGGCCCCCCCGACCTGTAACCAGCATGAACGACACACTCTTCTCCCATTCTGTTCCCTCAGGAAGTCCCTTTGCAAACAGAAGGTGAGTTCTTATCCTTATTTAAATCAAACAAACTGTATGATAGTGGTAGGAGTTTCAGTTTTCAGTTCCCTCACAGGGGTAAAAAAGCCCCTAAAACAGTAAAATCAAGAGACGTGAGCAGAGAAATGCCACGGTCAGTTTGGACTGATACCCAGACATCCAAATGGAGAGCTGGAGTTAAGGCACCCCAAGCTCCCCACAGCACAGCACTGAATTTCAGCTCTCATTTGAACCGTTCTGACCCACTAAAATGTGCTCACATCCAACCCCAGGCACCCTCCCATAGGGATCCAAACTGGGCTACTGTTGAAAACCATTTTGTAACAGCACTATGGAATAGGAGCTGGGATGTGCCTTTGCCTACTGGGAATGCCTGCATCATACTGCAAGATATGGATGAACAAAGAGAAGATGTCTTCATACTTCCAAGATACAGCAAGACATCCTTTCTGCTGTTAAACCATTCTGATTTTCATTAAAATCAACAAGGGAGAAGGCGTAGTCTTAGAATGAGGTGACTGACCCTTCAGTAAACAAGCCAGGGAAGTCTCATCAGAAATATAACTCCCAAAGAGGAGGTGCTTGCAGCTGACTGTGTACATTTTGACTCAATATTTTGGCTCACCCAGCCAAAATATGTGTGTAATGTTTGCTAGCTGTCTGACCCAATCTATGTGAGCCTACAAATGTACATAGGTAAGAAGGTGGCAGAAAATAACTTCCTGCTGTCTTAGGAAAGATGAGCAATGTGTCTGCCTTGGGTGCATTTTATTGCTTGACTCCTGCTGTGTGTGTCAGTGCTTCAGCATTCCCATATGACTAAACACAATCTCTGGGTATGCACAGCTATGTATTTTAACACCAAAACTGAAAGCAAACACTGCAGAGTCAGAGTAAAGATGGTTTACTACTTCTTTGATTTATGAATCCTGTTACCACGAGCTGTAAACTGTAAATTCCCAGTGTTGTCTTAGTGCCAGCAGGTGTGACTGAGATGCTTTTTGAAAGCCAGCCCCAGAGCAGCCCCCAAGGCCAGATCTGCTGCCTATACAGAGAGACTGCAAATGCAGATCCATTTCTGTTGTTGGAATATATGGGGGTTTATGTGCAAGGCAGGGTAATGTTTTTGTAGCCTCTCCAGGAGAGGTCACTAAGAGCAGCGCTCTTTAGGAGTGTTGCTGATGCTTCTGTGTGTTCCCTGTGCTTGATCAACAAAAGTACACTTTGCTCCCCAGGCCAGGGGCCTGCAGTAACACAGCACTGTCTGCTGTGCTGCTTGTCTTTCTTTGCCTGTGAAACACACCCGATTATTTTATTTTGTCTGCTTTAGTAAATGACTATCTTTAACTATCAGTTTTAAACTTACATGCTTCCTGAGCTGTTAAAATGCCTTTTTTTCCTAGGAAGCACTCCTTGAAGTGAATCCCCTGAAGGCAGGTGATAGTACCACCCCCCTCAAGCATAGACTTGTCCCACCCCAGACTTCCTTATAATTGGGTAGTGTGACATCCCTGTACAGTTAAAAGTTACAATAATGCAGCAGTCATTGACGTTAACATCAACTCTTCTAGAGTTAACTGTACCGTGATATGTAAGGTAATGACATTGATTGTATATTAGAAGTTCTGTAACTTTTGTTTCATTTACGTAGCAGGATTTTAGCAGTTTGACAGCTTATTCTCCGTATTTTTGTTTTCACCTTTTACAAATTAAATTTGCATCTTTTTATTGGAAAGGAAAAGCACCCTACAAACAGCCAAGTCAGTATTCTTTCAAAATAAATTACATTTATTGTTACGAACCCTATCTGAACACTGTGCTCTCTGTCTATTCTTTTTGAGGTATTAACAAGGTTTCATTGTTTGAATCATTCAGGTTACTTGGGGGTTTTAATGCAGCCAGTCCTGTGGCTGATGAGCATTCTCTTATAAAGCTGTATGTAAATCAGCTTCACAACAATTCACGGTCAGTATGACAGCACTAACCTACTAATCGCTGTAGTTCTGTAGCTCATGCACTAAATCATTAGCAATTCTGCTAAACTACTCAAAATATTCTTTAAGGAGGGTTCTGATTGGCTAGAGGGTTTCTGTGGCTCTAATTAGTCTTTTGAATAGACTTCCTGCTGGCTGTGGGCTTTGCCAACTTCTCTTGCTTCTGCGCAGCACAAGTCTTTCATTTTACCCTTTCACGTAGGATTAATATTAATGTGTCCAGTGGAAGTTGGAAACGTTGCTTTTGAAAACTGGAAAAACCACACCTTTATGGTTCCATCATCAGTGTATGACTTGCCTGTTGTGTTCTTGAGCAAGGACTGAAAGAGGCTTGCACAAAAGCCTGGAAATGACTCCAGGTCTCACAGCCAGCCTCCTCTGCCTCAGCTCTCACTGTGGGTGGCTGCTGTTCTACCCTAAGTGCTGCTTGCCAATAACCCTCCCCAGACCCCTCAGCTTTGCTTTTCAAAATGACCACAGGAAAGGCGGATGAAAGTCCTGCTGAAACTAATGAAAACTTCCCATTTACATAGTGAGAGCTGGATTTGGACCCATGCCTCTCATTGCATCCTTTTTCCAGCATTCCCTCACATCTCAGTGACCTAAAAGATCCTGTTTCATTCTGTGTAAAGGAAATACGCAATTGCATAAGAACAGTTTCCCCATCTTTTTTTACACAGAGGTTTTTTTTTTCTTATTAATCCATGAGCATTAACTATAATTCAGTAAGAATTATTGATATGAAGGTACTTTTCTGCTAAATGCCAAGATTTTCAATCAGGGTTAAACTAAAAACTGTATCTTCACTCATTCTTTTAAGTTTTACTGTTACTATTGCCCTGGGAAAATCAGGCCTCATTAGTGGAAGCTCACTGTCTTGAACATCAGAGAAACAGACTTTGATGGCTTTGTTTGCAACTGTGCTGATTTTATATTAAATACTCCATGATTCATATTATAATAAGAAGAGTATAATATTAGAGTATTAGAGTATAATATAAGCTCAGAGTAAAATTTCTAGCTGGATGTAATCAACACTAAAAGTTCTGCTGGCTGCGTTTTTACTGTAGATAACTTATGGTTACTTTAATTTGTGTTGCAGTCTAGTCCAGAGGTTTCAGATAGCTTTAAGTGAAGTTTTTATGTAATTTGAATGTTTAGTCAAAGGAGAATTGGCAGAGAAGGTCATTCATAGCATTCCCGTGGTATTTATTTCAGCTACTTGTGTTCACGTAAGAACATAGCCATTCTAGCCAATTTCTCCCTGTAGCAGCAGATGCTAAATTCAGCACACCAAGCTCATTCTGCTGCTGGAAATGGACAGCATCTCCTAAGTTCAGCACACTACCATCTTTATTTCTGGATACATGGGTGAAGACTGGAAATTAACTGGGAAGATGCAGGATCTTGTTAGGGGAAAGATCTTTGATAATTGGTAAATGCAGTGACACATTGCAGGAACAGCTCAGAGGAGATGGAACATTATATACAGTTTACACTTTAATTGCATCTGAACTGCACAGATTTCGGGTGGGTACACAATTACTCCAGAGCTCAAAGGAAGTTGGGTTCAGGCATTCCCAAAGATGCTTTTTAATTTCTTCAAACTGCTTTAGAATTGAAGTCCACTTAAAATTTTTGTCTTGTTTGCTTAGTGTGAGCCGGCAAGTCCATAAGAGAGCTCTAATGAGGAGGTTGGCTTAGCAATTACAAGCACCTTTTTTCTAAACTTATACAGTGTGGAAATTGGTATCAACAACAAGCTCTGTACAGCTCAAGAACAGCTTTAAAGCACTTGTGCTAGAAAAGAAGAAACAAAAAAGTCTGTGATCTTCTCCCAAATACCAAATCATGGTCATTTGCTGTGTTGACAGCTAACATGATTAAAACCATAAGGCCTGTAATTCTTTTGCTATAGCTAATATTCAGGGGTTTTCTCTCATTTGTTTTTGCAATTTCTGATAGGCTAGAGGGCAGCAGAACAAGGGAATATTACTGCAGAGTAGGTAATGCTCTTGCAAACCCAATGACTTGGATATGTGACATCAAAACAAGCAAACTTAGCGTTATTGAAACTTTTGTCTGGTCAAGAGAAATAACTCTATACACTGCATTAATGGTTTTTTCCTTATTTGAATAATTTTGTCCCCCAGCTGCAGTCTGTCATGCTGAGTTAAAGTATATAGCTGCCATAGTAATGGGTACAATCTCCTGCTCTTTCTTTATAAATGTTTTCTTAAAGCCATTGAATTATTGAGCTTAGATAGGATAAGATGAAACAGAATGGTTTTTCTTGCATTTTTCTCAGCCCCCCTTCACAGCTAATGCATTTAGTTCTTCTAAAGGAGTAATAAACTGGAATAAATGGTGTGATGCAACACATTCTAGTGAACTTGAAATGACTTGGTAATTGAGTGATAGAAAGAATGCACTATGATATCAGATACCCATAGCCAAGGAGAAATTGAGTGTTATTTGTTGCTCAGTCAGAATGGCTTGTGCCTTTTTTGAACTTCACATAAAAGTTAAAGGAATTGGATATTCTACCTGGGTATGACAAGATACTCGGCCAGATTTCTAGTCAACAACTAATTTGGAGCAAAGCATACTGGTTGCTGCTGTTCTCCATGTGCCTGTCTCTAAGGAGCGTGGTAGACTTCAACTGCGTGTTGTCTTTGCATGTTGTTTTCAGAAAAAGATGAGAAGCAATTCTCATATATTTCATCAGCAATATTCTGCCTGGCTGAAGGAAAAGTTTATATGTTTGATTGTTTAGTAGCCAGGTAGACGCTAATGAGGGTGTAACACTTAAACCAATATTGTTAGGTCTGTATCTTTACAGACATCTGCTCATAGCTGGAAGGTTTGTCTCTAAATTTGGATGGAGAAGCATTATTTGGCATCTTACAAGATGTTCCATTTTAGCAGGAATACATCTTTAAAATATCTGTTCCAGTTAGAAAGTCACTGTGGCCAGAACAATCGCTGAAGTATTAGTTGTAGTTTGGGGAATATGTGGAGGATGTAGGAAGATATGGAAGAACGGGAAGGACAAATGTCAGCTCCTCCAGATGAAGGAAGATTGAAGGTGGAATCAGGTACAAAGGTGAAAGGGATTGTAAAGGAGGCATCCTCACCTTGGTATCCAAAGATACTGAAATTATAAAAGAGTTAATAAGCATCTAGAGGATAATAAACAAGAAATAACCACCACAGATTAGTCAAGAACAAATTATATCAACCAAACTAATTTATTTCATTGACAGGATGACTGATCCAGTGGGTAAAAAAAGAAGCAGCAGGTACAATACAGGTTGACCTTAAAAGGACTTTAAACATTATCCCAGGTGATATGGAAGTACCCAAGGAAATACATTCATAGGGAAATTAGTAAAAGAGTAACATTGAAAATGAATAATGACATTTTCAGAAGTTTGCTGTTGCTTTAGGAGAAGGAAACCTGCTGGGACTCTTGAAAGCTATCCTAAATCAGACACTATGAGCTATTTCTCACAGTGACTTAATGGAAGCAATCGAGTGAATATATCCAATTTGTAGGTGGTACAAAGGTTGAAATAGTTATGGAAAGGAGTGCTTGGAGAGCAGTTTCCAAATAAAAAAAAAAAGTAGATCAGTAACAGTGGTAGTAATTGATGTCCAAATGATCTGAAATCAATTACAGGAAATTCAGTAATTATAAGTGAAAAGTGCTGTAGCAAGGAAGCAAATAGTCAAATAAAAGATGAGAGCATAATTGGATGGATAGAAATATTTTAACAGAGAACCTAGCAGCTGCAGTGAACCACAAACTAATTGAAGTCAGCAATACAGTTGTTAGATTGCATTTGACCCTGGAACATCATCTGGAAAGCCATTAAAACATTTCCTGGAGGAGGAGTCGTCTGCCCAGAGGTTTGCATGCAGTTTAGGACAACAGCACAGGGGTAGATACGCTAAACAGCGTATCTTGAGTCCAGAGGAGACACCCAAACATCAGGAAAACAGAGAAAATGTGACTCACGAGAAAAGGTTGGAAGATTAAAGTTTGCTTAATCAACTGAAGAGGAAAGGGACATGGATAGGCATGGTATCAGTTGCTCAGTGAGTAATCCTTGCTCACCTGTCTCTCCACACTAACTGTGGCCTCTGGAGCATAGGAGAGGAGAACTCGTGGTTGGTGGAGGGCACACTGTTGGAAAGCAAGGCACAAAATCTGCCCCGGGGCCCTCAGTCTCCCACTGTGCAACATATTTATCTGTACTTTCAGAACTCAAAGGTGCATTTTTGGCTGAAATGGCACACCCTGTACCCCCTGAATGCATTTTCCTTCTGTAACTGGGGCAAAAACATGTGGAAAACACATCCTTCTAGATGGCATGGAGCATGTTTATCTGCATGGATCTTGCCTCAGTGGAAGTGCAATACACAGAAGTAGCATGTTGATGGGCAGAGAAATGTGAAACAAGCTCTTTTTTTCTTGCTGTACAGTACAGCATTTCATTCAGCTATCTTACAAATTTATTACAAATCAATAGGCTTGAGTTCTTAGGACAACCTTTGGTCCCATCCTTTCCAGAACCCCACTGCCAACCCTGCCCTCCCAAAAGGAGGGGAATTACACACGTCTCACCTCACTCAATTTCTTCTTTGTCCAAATATTGAATGTTTTGAAGATTTACCATGCACCGTATTTGTGCAATATCACCTATACACACAGACCCATACACAGGTGAGATGCATGGGTGAGGTGCATGGGTGAGGTGCATCCATGCTCATGCACCCATGAGGTGCCAAACCGCAAAAAGGTCAATAATTTTTATAAAGAAGAAAGCAAAAATATAATTTTGTTTTGCTTTTTGTATCTTAAACCAAAAAATGCTGCAGCATGTGGAAAAAAAGAACACTTTCAGTGTTTCCCATTTTTAGCCAGTGGTAGCTTGTTAATGTGGATATTTAAGTGTTGGGAAAGATGCAGTTACTGCAATCCATTAAATACTGTAATTAGGGGGAAAAAAAGTGTTTGGTGAACTATATATTATTTTAAATCAACAGAAGAACAATACTTCTGAAAATTAAACTGCTGTATCCCATCACTGCATCCAAATAAATGCCTTTCCATAGATTATTGAAACCAACTTACAGTTAATGTAGAGAAAAGCAGTTTAGCTGTTATGGTAAAGCTTTCCCAGCTTGAAAGCAGCATTTGAGACAATGTTTATATCGGACTCCATCTAGAAAATACACAAGCCTTCATCTCTCCATTTGTGAGAGAAGCACATTTTGTTTGTCATTTCTGTAGTGGAGACATTAATAGTTTGCTTTTGGAAAACAAGAGGGAAAACTCCTAATTCCTGATTTTGCATTTCCTGAAGTTTTCTAGAATTCCTTTAAAGCTTCTATTATTTTATTCAGTCCAGGGCGCTCAAATGAGCTTCTCCAAACTCTGTTCTATAATGAATTTCAGACATCACCATTTACCCTTTTCATAGTTTTCCTGTCTTATTAACTAGCTCTCCTTCCAAGAATACTGAAGTAGAGCAGAGCAAACTGCTGGCTAGGGCTGCTCCAGCTTTCTTGAAAGGCAAAGGGTAAGTTAAAGAGAGAGTATGTTCTTAACTTGCACTAACACAGCTAAACCAAAACCTTTTCCTCTATTCCGCCCATTATTAATATATTCTATATGTATCCTTCCTGAGAAAATTGTCATAAGCAATTAACCCAGTGAGCTAAGTAAGGCATGTTTAAATATATTTATATATACCTGCATGCATAAGGTCTTGATCAGACACTTCCAAGCAAATCCAGCTTGTGAATTCAGTGTGTCGGTCATGTATTTTACATATCTATATTAATGTTTGTGTGAAACATACAGTATATTAAGACAAATAAAGCTGACCTCACAATTTGCTGTATTTTGTAATAAATGCTGCTGTACAGCTCCAGAACTTCAGTCCCTGGCCTGATCTGGCATTTCACTGATTTCTGAGACTGGCTCTGTCACCAAGTGGACGCTACCATCCTAAATCACTAAATACTAAACATGTTAATTACAGTAATAACAAAATAATTTCTGCACTCGGTGTGTTGTTTTGTTCTGATTTTTTTTCTAAGAGCACTGAAGCACTCGTTCCTAGATTCCCGTTTCACAGTCTTACCTGCTGCTGCTCTCTCTGTTTATCTGTGTGTCTGTCCGGCTCTCGCCCTGTCCCGCCCCGTTGCAGGTTCCAGTACAGCCTGGATGTTGCAGACAGGCTGGCTGATGAACATGTGCTCATCGGGGTCTATGTCAACATGCTGCAGAGCAGCCCCGCACGGTTAGTGCAGCTTTGGCACCTTTGGGGGGCCCAGCAAGGGGACCTTGCTCAGCCAAATGCTCTCACTGTTTCCTCCTGGCCACCGGCTGGAGCAGCTCTTCATGAGCACTAACCTGAAGTGAATGTATATAAATATGGGCTGTGTCCTCCCAAAGCTGGTGGATTGTGGCACTGGCTGCTGTTCTCTCTACTGAGGCTTGCAAGGTATTGCCAAATATTGCGGATAATTGCTTCGTTAAGAACGGCGATGCAAATTGTTTGGGGTGCTGAGCTCTAGGCAGTGCAGGACTTGGTGGTGGTACAGAAATCTTCACACAACAATGATTAAACAAGCCCATGTTTTCGAGGTATTAATTTTTAAGATCATATATAATTTGTAGCTTTACCTTCCTTGAAAGTTAGAAACTGTAATAGTACATAAATAATTAAGTCATGACAATGATTTTCATACTAACCTAGTGAGAGAAATTAATTTCGATTTTTACATATGTCAGGCATTGCTTTTAAATCTGCCTGATTGCTGCATTGTTTGAATCTTGTATACAAATTTTCCCTTCTCTCATTTAGACTCAGGGGTTTTAAATGGGTGTCTGGAACATAATTCATTGTTTCTGCTGGAGTGATTATAGAGCTTTGTCTCCTAAACCCATCAGCTGTCCTGGCACCCGAGATGCTGGCATTGCAGCCCACCACACCCAGGGAAGGTGGGCTCTCCAAGGGCAAGAGAATTCCATAGACTTTGCAGCCCTGTACCAGCAAAGTGGTGAGCAGTATATGGCCCTAGAAAATGTGGTGCTGAGCAGAAAACTGTACGGTGTTTCTACCAAAACTATGCTCAGGAGGCTTATTTTGCTCATAGCAAACCCTTCAGTTTCCTGTGCTGCCACTGCAGAATATATTTCCTGGGTTAGAGGAAAGTCTCCATTTACTCCAATATGTAGAAGGCAAAAAGCAGCTTCATTTAGGAGAGTGAATGCAATCGTTCTCTACACTCTTAAAAAATTCACTTCTGCATGTAGCTCCTGTTGAAAAAGGGAATTTGTCATGTCCAGTGGATAAAAAAGTCTGCTTCTGTTGTCCTGGGTCTGCTTTTCTACTCTGTAGCCCACTGGAATGTGCCAGTGGTAGAGGGTTGAAAAGGCAAACTAGGTTTTAGTGAGGAAAATGAAAACCATTTATCCTAAACAAAAACATTTTCAAGGGGAATTTCATTCCTGAAAAAGCACTTGCTGAAATCAGGCTTATTGAGGAATATTGACACTGTGGCTGTGCAAGCAGGCTCTTGGGGGCATGTGTGTGACCAGTGATTGTCCACCCATGACTGAGGATAGAAATATGCTGCCAGTCGGTCTGGTGTGAGAGGGAGAAGGAAATGTGGCCCTGGCTGCCATGAGTGACTTGCTTAATACAGTTGTTCAGGAGGGGAGTGAAGAATGGACATGGTTTAGGGCAATTCTTGGTGCTAGGCTGTTTTGCCAAGCATGGCATTTTGGATTCCATGTCTAGGATTCATTTATCTTCAGTAAGGTCAACCAGTTCCTCCCAACACCTCTTTGTGGGTGCCTCACCTTATCTGTACTGTTTTCATCCTCCAAATTCTATTCTTTATCTTCCAACCTATTCCCTCAAGGCTTTGATCCAACCTCAGCAAGTCATAGCACCTTTGTTTCCATATATGCATACACAAATCATAGGCCATGATAGCCAACATTTATTTGGTTTTGAGAAATGAACGGGGGAGTGAGTGATAAGAACCTTAATTGTTTAAACAACTGATGCAAAGCATAGTACATAACATCTGATTACTGACATTAAATCACTGCAGTCACAGCATCCTGAATGAGAAACAATCTCAGTTATTTGTATAATTAGATTTTGACAGAAACATAACCTAGAGGGACAGCAATCTTAGTCAAGCATCAGACGATACTGCATTGCCATTTTCTGCTTTGTTGGACTGAGACTGCTTCCAGAGAAATAGAATGGTTACATTTTGGTAAAAACAAGAACTAAATCTTGCCATCCTAAAGTTCCTGTGTGAAGCCAGTTTCCAGAGGAATAGGTGAGACCTCTGCAGGAAGCTCAGCCGCTGCATCTCAAAGTCTGAGGTGGCATCTTCAGGCAAAGCTGAACTTCTGCCCGTGCCTCAAAGGGGCTCAAAACCCACACACTTGTGCCAGGATGGTGCTCAATTCAAGTTATTTCATCCTGCATCTTGAGGAGCTTTGGTAACCTGAGTAAAGCATGCAGTTAACCATAATGAGGTAGCTTCTAGTTTAGGGGAGGCTGCAGCTGGCCTGCTCTGCTGTTGAATCTGCCTGCAAAATACTACCTGTAGCTACCCAGACATCAGATAATTCAAATGCTTCTGGCAGCCAAAGCTGAAAAGAGGAATTATTGTAGCTGGACCTTTATCCACAAGGAAAACGTGCAGAGATACTTTGTGAGCATAATACATAAAATTATCTGAATAGCTGTATAGTAACATTTAAAACAAAACAAGATTTGGGTTTTTTACTATTTTATAGCTAATCATCAGTCTAATATAACACAGTATATCTCTGTTTCTGTTTTAAGTGCAGCTAGTATTTATATTTTGGGGGTTGTGGGGTATTCTTAATTTATTTAATTAATTTTCACTGCTTAACTTTATTTTTCATCTGCAGTTATTTGATATGGCAAGTAAAAGTACAAGTTCTCCTTTCCTTCTACCACAGGCTAATAAGCTACTTGAGGGTTTTTTAGAAGTCAGTACTCCAGAGCAAATTAATAAACAAGAGGAAGAATTAATTCATTATTTATAGTAACTGTATGGGTAGAAAAAATAGCCCTTAGCCAGATGTTTTGAATAGTATTAATTGCAAAGTCTTTTTTAGTATTTAAAACCAATATTTGATACTTACTTTAGTTTATCTTCAGTTTCTGATGCTTAAAAAGAACTTTTAACTGCAAATAGTTTCCATTTTTGTAAGTTAGAGATTTTGCTTAGCTTTGTATATTAATTCCATATATTTCAGTCCTTTTCAAGTACAGAAAAAAAAACAAAGGTGAAATAAATGAAAAGTAGGAGGCTGTTTTGGTTCCACAGAGAGCTGTTTCTGAGGATTTTATGTTATACTGCATAGTACTATGTGAATCCTATTTCTATATAAAAATGCTGTGCTAATCTAGGGCATTTTTAAAATGTTTATTAAGGGGGTGTGCACAGCTTTAGGTGGGAAGGCTGGTTTAATGTTCCTTTGAAAGAGGAAAAACATTCAGAGACCAATTGCTAGAGAGGAAATGTGTAGGTATTTAGTTCCCTCGAACAGAAGTAGCTTTTTGTGATCATTCCCACATAGCTGAGTGTTACAATATTTTGGTGGTAAAATCCTGGTGATTCTAAAGTAAATGGCAAATTAACAGTAGCAGAGGACTCAGATGATTTGTGTTGGTTAAAATGTCTTAAAACCAAGGCAGTTTTGAAAGTGTGGCAGTTAAACAGTCCTCAGAATACATTTGGTGTTGCTGTTAGACCATTTTTTTTGTTTTTACAGCCCTAAGGCTTAGAAACCAACCCTTTAATTAGTTCGTATTTCCTATAGCAAATTTTTTATTAAGTAAGGGTTTGTAGAATAAGAGCGTGTCATGAAGGCCACACTGATAACTCTCTTGCAAAAATTTCACTGGAAACTTTTCTAACCAGTGGTGACATAGTTGTAAAACAAGCAGGGAACACCCACATCAGCTATTGCCGAGTGTCTACTGCAGAACAGGCTGGTGTGACACATGTGAAGCCTGAGAAATAGCAGAGATCCTCCAGAGCCACTCCTTTGCTCATAGGTTATCATGTTTTTCATCCTTTGCCTGCAGTTTTGAGATCCCTTTTTTTAATGGAGCTACCTTAGACCACAGAAGTCCTATTTTACAGGTGCTAATATTAGATATTCACTCTACATCTGAATGGTGATAGGTGACAGACCAATTATTGCAAATATTTATAAGGCCTTTAAAGAAAGAGTCAATGGAGAAGCAGTGTTTTTTAGAAAAGAAGGAACAACAGTAGGATATCTGTATGCAAAATGTCCAGTTTCTCTCAAAAGGATGCCTGAATCATTCCCCTGGGGTCCCAAATTCTGCACACACATTCATAATAATTAAACCTTTTGTGTACAGTTGTCTTACTGTATCCCTGTATGGTTTTCTGTGAAGTTGGTGAAGTAAAACATAAGTGAATTATGGTAAATCTGAGACATAAAATTCTTGGCAGTCGAGGCTAATGCTGCTGTGCATACTTCTGTGCTTAATTGTCACATAGAATAGGTGTACTCCAGAAATAAATTATCTCAGACATTAAAATTTAATTTTCAGAGCTTTGGGGTTAGTGATTTGCAGCATTAATAGACCAAATTTGACGCATTGCTACACCTACTTTATGACATCTACCCACACATGAATATATATCAAAGGTATTAAATACAAGTAAGACTCAAAAGCCACAGGTTCATTCAGTAAAGCAGTTGGCTTAGATGTTAGCTCACATTTCAGAACTCTGGTGCAGATTGCATTATGCCAACAAGTGGAACCATAATCCGTTTTTCCAAGATGGATATGGTTGCACATTGCCATAAAAAGAGAATTGATCCTGAATGCTTGCTGTTTTCACAACCATCTGTTAGGATGCAATGTTTTAGGTATGGTAAAATTAAAAATTAATTAAACTGACATTAAAGTAACCCTTATTATCCAGTTTACATAATTGTATGTGTCTGCAAGAATTGCTTACTCCTTTCTCTGGATGACATATTAGTACAGTAAGCATGAGTATGTAAGAAGCAGAACTGTATAAATTTAGAAAAATGCCTTTAGCTTTGGTCTTTCCCAAAGGTATACCAGTTATCCCACCAGAATCTCAGTAAGCATAAAATTAATCTGTATATGTAACAAAATAAACATAACCAAAACCAGAAAGTCAGTGTTCCTCTACCACCAGAAGTCTTACGTGCAGTCTGCAGCACAAGTTTTATTTACACCGAACCTCTCTGTGCCTCATTTTTCAGAGCTTTACTGTTTTTCTAAACTTAATGTTTGTGGTCTCACAGGTTATTATCAGAATGAGAAAAAGATGATGTTTGTCTCTTATCTCTTGCATCAGTAAGCTGTAGCAAATCCCCATGACACCCAGCTTTAGTTTCATGATCAGTGAATATCAACCACTGCTCATCTTTCCAACATAACTTTTAAATCCCAGTGGATTTAATCAGGCCAAACAACATGTGCACTGTAGTTATCTGAGGGACATGGGGATATGAACTCACTGAGAATTTTAGAGACATGTTCCTTTTAAATATATCTTCTTCAAATGCAGAGCTTCTGGCACAAATACCATTTTGCTCTGGAAGGCTTTTCAAGTTCAAGGTGCAATTTCAGGGGAAAAAAATCAGAATAAAATCCTATGCCCAGACTATTTTGAAGCTCATTTGCCAGAAAACAGTTGCATGCCCAGAAGAGCCCATGGGCAGGGAGATTTGTTCCTGTTTCCCTTCAGCCAAAAACCATTATACAGTTGCCAAAGGATAAGAAACGAGGCCAGGCTTGTCTCTGTCTGGGAAATCCACAGGCAGTCTTGTATTCCATGTGGGAACTTCTCATTCCTCTCACCTCTTCTTAGGGACTTCATTTTTTCTCTCATATATACATACATATATATAAAGCAATGTGGTCTAAGATTCTAAAGCCCAAGATTATCCAGGGTTTACTAAGTCCTCTTCAGATTTCTGGTTTTGTTAGTTTATTAGTTATGATGGTTGTCTGCAAAATTCTGAATGTTTAGAAATAGTGAATGTTCTCACTATATTACCTTTTCTCTGCTTATCTAGCTAAATAATAGCTTCTATTTAAAGTAAGGAGAGCTGAAAAAGCATTAACCTGAGAGAAGTATTTGCATTTTATATTCTTGGGGGAGAAAAAAATAATAAGGTGCAATATTTTAAGGGAATTCAGCATGTTTGCAGTTTAGTTTTTACACTTGTTGATCACAGTCATGTGACACTGTGAAGTCTCACTCCCAAATAGCAAGAAACCAAGAATAAAAGAGAAAGCCTGGTTATAAATTCCTAGATCAGTGGTTCCAAACTGATCCATAAGACCTTGGTAAGCGCCCTGCAAAACTGTCCTGAACACTGTTTTCTGGTGCAAATATGACAAAGCTTCTGAAGTGTTTCTCAACAAACACTGAGGCTCCTGCTAATCCACTGTCCAAGAAGTGGTCAATCTTCCAGGTGACATGACAAAGCTGAGTTGCAAAATAGGTGCTGACTGATGGTCCTAACCACCTCCTGACCCTTTTTGGGCAGAGTAGTCTGCAAGTTGCATCCTGTACAACCTTTACTGTGAGCTGCAGGCTTGCTGCTGTTTTCCCCCTAAGGGAAGGTGCTGCCTGGGCCCTTAGAGCTATTCTTTCCAGGGAAATGGCCCTCCCCCTTCTCCCCATGCTCAGTTGACATCAGCTGTTCCTCCTTTGGTGAGGGTTTGCTCCTTTGTTCTGACACGTTGGGGTGTGAGGTGGTGGCTGGCGGAGGCAGTGGGTGCTTTTGCCCTGTGTAAACCTGTCTTCCCATTTTCCCCTCCCCTGAGCAGCGTCCTCGACAGTGCAAGTCGCCTGGATGAAGAGCACAAGCTGATCGCCAGGTATGCAGCAAGGCTGGCAGCAGAAACTTCTTCATCAGTAAGTGTTTTAATTAAAGGAAGGTACTTTCCTTCTGTCGTGTTCCAGGGGCTTGGCAAGATCAGGGAAATTACATCTGACAGTCTAATGATTAATGGATTATTTTTCCCTATTCTTTTCATCAGAGGCTGTTATGCTTTAATAATAACACTTTTATGCAGCCCATTTAATCCAAAGAAGCCACATGCTAATGCATATAATCTATATACTAATGCAGTGGTATTTAAATAATTGCATCAAAGGGAATCTGACATCTTGAACTCAGGAAAGACTATAAAATATTGTCTGGACTGGCTTTGGTTAAAGGTTAATGATTTATGGCATTGGAAAAATGGGGTGGTGAATCCATTTTACTCTCTAGCTCAAATATCACAGCCACTAGGGCCCTAAGTACTAAGGCTATTAAAGAACATTCTTCAGCAGGATGGCTGTAATGACCCCCTGCATTAGCCCTGGCTCCCATTTTCATTTCAGAGCAATGATTATTCTGCTCTCTGTATCCAAAGATAGAAGGTGATGACAGGCGAAAACCTCACTAGCTGCATTCAGGAACAAGAGAGAATGAAGCAGGAACCTAATCAAAGTATATAAAATCTTAAATGGTACATAAAAGGTCAGCCTAGCTACTTTTTTTCGATCTCAGGCCATTTGATAGAACAAGGAACCATGAATGATGGTTGAGTGAAAAGCAGCTTGTCTGGAGTGCCCAGAAACATTTTCACACTGAGATTTACACTGTGGGGTCAACTGAAAGGGTGAAATTGGGCACCACACCTTGTATAAAGATACTGAGTCACATTCATGCCAGGTGAAGACAAATCTGCTGCCCTGTGCACATGCTGTCACGGAGATTTCACACTAGCTGCAGCTCCCTGGGAAGAGAGGGGTGCTCCTGTTCAGTCCAGCCCAAATCAATCTTTTCCAGACATGTGACACGGTGTTTCAAATTTAAGGCAACCTGTAGGTGATGGTCTTATTTCTGAAAGACAGTAATTCTTTATGGGAACATGATTTCCCATTAATAATGTCTGTGGTTAAAAATCGGTCAACATCAGTTCCATATAATATGTGTCCTTGATGTGGGGGAAAACAGTATAAACAGAGCTGTCTTGAAGGAAAATACTGAATTTCTCATTGCCATCTCATTGCCGTTGCTCATCCATCTGTGCTCTTTGAGCAAAAGAGACAGAAGGAAAAGAGAAGATGTCTGTAGAGAGAAATCTTTCCAAGAAAAAGAGTGGCAGTGGAAATTTTTAAAGCTTTGCTGATGGTCATTCTGGATTTTGAAGAACTAAATATATTAATAACAGTGGGCATTCAGGATAAAGATCCTGATTCCTCCTGTGTGAATGATGACATCCACTGGTCTATATCAGTTCTTTATGCACTGTTCTATTTCCCTGTGGTTGATGTGTTAATGAGAAAATGTATCCATTGCAGAAAAAATAGTATGTGGTCACAGGAGAAACAGTCTCTCCTTTTGCCACAGACAGCCCTAACCTTTGTTAGGCTTCTTATGCTATTGAGATGTATCTTCATCCTTTTTTGAGGGTGTATCTCTTGGCAGAGGAGATGCCTGGCATCACATAAAATAACACTCCTGAGTTACACTTCACAGGGCTTTTTGTGGTGAGAAATCCTCATATCACAGCAGTAACTCAGCAGAGTATTTTTAAATATATGTTTCTTTTAGGTTGGAGTTAGAAATAAATGGGTATCTTTCATAGCTGTGAAACATTTAAATGTCCTGCACTGTGTAGTCATTGTTACAATACAGAAACACAGGTAGTGTGAACAAGGAAAGTAATAATTGATTATTGCTAATGAACATGCAAAGAGAGCATAGTCCAATGAAGCTGTAGTGAGCACTGCCTACTTTGGTGAGAGGCAAATTCTCATCTCATTTTATTGGTGGAAAAAAAGATTTTCCTGTACCTGAAGGACTGGGGAAAGAGGTTTCCTGAAGTGTCATGAGAGCATAGAGGAAAACTTGGCCAAATGGGCCACAAAGCCAGACTGCAAACTGAGTACTGCTTTCAAAGTGAAAGTAAAACCGTACTTTCAAGAGAGCAAAGCATCACTGCACTGGAAATACATCCCATTCTTTCTAGAGGCAGACAATGGTTTTTGTTTCAGTGTACTCCTCTTGTCTGTAGCATCAGTATCAAGAGCCACATTACAGCAACTGCCTGCAGCAGTGGCATTGCCTTTTATGATAGGTTCAGAGGAAGCTGCATGAAAAAGCAATGAATGACAGGATGGTAAACACTGAGGTTTATTTACTCTAGCACTTACTCTGCTTTTACTCGCAATGGTTCCATACTGATATGAGCACAACGTGAATGCTCTTTTTTTAGTGTAGGCAGGCTTGGTGCTGCACTTTCTGTAAACAGATTTCACAGAACAGATCTGTGTTGAAGTCACGGTGCATGCTGGCTATTCCTCTTTCAATGCAGCCTTCTCTGTTTTACAACAGCAGCCGAGTCAGCAGAGAGGGGCATCAGATATCTCCTTCACCATTGATGCAAACAAGCAACAAAGGCAGCTGATTGCAGAGCTTGAAAATAAAAACCGGTAAGGATCCACTAAGTACCTGTTCTTGTACAGTTCACTGTGTTTGTTTCTTTGCATTTTTTTACCACCTATGCCTGTACAATGTGTTTATACAGGCACATATATCTCCCCCTACAAAAAAGCAGAGCACTAAAAGGTGCATACAATAGGATAAAGGCTCTAAAATCCATAGCCATCCCATGTCTTCATAAGTGTACTGTCCAATGACATGATATAATCATGGATATTTTACTGTTTGCAGCTGCTGTTTGTTAAGAGTTTTTTAA
Source organism: Prinia subflava (assembly GCF_021018805.1). Taxonomy (NCBI): domain Eukaryota; kingdom Metazoa; phylum Chordata; class Aves; order Passeriformes; family Cisticolidae; genus Prinia; species Prinia subflava. The sequence continues at coordinate 42,796,492 of NC_086247.1, read as the reverse complement.
AAAACCCTGTCCTGTTTCAAAACTGGATTAACTTTCAGTTGGCTTCTCAGTAGCACTATAACGTGAAATGATAAAAGGATCAGTCACGCTTGTAATGTCATGCTCTCCTGCTTTTATTCGGGGAAAACATGATTAAAGCTCTTCAGAACACAGTCTGGCTGGGAAAGGTTTGCAGGAAGATTAGCAGCAAGTTAGGCTGCTGATCAAATGAGACAGGAGGTGCAGATGTGAACGAGACCGAGAGAGAGTGTCCAGGAGAAACAGGCCAGCCGGCCCCAAAAAGGAGCAATGCCTGTTAACAGCAGAGAACCTGGCCCTGGCTACCAGGCTGCCTGATGCCATGAAATGTATGGCAGCAGAGCTCTGCTTTCAGTGCCGGACCATAAAACACAGGCTAGCCCAGACCAGATGGTTTCCCATTCCAAACTCTGCACTGCCTTCTGGCACCGTGTAATGAGCACCACCAGCTCCAGTCGCGATTTGCCTTTCATAGTTCCAGGCTGCCTCCTGACCGTCTGCTTCCAGCACTTTGTGAAGAAGAGGCAAAATTCACAAAGGTTTCAGCCTTCTGCTGTGAAGCTTTGTATTAGCCTTTTGACAGCACTCCAGGGCTCACAAGCCAGGAGTTCCTAACAAGTCTTGTTAAAGTACTTTTTTGTGAATTGTCAACTGCTCTCACATCTCTGCTCACATTAAAAGTATTTTTAAGGGCTAAAAATTTTCTCTGATACTCCACAATGTCCAGAAAGGTTACTTCAATTTTTTTTAAGTTCATGAGGTGCTGGAAACGTTCATGGTAAAGAATTAAACTGGAACAGTTCAGTCAAGCATAGAGCTATTTTATGTCTACCTCTTGTTTTGGGGAGGTTTTGAAGAACGATTTCCCTTTATGGCAAAATCCTAAGAGTTTATTTAGAAAATATCCAAAGCCCTCTCCCGTTGCTGAGGTCCACTTTGGTTGGCTGCAGACAAGTCATTTCACATACATATTCATTGATTAAAAGCTAAATACAGTCATAATTTTTCACCTCTTGCAATGTCCAGGGAGCTGGTTTTGTGGAAAATTACTGACTTACGGTCTTCTGCTTATTCTCCTCCCCAAGAGAAATCCTACAGGAGATCCAGAGGCTGCGACTTGAGCATGAGCAAGCATCTCAGCCCACACCAGAGAAGGCCCAGCAAAATCCCACTCTCCTTGCAGAGCTCCGACTCCTCAGGTAAGTCCATGGCAGTAAAACCTCTGGCCTTGACAGGGGCCAACCAGTCATTCTCAATAAGAGAATAAAAAATAAGCCTGGCTTGTGGTTTTGGAGGCTTTTTAAAGTAAGTCAGCCAATGTGTATTTTTTATCCATTTTTGGTGCAGCCTGTTGTCCTAGAAGTAATTAAACTTATGCTTGAAACTGCGTGCACGAGAAATGTCACGTATTACTCCTCTACCTTAAGTTAATCATGTGCATCAGGATTTGCAGGGTTAGGCCCTTAGGTCACTTGGAACAGGTCCCCACAGCCTGGTCCAAATGCCATTAATTATATGGGGAAAAAATGTTCAGAACAAATGCCTTTAGAAAGATTTCTAGTTAATACTGAAGAAAATACAGAACTACATGAAAATACAGCCAGAACTGGATGTTAATCTTTGGAAATTTCCCCTTGTTGAACTCTAAGGAGAGGTCAGTTCTTAGTGGTGCAAAACCAGGGTGCAGAATGATCCCCTTTGTCACGTGGGGGGTGAAGAGTAATGTCAACTGCAGCTGCTGAAGATTTGGAGGATCTTCCTCCAGTTATCCCACCAAGCTAAAAACATTAATGTGGATGTGCCTGCATGTTAGTTATGATACCCTACGTGGATTTACTAATTTCCATGTGTATCACATTGAAGAAGTACAATTGTCATTGGCCCAGATCCATAGGCTCCATCAAAGTCCTGAAGTTCACGTTGTGAGAGCCAGACAGAGAATCCAATAAGAACTATTCAGAATGCTCTATATGAGAATAGAGAGAGGCGAATGTAAGCACTTTCTTTCCAATGAATCAATGAAATTCTGCCCCTGACTAAAGAAGATATTTTGCTACTTAGCTGCTCCTCACACAACTAATATTTTAGCAGTCTGATGCATATCCAAAGGAAATTACTGTAAGAAACTGTGCTAAATTCTTTTCTTTATAAATACTGGATAGTTTTATTACGGAATTTTCCTCACAAAAATATTTTTTGGGTTTACAAATCATTACTTTGGCTTTCCACTCTAAATACAAATTAGCTTCTTCATTTCTATGAGTAATTTTAATGTGTAATTACTTTTAGAGATCTACAGGGAAGTGACATTGTGTGAGGCATATAATACTGACTATCATTAAAATATGTACATTGTAAAATATACCAATAATGTAGATCTTGTCCATCAAACTGAAAGTCTCTTTTCAGCAGTTTTAGGAAATCAGTTTTTTATGTAGTTGACTAAAAAAATTCATTATACTTTAAAAAAAAAGGAATGATTGTGCACTGTTAGCAGGCCGACTACTTAACTTTTCCCTCTTTTCAATTTTGATACATATATTAAGGCATAATACCCTTATTTTAATTTCTTGATATGCAACGTCCTTAGGGCATTCCTCAGTTCTACCTTCCCTGATTTAATATGCAGTGTGAGAAACAGAAGATAACTTCTAATCTGTGAGTCTGAACTGCTTTGCATTTCTTCTGAAATGTACACCATTTGAAAGGTGAAAGGCAAAAGTCAGACTTGGGATTTACTGGGGAATTTTGACACCACCTCGGATTCCTAGACACTTAAGATGGCATGAGGCTGTTCTTACGTGTAAAACAGCAGGACTCAGGGTAGCAGCCCTGATTTATGTCTGTTACCCTGCTGGTTTTTCAGGCTTGAAGCAGTTAGGGCTGTAGAGCGATTTAGTTCACATTGTATTAAGAAATGCTGGAATCTGTAAATCATGTTGTGGATACCTGTCCCAGCATCTTTCACAAGCTGCTGTAGTGTGGCACTCACTGAAACGAGGTCCTGGACACAGCATTCCTTCACATTACCTGTACTGTCTTGGAGACAGGCTGGAAAACCCCTACTTCCAAGAATTTTCTCTGGAGTACAGTGGGAGAAAAACCTCAGAGGAGTAATCTGTTCAGTGCACACTGCTTAGATCCTCTCTCCCTGTGGGATGAATCTAAAACCCAGCAGAGCCCTGTACTAGGACCTGCCACTTTGAATTACAGACTTTATTTTTGTTAGCAGTTTCTTAAACTCCACTGCCTTTGTACAGTTCATAGCATTTCCAACCACTACTGTCCGAAGAAGAAAAGCCAACACAGGCATTGTGTAGCAATATAGATCAGTCCTTCAGAAGAGTAAATGCTACCTGGCAGTGTTACTGTATGATCCTATTATATAGGTGAGAGATAGCACACATGAGCAGTCCTGTGGAAGTCAAAGCTGACTATATCTGTAGTTGCTCACTTACAGTGAAGGCTCAAAATCAGGGTTTCATATTGCCCTAAATACAAGAAATGTGCTTAAGTCTTGTTGGTTCCAGTGCTTTTCCATTTAGGATTAAATAGTCATATTTTGTAGGTAGTACAAGGCTAACAACATACTGTTTGTATGTTATGTGCAATGCAGTAGAGTATAAAATACACATAATATGTATATTTTTCAATAGTAATGTTAATGAAATCGTAACTTCCAGGAGGCAACAATTTTATTTTGTTTTCAGGTGGGGACCTCCCACAATTTAGTGATGTAACATGTGGAAGTGCTGTTCCCCAATCCTGTTCAATGGAGCTGTGCAGAATTCAAGCTGTTCAGATGTATGGGGACACAGAGAGACTGTCACACTTGGAGTGGCTCAGTCACACTCACACAGCCAGCACTGGACTGCGAGTGCAAAGAGCTAATTTCAAGCAGCTATATCTGTGCTATGTGATCGGCTTCCTCTTGCTTCCAGAAAAAGAAAAAAAAAATAGAAACAAAAGCAGATCACTACAGGTTTTTTCTCTGAATTTCTGAACTCTCTTAGCTTCGCTCATATCTCACTGTGTTCAGTGCCCCTGCTGCAATTTCCTGTCCCTCAGGGCATGGCTTTAATTTCTCCTGACAGCTAGTGAGGTTATTGACTAGAGAGTTCCAAAGCTAAAATTGCCAGGCATTTCCACGAGGGAATATAACACAAACTTGTTTGAACTCATTTGTTCTTTGAAGAAGGGTCTGTGTCAGTGTCTGTCTTTTCCCTTATCGCTATTCAGTCCCACGAGGATTCCCAGTAAGAGGGAACTCCCCAGCGTTCACATAGCCACATTTCTAAGCCTTGTCCTGAATTCCTACAGTGTGTTTGCTTTGCTGTGGTCTGTAGGCAAGTATCCCATGGTAGGGCTGGGCAAATGATGCAGTAAAAGCCACAGCTGCTGTGAGGGGTAAGCTGTGATCAGATGTGCTTGTTTCTCAGACAGCGGAAGGATGAGCTGGAACAGAGGATGTCTGCTCTCCAGGAAAGCCGAAGGGAGCTCATGGTTCAGTTAGAAGGCCTCATGAAACTGCTGAAGGTAAGGAGCTACTACCAAGGACAACACAAAGTGAAGCAAGAGGGAGATATGAAGGGAGAGGGAGGATATGTAACCACAGAATTCTGCAGAACCTGACTGTTTCTACCCACAAAATCTGGCTGTGTTTCCCTCCCTTTTTATTTTTTGCCTTAGTCTTTTACTTTGGGGATTTCAGATGATGCTCAGATGTTGTTCCTGTAACAGCACTGCATCATCATTGTCACCTGCTGCTAAGAGGAGTAAGAAAAAGAAAAGAAACAAACGTGTAAAACAAGTTAACTATTAGCTGTAAGAAGAACACCTCTCCACTGTATACTATTATTCACTGCAGCTGACAGTATGGAATCACTAGGCTAGTTCTTTTAAATTTGCCCTTAAGTTAAACTTTCCTTAACTTATTCAGTTGCTGGTTCTGCCAGATGAGTCATTTGACAACCACATCTACGTCTCTCACCTCAGAGATGCTTTCCCTGCAACCCCTGTTTCATTTTCACAGATACAGAAGCATGCCCTTTTTAAACAGATGAAACATGTCTCAACAAAGGATCTCAGTTAAGACCAAAGATATCAAAAAGCATGTGCATTTTTAAAGACAGACTAGGGTAAAGTGGAAGATATGGTTTTATTTTTCAGCCCTGTTTTACCTGATGTGCTTCAGGACAGATAATGCCAGAAATTCACATTGGAAGAAGGCGCCTTAAGTAGCATAGGAGATTCTGTGTTGTTGTTATCTATGACAGATCAAATGAGGTCATGGAAATTCACTGCAACTTGGGTCAAATATGGCTCAGATAAGAGCAGAAGGAATTTCACTGAAATCCACTGAGATGCAACGCGCCCACATTTAGATGCAACATGCATCCATTTGGATCCATTTGCACCAAAGGATGAGTTTGACACCTTGTGTCACTTGCTCTTCCTCAGACAGAGGCTTCTGCAGCCACAGTGCATAAATTGGTGGCACCTCAGCAGCAGAGCCCACTGAAGAGCCAGCAGATTTTTGGGAGCTGGAGGAAGGCAGGATACTTTTCATACCATGTAATGGTGCAGTGCCACAACTAGCAGTGAAGGCTTCCTGCTGTTAGTCACTGCCTCGACAGAGAAAATTTGGGGTAGGAAATGACAGCAGCTTTCTGCACACTTTGCACTGTTCTGGTGTTTCAAAGTGTGCAGAGGTGGGACCTTAACCTGGTCTCATATCTTCAACTATCTTGATTGTACCTTTAACCCTGTGCTCCAAATTTGGCTTTGTTTTTCATTCTTCACTTACATCCTGGCTCATCTCATGTGCTGATCCTCTTTCTCTTTAGGAAGAAGAATTGAAACAGGTAGCAAGTTACCTTCTCTTTGGAGGCCCTACTAACTCCTAAATGTGACTGTGCTCCTGTGATTTGTGTTACTTCCTTTGCTTGAGAAGAGTGTGTGTGTGTGTGTGTGTTCTTTTGACCAAAATTAATATTTTGCAGTTTTTTCCCACATTAGTGTCTTGAAGCAATTTTCACAATGGAACATACCAGAACTCAAAAAGCACTAGAAAGTGAGTCATGGCTACAAGGACTCTTTTTCTCACTCCTCTAAATTAAAACATGTAAGGTATAAAAACCACCCCTCAAATGTAGTGAAACCAACATAGAATGTGAATTAAATAGATAACATTTTGAAAACGTAATGAGAAATTTTGTACTTTCAAGAAAAACGAAACTGAGCTTAAATTAGACAAGGGCAATGAGTTGGAAAGCCCATTTTATCCAGAAGCAGTCAAGGCACAGTGTGCACATCTTTAAAATCGACACTGATGCTTCAGGGAAATAATTGTTTTCTGCAATCTAGATCAAAAAGCATTTACATTAATAATACAAAATTTTAAGAGATTTAATTGTTTCAGAGCTTTTCAGTATTGTAATGGATCTTGGAAATATATGAGGCTTAAAAAAAGCGACTTATTTTAGAGTAGTCTGATTTATGAGTTCAATAAAAGTGTTTCATTTTAACAGAACGCGCTTCCTCCTGCTTTCATCAGCAGAAGCGCAGTCACAAGTCTGATGTGTTCTGTCTGTGATACAGCATGCAGAGTTTGTAGGTAGTGCTCACCTTCTTAAAACCAACATTTGGCTAATTTTTGTAGAGCTTCAGTTTGTTGCAAACAACAACAAAAAAATCTGATCAAATACCACCTCTGTGTAAGGGCTGTCTTTTTTGATTCTGAAAATCTGTTCACAAAAGAGAAGCATCCAGTGTGGCAGGAGTTACCTTATCCTATAAAATGCTCACTGGACTGTGTAAGTGAAAGCACATTTTCAGGCTGCTATGAGGTATTTTTATGAGGTTTTTTTCCAAGAGTAATAGCCTTACTGAATACCAGGTGATGATGCTAAAGAATTACTCTCACCATTTCCATTTAATGATCCCCATTATGCTGTGCCGTTTCATGATCTGTTGAGAGAAACAGGATTAAATTAATTTCTGGACGAATTCAATTGGAATGAGCAGCCTGGCAATTCATCTGATGCTTATGAATTATCTATTTCTCCATTGCCCTTTCTTGAGAAAGGATAATGAGTTCTTCACATCCCTGTCGTTTGATGAGGCTGTGCGATTTCCCCATATGTCATCCCTGTTCGGTCCCAGCAGAGGGAGCAATGGGCTAAAACTCCTGGAAAGCCAGTTTTCATTTCAAGCATTTTATGCTAGGCATGCGTGATGCTTGATAATGGGAAAATTTTTCTGTCTAGCAAGAATTAACTTAAGAGCTGTAGCAATTTGACTAGGGATGGTGAATTAAATGAAATACCTGAAAATTTTCCAGGAAGGCATGAGAACACTGCTAGCTGCAGCCAAGTACAAGACAAAAGCTGAAGCCATCCGAACACCCATGGTGGCTGTGGTAGCTCCTCTTTCAGCATGCTTTAGTCCTTAGCTGGTAGAGCTGTCAAGGTTTGGGAGCAATTTGGTGCTTGTCTTCTCTGCTGACCTTACCAAGAAGTTAAGACTGGCTGTCATAGCAGATTTCAGACCATTAGGTCTGGCCTTTGAAAACCACAGTTCTCCCAATAACCACTAAGCAGGAATTCAATTCTAGTACCACTTCATTCCCACAAATCTGGGATGAGGTGGATCTAGATGATTAAAATATATTAAGTTTTTACCTCTCAAATCAGGCATTCCCTAATATCCTCCTATTTCAACTTGCTGTTCATCAGTTCTGTCTGATACTGCCCAAACAGCATAAAAAGTGAGCAGTTCTTTCCTGGACAAGGAACTCCGAATGCTTCATCTTCCTGTGCTTCCCAAACATTTTGTGTTTGTTTATCATAAACACAAGATATCAGTCATAGCTGCAGAGGGTAAGCACTGGGTGTGCAGCAGCTTTTACATCTCTTAAGGGAAAATTCCAGCCCAGAAGTACTAGTGGGCATCTGTTATTTTTAGTAAATAAAATGTTTATCCTGGAGTTCATTCCTGAATGTGACTTCATGACAGAAAACAAATTTTGTCCATTTTTTTCCTCATCTTTCTCTGAAAGTTCCCGCTGTTGTTGATGTTCCCAAAGCAGAGATCAAAAGCAAATGGGAGCTAAGGAAAATGGCGAGGGAAGAGGGACACTTGTCTTTCAGAGAGCTGAGAACCAAAAATTCTTCCACAAATGTATTTCGGTGAGGCTGAAATGTGCTCCGTTGGGGCATGAAAGAGGAAAGCTGTAGATCCTGGATACCCTGCCTGATGTGCAGGGGTTATGACTAAAAAGGACCTTGGAGCATCTCCGAGTTGTTCTGGGCCCTTCCTCTGGAGGACTAAATATCTCCATTTCTGCTGGAGCTGGCATAGATGATCCTAGAAACAGGAGAGCATCTGGCCTTTATATATTTGATTTGCCTTTCATCCATCATTTAAATGTTCAAAAACCAATCATTAAAGAAATTAAAAGTATTAAATCCTCCATTCATCCATCAGTAATGTGCTTATTTCTCATAAACCTAATTTGCCCTTGATGGCTTTCAGGTGATAATGTCCCTTAGAAAGGGGTGATAGGATAAAAGAACAAATAGCTTAATATTCTGATATATTATTTATGGCCCAGGCTGGGAATTTATAAAAATCTCAAGGGCAGTGCTGCACTCATCTTGCAATGGCCTGCTCTTGTCTTTTTTAGAATATATTTGCCAAACATAATCAGAGTGCTGCAGTGGCAACCAGTACCAGAGTCAAAATAAATGCCAGGGGAAGAGTTAAAAAATCCTCCTACATTTTTAAAATAAAGCCAAGATAAGGGAAACACCACCCCTCCAGTCACTTTTGACTGAAAACAACCAGGAGCTTGTGTTGCAGTTCCCCTTTAAAAGCACTCAAGCCACCTCCATCCTTGGCATCTGCTAAGCACTGGGTTTCTAAAGTTATGTGCAATTTGGTGCAGGCTCCAGCATTAGTTTTTTCTTACATGGATACACATTCCCAGGACTTTGAAACAGTGGATGAGAAGAGTGCTGTGTCTCTTGGTATCACTCACCTAGCTGCATTAGTAAAAATTGCAATTTTGTAAAGTCTGCTTGAATTTCAGCTAAGCAATCCTAACTGTGAGGTGCTAACAGCATGCCATCTCTATGACTGGTGTTAAAACATTTTTGCTTTCAGCAGCTGAACCCATAGCAGGAATTTATATTGCCCTATCCCCACAGTGTTTTGGGAGTGCTTGAGTATGTCCTGTGGAGCAGATAATTTAATAGTGGCTTAAATAGTTCTCTAGCTCCAAATATAAAGCAGGAATTTGTATTACTTGTTGCGAGTGTCAGACTTTGTGTGTGTAAGAGGTTGCACGTACCATGAACTTGCCCTGCAGGGAGGCAGAGGGCAGGGCTGTGATCATCTCTCGTGGCAGGGCTCTGCTGAAAGGGGCTGCTCCAGTCCCTTGGCCAGGCTGAAAGCCACGCTGGTGCCAGCAGCTTTCCCCTTCTCACAGCCAGAATGGGTTACAGTCTAGCAGACATGCATGTGAACTGGAGGAGTGAGAGGGGAGGGGGCAGAGAGGTCTGTAGTGTGGTCTTTATTAACTGGGATATTTTTTTTTTAATTTAGCTGCCTGACATTTTCCCATGCTTAAAGGAAGTCAGATCTCAACTCATATTTTCCTACTTACTGGTTCTCTACACAGAGGCATTACTGTCAACTAACCACTGACTTTGGTTTATTTCTTCTGGCAGAATTAACATTATCCAAATTATGTACAAACAGCACGATGCCTTTAAGCCGAGGGATGGGTGAGCAGGACAGGCTCTTGCGAAGCGCTGTTTAACCCTGTATTGTTTTGCAGACACAGGGGGCAGGCTCGCCACGCTCCTCTCCCAGCCACACCATCAGCCGCCCTATTCCCATGCCCATCCGCTCTGCCTCTGCCTGCTCCACCCCCACGCACGCACCGCAGGACTCCCTGACCGGCGTGGGAGGAGATGTGCAGGAAGCCTTTGCACAAAGTAAGTCCCGTTAACAGCTTGTCCAAAGCACCTGGAGGCTGAAGAATCATTATTCCTTGTGGTTATTGACTAAATGGACTTCAGCTTCTGAGCTGCGTGCAATGAAACAAAACAAAACAATATCTGTGACAGTCGTATTTTGCCATTGAAAACCAGCTTTGTCAGCCTTCAAGGCAAGCTGTCAAAGCAAGCAGGTAAACAGAAACTGGACAGTGATGCCGATTAATGGAGTTTGGGGTGAGAAGGAATATTGATGCAAGAGGGTGAGAACAGTTATCACTGCTCTGTTAACCAGAAAAATTGCTATTGACCTCAGCAGGCATTGTCAGTGTGTTTGGTTTTAAATACTTTCCTAGAAGTAAATGATACAATGATAGAATTAGTTCAGGTGGAAAGGGCTTTTGTAAGTCACAGTGTCCTTCTGCCCCAAGAAAGATGTCTTCAAAGTGAGATCAGACCATTCAGGACCTTCACCAGCTGAATTCTGAATGGCTCCTGTCACTAATTTTCTCTGTTGCATCCTCATTGTGTAAATTTCTTGTCCTTCTATCTGATTGGAACATTTCTTGATGCAACTTGAGGCTGTCATCCCTTGTCTTTCTTGCTTTGGGCCTGAGAAGGGTCCAGTTAGACTAGACAGGAATCAAGCCTGAAAGTCTAGGTGAACCCTTTCTTTGCATTTCCAGAAAACTGTCATCGCCTTCCCACTCTTTTTTAAGTAAGAATAAATTTTAAACTGTTCTGAATTTCTAAGGCCACTAATTAAATTGTGTTGAATAACACAGAAAGCGAGTAGTCTTGTTATCTAAATGAAGAAATATTCCTTATTTTTGAAATCTACTCTAAAATATGTACATAATTGCAATTCTATCATCTGAATAAGTTTTTTCCCTCTTTACCCAGCACAATTTAAACATAAGTTTAAATGTAAGATCAGAAGTTCCCCTGCTACAGTGGAGGCATGCTTCTTCCCAGGAACCCAGTTCAGCCCTCTGATGCACCCTGCCCCTTGGTTTTCCTGTGAATTGTGTCTTTGTGTGTATTTTTGGACAAGGTTGAATCTGTAATGCAATCAAGAATTTTCTCCTAAAGTGCTGGCCAATTCAAGTATTGGACACAGGCATAATTCCTGGTCCCAACATAATAGGTTGCTGCTAATCTCATTTTCTGTGGCAAAAGAAAAACAGGCAATATGTTTTCCTTTTTTTCTGCTATAAGAAAAATCGAGACAGGCAAAAATATGGAGCCCTAGCTCCTATGCTGTTATGGGATAGCTTCTCTAGAATTAAGAGTAAGATAAATAATGTAGTGGCCACAATAAAATATCCGTAAACAATGCTAAGTCTGCCTCAGGCAAATGCATTTTAAGTGTAAAAATGTGTTCTGTTCAAGATCAAAAGCAATGTAAGAAGCTATGTGATCACATTTTAAAACTGCTGCATTTGATAAATACCTAGGTTTGTGTCATTATTTACTGTAAGCTCTAGATGGGAAGGTCAAACCCAAAGAGCTTGAAGCCAGCATTCTGCCACATCTTGACATACGACTTTGTGAGGGGGTTGGGCTGAGATTTTATGGCTCCATTCTCTGCTGCACCAACAGAGATCTGCCTATGTATACTTAATGCAGACAAGCCATGGTTAAAGGACATTTCGTCTTCGTTGTTTCTGTTTCGTTTTCACAGCATTTGCAACAGTTCAGAGACACAAATTTGGGAAGACTTAGAGAGGGAGTGGTTGTCTGTGTGTGTAAGAGAGTGTCTAACTACTATAATTTACATTCCAGTAACTATTTGCTAATGGATACATTAAAAAAACCTCTTCAGGATTTGAGAAACTTTTTTAAATGTATTGGTTTGTATTCAGCGAGTTTTAAAAAATGTACAGTAGCCAATTCCTGTAAATAATTCCATTTGAAAGACTAGCAGTTCTGTGGAATATATTGATTATTCAGCTATTCAACAATAGTATCTGTGTTCAGGATTTGAGGGAGTTAAGCATGTTACCCACAGACCCCTCCTAAGGAAGGAGTATTCCATGCAGCTCACAAGAATCTCTCATGATTGATGGTTAAGGGAATATTGCCAGGTTCAGCAGGGAAACACTTCTAGCTGCATTATTAGAAAGAGTTTAAAAGCAGCCTGGGGCTGTTTAGAGAGGCAGGAGTGCTTCCTTTATTAAAAAAAAACAAGGGGGGCTTGGGGGAGAGAGAGAGAAAGACAGTAAATTATAGAATGTACAAGAAAGTCCTTGAGCTACAGGAGAGGCTGAGAGGGAGCAGAGAAGAGAAATCCATATAGTCTTGATGAGGGATGAGGTCAAGTGTGTTTCTTCAACATTTGCCATAATTATCTGGCAAATACCTGGCAATAATGGTGTCATTAAACTGAGCTGTGGGAACTTAGAGAAAACACTTCATTTCTTCCTCCTCCCCCACAGGCACTGTAAATGAGTTCACGCTGGATTTAATCTTCCAGGCCTGGTCTGCTGGTGTCACCACACAAATGCAAGCTTGATGGCAATGAATAATCTCCACATATCTGGCATTGTGATTAAATGAAGCATGAGGGTAGGCTTCTGCTCTTGCATACAGCATAAGTAAATGAGGCTATTGTGCAGAGAACTCTTCTGCACGTGCCCCTCGTGAGGACTTTGATACCCTGAATTATCACAATGACAGCTTTCAGCAGGGTCAAAACTACTGTCAACAGTAAAACATATGTCATGTGAATAATAGTGGCACTGTGCTTTGTCCATCTCTTGCTTCAGGTGCAAGACGAAACTTAAGAAATGATTTGCTGGTGGCAGCAGATTCAATCACCAACACCATGTCTTCTTTGGTGAAGGAACTGAATTCTGGTGAGTGAGGCTAACAAGGAGGACTAGTGACCAAAGTGACATTTCACATTTACATGAAAAAAGTGAGAGGTAGGGAGATCTGTATCTTCGAAGCTTTTTATGCTTTTATTTTAAAAACCCCTAAATAACAGCTTCTGGAACTCAGCAGTTCTCAAAGCCTTGGATGTAGAGTTGCAGCTGGATACAGTGCAAACTTTAAGTTTGTCTATGATTTTACATGGAGTGGGATTTCACTCTTTAGAAATTAGATTTCGCGTAGATCATACAGGACCTGTTGTAACATGCAGTCTGTAGTATTACCATTAAAGTATCCTACCTAATAACTGAAATAAGAAAAAGCTTCAGTATTTGGTCCCACCACAAGAAGAAAACCGTAAGCTTTGCCAATGGAAGTAGAATAATAAGCTTTTATTTGCTGTGAGGAGGTGGCATTCTCGGTTAGAAAGGCAAAGAAATGCTTAAATAAGTAGGCAATATACTTTTGTGAAAGTTAAATGAGAGTCTTTCCTTCACAGAAGTGGGCAGCGAGACAGAGAGCAATGTGGACTCTGAGTTTGGACGGACTCATTTTGACGACCTGGTTCCGTCGCCGACGTCTGAGAAGGCTTTCCTGGCGCAGATCCACGCCCGGAAGCCGGGATACATCCACAGCGCTGCTGCCAGCGGCTCCATCCGCAGTGACATGTGCGTACCTGCCTGACGCCCCTTCCTGATCCCGTTCTTCTTCCTCTCAAAACAGCGTGCAGCACGCTGTGTTTCCTCTCCCTCTCAATTATTCGGGTAAAAAAAAAAAAAAAAGGTGTAAATGCAAGTGAGGACTGCTTCATGGTTACATAGCAGTGGGCTCTGTAAACAATAAAGCCTGGAACTTAGGCCTCCCTCAGGAGTGAGCTGTCTGACATCCATGCCTGCAACACTCAGGCAGCATGGAGGCTGTGGGACAGCTATTTTCCCAAACATGCCCTGCAGTCCCGTTCCCTGTTTATCGAGACTAAGGAACCTGTTCACTGGAAAAGGAGAAATGTGTAAATGGAAAAGACAGAGTGCTTTTCATTGACCTACTCAACTGATGAACAAACAGATTGATTTTTACAGTCTGATCCTTCCTTTCAGAGACAATAGGCATCTTTTAAGTTATTTTTAGTTCATACTCCTTGTATGAAGTTATTAAGAACTTTTGTTACTCATTTCCTTAGGGGAGTGCCTTCAGCAGAATATGCCCTTTGGTGTACTTCATGAGAGAGGGAAATAACAGAAGCGTTCTCCACTGCCAGGAAAATACTAACCAGTGGAGCATGTGGTTATCATAAATTAACCCACGGTCCTCATAGATTATGATAAAGAGAAGTTTTATTGACTCTGGATGTCATTCATCTGAGGAGGCTATTTATTGATAATTGTCTTTAGGGTTACAGAAGATGGAGACCCTTACGTCAGAGCAGATGATGAAAATTACGAGAACGACTCTGTCCGCCAACTGGAGAATGAACTGAAGATGGAGGAGTACCTGAAGCAGAAGCTGCAGGATGAGGCGTACCAGGTGGGAGAAGATCACCTGCTGCCCATGTTTCTCCATGAGTGAGAAAGGATGATGCACCTCAGGTGCCCAGTGCCGTCTAACCAGCCGTGGGCTCTGGGGTGTGATCTCTTCTGGGTTACCAGAGCAGCCACATTCCAAAAACTGCTGCCACCTTCCACAGACACACATATATCCAGCCTTTGTGCCTATGCAAGAAGACCACATGCCTGAGTCACATAGCAATAGTCCCTAAGGGTACCAGGGAACCAGGTGGGACAGAGCTGCCTCTGAGCTTGTTCTCTGCCCATGCCTACCGAGTCACTTAGATTTCATTCCCCACTACCACAGGTGCTGGTTGATGGTGTCAAGATGTCCTGCTATTTTCATATATTTTTTTTCTCCAATAGCAAAAGGCATTTATAAGGGTTTCTCCAGTGTGAACTGGAGCTCAAGTGCAGTCTGTGTGTCATTGTCAGAACCTGGAGGTACAGAAAAGGGTCTGAAGTGAATTGTATCCCAGAAGTGTTCAACAAGCATCTGGTGCAGAGAAGCCATGGGATTTGTTATTAAACACCTCCCTGAGGAAGGTCTCAAAAGGGCATTTGTTTGAGAGTCTGAGTAAAGCAAATATGCCAGGGAGAGCTGGAATTCTGTAGATGCCCATATCTGCGTCATGGTCTCCAGTTCTACCTGGTGCTGCAGATTATTGCCGTGTTTTCAGTTATTCTAATTTGGCATATCTGAATTTAAAATACTTTTTATAAAGGTGGAACTAGTGCCAGTAGGAGGGGAGATCTAGTTCAGTTATTTGGGAGCAGAGCTCAAGCAAGCAAAAATAACTTTGTTCCCACACAGTGATCGGCTCAAATTTGGACCTCACTCCTAAAGAATGTATTAAATGGCCTAAAAAAAACCAAATTAGACATATTCTGAGAGATCAGTTGTCTGCAAATGAGGTTCAAAATCACTTTATGTGCAGGAATTCTTTATGCTGCTGATTTCTAAGAGCTAATAAAATCTAGCATTCTTTTTTTGGTAGTTTTCCTCTGGTGTTCAGTGCTGGTCACTTCGGAGTCAATCTGTGTCTGACAGGCTTGTGTTGTAGTGAAGATGGGCTGCTCTTTCAGTCTTCTTTTCTGTAAAGCTGTTAGAGTACCTTAGTCTTGTAGAAGTTCATTGAATCTTACCAAAATCTGAGGTAGCTTTGAGGTTAATGTGAACATCTTTTTGTTGTTGTTGTTGATGATGTAGACCTGCTTCATGCCCATGGTAGCTTGCCAAAAGTCATTTCATTGCAGAGGTCTCTACGGACATGATAAAAGAAGCAGGATTATAGATTATAGATTATGTTATCTATATGTTATAGATTGTTTACTAAGGCAACAGCAGGTGACATAGGGGGAATTGTCAGAACTTTTTATCCAAGACAGGAAATGTCAAAAATCACAGCCTTTAAACTTCTGAACAGGATGAGCAGCTACTGCTGATGTAATGAAAAGCAATTGTCAGTTTAGAGGAGAAGTGCCTAAATAGTCACAGCTGTCAGGCATCAAATAATAAATGTTATTCTTGCTGGTAAAAATTCCATTTTCTTCAGAAAGAACAACAGACCAGTTTGTATTTTGATTACAGTATGGAAGTACAATATATGGCAACAGTGTTACTTGAGTTTTACACATTACAACAGGATTTTCTACATGCATAAAATTCAGTATGTATGTGCACTACAAATAAGGGCAGAAGTTATGCATGTCACCTGATGGCACTGGGTGTTACTCTTGCTTCAGTCAAAACAGGTTTTCTGCCATTTTCCACCAGCATTCCCAGGAGAAGGGGGGGAAATCTTCTCCCTATTAACATCAGAATAAAACTCTTGCATTTAGGTGAGCTAAGACTAAACATGAGTGAAATTTATTCCCCATTGTTTTACATTATTTGTTTCTACCAGGGCAACAAAGACAGACAACCCAACATACACACACACCCTCCCCCGGCCAAAGAAAAAGAAAAGCTATTTTTTGTCAAAAATCTATTCACTGAGGGAACAGAAAGTCCTCATTCTAGACAAGTTCTGCTTTACAGCATTTTTTCAAAAGAAGTTTCATGATGTACTTTACTGTCTGTGAGATTGTCAGCTCCTATCAGGCAGTGATTTGACAGTAGTGACCTGTAAGTAGAATCTATTTTTAGCTGATACCACAGCCCCACAGCATGTAATGCAAGCACACATGAGATGTCCTTCCCAGTATGGGTGATGCCATTTAAATTAGGGAATGGGTTTAAAGGAAGCAAGAAAAGATATTAAGTTCATAGGAACCACTAAGATGATTAGGAACTTGTTGGAGAGTGCCATATATTGATCCCAAGACATGTGCTTTGGCATTGGTTGTTCTCTGCAATTTGCTGTTTATTTCTGGTTTTTTGCTCTTCTATCCCTTCTTCTACTAATATCACTGAGTATTCTAAAAAAGCCACAGCTTTCTACTTGGAAAAACAAGGGAAAGTTGGAAAATTTCTGTTTAGGGTATCCTGTTGAACAGAGGCCAGGTCAACTATTCTCATTTGCATCAAACCATTGTAATTTATTACAAGCTGTTTTACTGTTTGTACTCACATATACACTACATTCATCTGGATTGCCAAAAAAAGCCAGAAGCTGTAGCTATGCTAATGCAATTGTCAGCTGAAAAAATCTGCACCGAGGAACTCCTACTAAGGTTGCAGAATGGTCACCTCAGTAACAATCTGGTAACCATTTTTATGTTATTAAATGTCTCACTTCATGTAAAATCAGCACATTTAGAAAAATATGTAGATGTAGTGTAGCATGAAAGATGGATGGCCCAAACCCACTCTTGCTATTTCGTGTCACCTTGTGTCCATGAAAGATTTTTGTGCTAAACTCCAAATTAGTATAAAAAAAACTAAGATACATAGGGAAATCAGGGACATGAAACCTCAGAGGAGGCTTCTTTCTCTCTTTTTTTTTTTTGAAGCATGTTATAAATAACAAGTATCTGCATCAGAAAAAAACCCAAACACATTTAATGCACAAGTGTAAATGCTAACAGTGTGTGTCCTCCCACATCTGTTTCCACTTTTGTTCTTGGTACAGTCTTTTGCTGATATGTTGTGTAAGACAGTTTTCACTGGGTTTATTTTCTGAGTCCCTATTTGCTCCCTTTATTTCTAGGCTTGTGCATGGCTTTTTTCAGAGTAATACACTGTCTGGCTGCTCACGGGCTTAATTTGTCATCTTCCTGTTTTCTGTCCTTTGTTATCTACAGGTCAGTTTGCAAAGTTGAGTGCAATATTCTTCTCTCTCCTCTCAAGTAAGTATTATTATAATTTAGAAGAAAGTTTAGAATTAATCCTCATAATATACATTTCAGTTTTAATGCATCTTGTGGCACCTGAATATATGTGACAATGCTGTTTCTTTCTCCTTTTAACTCGTGTTGGGATGCCTTGTAATCTCTCAGAATCAGTTCTAATTTATGGATCTGTAGTCCTAGTCCTAAGGATTTCTGCTAAACCATCACATCACCTTTTTTATGTTTTTCCTTTGTTGACCATCAGAGTGAGAACGTGGGCTTTTCTTCCCTGGGGGTGATGACAAATGCATTAGCCAGTCCAGAGAAACCTTATCCAGAAGACAAGGAATCAGAATACATTTCAGAAGACCTGATTTTAATTCCTTTCAATGCTTTAGTCTCCCTAGGATAATTGAAATAATTAATTTCTGATGAGATCAGAACATCTACTCTAGCGTGTGAAACAAAACTTACGCAAACATTAAAGAAAGCAATCCACCAGCTGCTTAACCACAGAGGTGTTCTCAGATGTGTTGTGAAAGTTTAATATGGCCCAATCCAAGTGGAAGGTGCTCAGCTACTGGATAGAAGCTGGCAGTTCAGAAGTATGGCAAGATCTATAAATTCCCTGCTGTCCCATATTCAAGTCATGTTCCTCACACATGCCAACCTCACAGTTGCAGCACTGAGATTATTGCCAAGTTCAGAAATTTTGTTTCTCCTCAGGAAGACACATCTATTTTTATGAAGTAGCCTGTTACTCTGAACCTTTGCCCAGCAAATGGGAGATCACACATTTCTTCTTGCCTCTTCTGAAGCCTGGACTTGGCATTTCTGATTTTCTAGGAGAGTGCAGTGCCCTGCTGTGAGATGGCAGTGAGATAGTGCTGTCCATCCTGCTGAGACACTGAACTGTGGGCTAACGGGGTTGGAAAGGGAGGAGAAGTCAGAATAGGGATCTGATTCTGGTCTGCACACTGAGACTCTTCCTCAAAGCCAGAGCTAAAAGCAAGCAGAGGTCAACAATCAACACTAGGCACTGGGGCTTGGGAGCAGGGTCATGTTCAGATGAACAAAACCAGTGAACTAGCCTGTGCCAACTCTTACAGGAGCTCATACTGTTAGATTTTGTGTCTTGTGTTTTAAGGTCTTCCTTATTTATATGGCAGTTTTGAGGGTAAAACTTGACCCTCATTCAAGGTTTTTTTTTTCTTCTGATGACAGTAAAATTTGACTGTTAAAATGTGTACCTTGTGAAAGCAGCTGCTAGTGGGTATTTCCAAAGCATCTGTCTCAGTGTCTCTTGCAGCTGAAGAGATATCTGGATGTGAAAAACAAGTAAACTGCAATATCCAGACTACTATAAACACCAAATAACTGCTCATAAAAATTCTCCTAACATTGCTTCTCAGGTTACATTAATTTTCTCAGTAATCTTGTTAAAAACATGAGCCATGTAGAGTTTCCTAAACATTGACAGCCAGAAAAAAAGAGTTTTCTTACTCTGTTTTGGTGCAGTTGTCAGTTTTAGATCAGGTCATCATGAAAAGGAAAATAGATCTTGCAACAACAACATGTGTGTATAGCTATATAAATAGTGGAAATTTTATGTATAACTGAATATAATTACAATTTGCAATAATAAGTAAAAAAAAACCCTTTTAAATTAGAATTACATAACTCTGGCAATTCTATTTAAGGTTTCCTTTTTAGTTGGGAAGCAGTGATGTGGGGAACATACTGCCCTAAAAGCATGGTTTTCTTGAAAATACTTATCCTGTATCCTGTCTCAAATTAGCAGATATCTGAGATACTCTCTTGTCTCCTGGATGATTTTTGAAACCTTGTCAAAAAGAAAGATTTTCAAAGGGAAATTCTTTTCAGCTCCCAGGGGAGCCCTTAGGCCAGTACCAAAGACTGTAACATTGCCAGGAGCTATAAAAGCCTACCCTTACAGAAACTGGCTTCCAAAACTGGTGGAGTTGACACTTCATCTATATCCACAAGAATAAAATGTATTGTGGTACATTATGGTAAATACATCTTCACATGGTGAGTGAATCTTCTCAAGACTCACTCCATTGTGAATGTGGAAGTCTGTCATATCTTGTGTATTTTATTTAGTACTTACATTTCACAGCACTGGAAAAACGACTTCAAAATGGTTTATACCAGTCATGGTGCATAAAGTGCTTTTGCAGTTTTCATTGGGTTCTTGCTTGAAGCTTAGAAGCTGCAGGAAGAGTTTTATTTCTAAGCCCTTATTCAGTCAATAATAATACAAATACTATCCATATGGCCCTAGATGGCCATAGGAAGTAGAAAGCCAACAGACTTTCTTACCTCACACCAGTATTACACTTGTACTCATTAAAACAAAAAAAACCAAGCAAAACAAAGATGGTGGGAGTGAGATCAGTTTATTGTAGCTCCTTATGAGTGATGTTGCTGCTGATGGCCAGCCACAGAGTTTTGTTCATATCCTTATTCATCTGAAGTTGATGTTATTTGATTGATGATTTTTGCAATCTATTTGCATTTGCATCTTTAAAAGTGCTTTGTACAATTTTCCAGAATTGATTTTAAATAAAATCCAGTATAACAAATTCCCAAGACAGCAAGTGATTCCAGTAATACATAAAACATAATTTAATCATGTTTTCAATTTACCTCTTATGTTAAATATACTTGTTTTATTTTTAGTAAAGTAATAGAATGAATTTGAGCTTGTTTTGAGCAGGTACTAGGCAGATCTTGACGTTAGGTGAAGCTGCAACTTCGATGTTGTTTGACCTTTATCCCCTTGACAGCATTTGGCTTTTTACCAAGGGTGGCCAGTGGGAGCAGAAAGCCTGCATTTCTGGTTGAAAACTGGTTGAGAAGTTGTCATTTTCAATTATAGCTGCTGTTGACTCATGCAGTGGATGTGTCCTCACGAGACCTACAATTTCCTAGATTTTCTAAAGCTATGCTTTTTCAGTGCTGGCACACATTTGAATTGGCCCTGCCTGTTTTATTTATATGCATTATTATAACAGGAGAGAGGGTGTGAAAAGCTAATAGAAATCAGACCTAAAGCATCCACGGAGACAGAGTATGGAGAGTAGGCTTTATTTCAGGTTTTGTTCTCAGATTTGAACTGTGATTTTCCCTATCTTGACAAAACCTTGTAATAATTTCAGTTAAAGATCTAGTCCCTTTCCCACTCCAAACCCTCTCACTCTCTCAAAACCTTGTAACATGAACTGTTGTGGGGTCTGAGGCTTTGGGTGTCTGTGGGTTACATTTTCCATTGCACAAGTGGCTGAATGGTTTGTATTGAAACAAGTGGAATTTTTTTAAAACACCCAAAATCCAAATGCTTGCAAACCTTTGATATGATTGTGTTCTTAAAAAATACTATGTATTCAGCTAGACTGTTTTTCCAGGACAGAATTCATTTTGAGTAACACTTCCATATTTTTTCATC
The DNA here is from genome assembly GCF_021018805.1 of Prinia subflava. Taxonomy (NCBI): domain Eukaryota; kingdom Metazoa; phylum Chordata; class Aves; order Passeriformes; family Cisticolidae; genus Prinia; species Prinia subflava. The sequence continues at coordinate 42,775,313 of NC_086247.1, read as the reverse complement.
TCTTGCCTTTTTTTTGGAACCTCTGTTTTTATGTTTACCAGCAGAGATTAGGAAAATCATCAGATGTCAGATGATAAAACTCATGGGTCAAGGGAGATGGTGTGGTCAATCTAGTCCAGTCTTTTTCGTTTTTTCTTGAATAAATATATAAAAAGCCAGCGTTATTTGGACCATTCCACTTGAAAATAACAGGAGGATAACAGCACAGTAATTTTCAAAACTGTCTGCTACATTATGTCAGCTGTGTTTTGGTTTTCTTTTTTTTTTTTAATCTATTTTTCTCCCTAGGTCCTCCTCTTCTTAGCATGTAGGTGTAAAAAATACTGTAAAAAACTGTGACCAAGTTAACAGGGAAGATGGAGCTTAAATTTGTTAACTCAATTCTAAAATGACACAAGTGATAGGGATGTTTTTTGAAGAAGCACTGAATGGCAAATAACAAAAAAGAACCTGCGGATTAAGAACAGAAGAAGTCTGGAAACAGTTGTATATCATGACAAATCATACAAGTCTTAGCTTGGAATTAATTTTGGCACTTCTAAATTGTTGCAGTGAATTTAAAGCTCTGAGGTTCATTAGTATATTTCTTGTAGGAAACTATCTCTGTCTCAGTGCTGGCTGTGGAACAGAGAGAAGCCTGTGGAGAGTTCAGAATAACTCTTCCCGCAGTCCACCAAAGAGAAGTAATTTATCCAGAAAATACGAAGCAAACCCAAATACTTAACATTACTGTCAATGCATCTTAATGAATCTCAGGTTTCACAAGCCACTCTTATTTTACTCTTGTGGTTTATAATGGTACCATCACAAAATATGAGATGTTCCTATATTTTTGTATATTAGGAAAAATTTTGTCACCAGAAGGGTTGCCAAGCATTGGAACAGGCTGCCAAAGGGAGTGGTTGAGTCACCATCCTTGGAGATATTTGAAAGGCATGTGGATGTGGCACTTGGGGGCATGGTTTAGTGGTGAGACTTGGCATGCTGGGTTAATGGCTGGACTGAACGATCTTTTCCAGCTAAAATGATTCTATTATTTACATAACCCTGAAGCTGATTCAGTAAAAGTCAGTCTCAGGCAGCTGAGAACTGACCTCTCCCATGCCTTTGATTTGCATTTTTTTGTCTGAATTGTGAAGAGCAAAGTGTCCCTTTGCTAAGATTACCAAATTAGTTTGCAGACTTAGGAGGTACAGGTGCATGTCTGATTTTTAAAAGACACCATTTAAGATGTACCTCAGAAATTTTTGTGAAGCTCTCACCAGACTTGCAGTGCAGGTTTTCTTTGCATTTATCAACCAAACGTTAATGGTTGTCTTTTGTAACCATCTGACACAAGGCAGCACTAAATTAAGATCATCATACCATTTAGCATGCTTAGGTATTAAGGAGTGAGGTGGAAGTGTTTGTGCTTGAATAATTAATACAATCAAATGGTCTCAGGAAGGAGAAGCAGCAAACTAAACTACCTGACCTTTCTTCATTCATCAGATTTAATTTAACTATTTTTGCTGGAGTAATTTGCATCTCATCTCCCATCTCTTAGACCAGCTTTGTGCTTGAAATGAGTAGAAAAGAATTCATGTGTGGGGAGTGGTATATTGTGCTATGATTATCATATCTTATGCAATGCAGACTGGTTTTCTCTCTGAGGTAGTTCAAAAGAAAAAGGGATGAGTTCTTTAACTTAGGAAAGGTCAAATGTGTAAACAGTGCCTTTACAATAAATGTGCCAAAAGCAGAAGTTTGGATTATTACCTGACTACGTCATGACACAGTTCTGAGAGGGAGTGGCAGTAACCTATCAAACATTTTCCATTACCAGCTAAAACTCTGATGCCTCTTCTGTAGGAATTTAACATACTCACTGACACTTCAGGATACAGAGGAGCACCAGCAGAAACTGGTGCACCAGTGGACTAGGCTGTCTATGAGCTGTAGCACCCAGCACCATCCTTTCAAGTAACTGCAGGCTTTCTTAGACACAATAAAATATACAAGACATTTACATGTGAGGGGAGGCTCATGATGGTGAGTGAGTGTAAATCAAGTGGCTGATTTATTGGCGAGGCCAATAAACCATGGTTTCACTTTCAAGAGTCTATTTATAGAGTGACCTGGAAGGGGAGAGTGGAAGGGAAAATGGGAGCACTGCAAATCCCAAATCCAAAAATGTGTCAGTGCAGACTGAGTTACCCCAAGGTCCCACAGCAGAGCAGGCAACAGTCTTCTTGCCCACGGCAAGGGAAGTTTTCAACTTCCCACATGCCCTGTAAATTTCTATTTACAGCTCAGATACCTATGGCTCACCTAGGTAGAACGGCTTTTTTCCTTTTTTAACTCTTTGAGGGATAACCACAGGAACTGGCCAGCTCCCTTTTTCTCTCAATAAAACAGCAGTCAGAGTTTACTTGCTCTGCCTGCATGGGTGCAGAATGTTAAACCAGCGCTCTTTAAAAACCTTCCATAAACGTTTCTCAACAGGGAAGCTGCAGTCAGACAGACAATGAGAGCTACGTAAGAACTGATGATGAGGAGAGCTGCTTTCGGACAGACGATGAAGAAAACTCAGCTGCAAACTTCACAGAAGAGTGGAACCAAGAGGTGCAGCGTCTCTTGACAAAAAAATCACATAACTAAGTTCTGAGGACTGTAGCACAGTACTTTTGTTCTAAGAGTTGTAGTTTGTAGATGTGTGTTTTTTGACAACAAGACTTTTGTTTAAGGCTAACTTATATTAGCTACATCTTCTGTAACATGGCTCATTACTGGCGAAGCAAACAGACTGATGCGCGTGCTGCTGTCACACACGGCGGCACTGGTAATAACTCACGTAAACCCTTTGCACATGATATTGAACCTGTTCAGTTTACAATGACAATACTGTTTATAGTTAGAAATTTGATTTCTGAATACTTTGAGATTTTAGTAGATCGGTTTACTATACACTGTACATTTTTCTTTTCCACGGGAGAAATAAAAAGTGACAATTATGCATTTAACACTAAATGATTATACTCCTGAGTGTATATATCTAGTAGCCCAAAAAACAAAGTACCAGATTATATTTGCAATTTGTTTGCAAGTCTTTAAATTAAGGCTTATACAAAATGTACTAAAATAATAATAATATAATTAATACTAATAATAAACTTCTCTAAGTTAGGGCTAATGTGTAACTTAGGAATGTTTCTTTCAAAATAATCTAACAAATCAGCCATAGAAGTTAGTGTAAATATTTTTTTTCCAAATAGATATCATATACAAAAGGTGACATTCAAATGATATAGAATCTAGTTTTTAAATCAGCACAGATCTTCTTAAAACTGTGAACTATGTTTTGAAATACTCGTTGCTAAAGCTGTTTATAAACCACAGGTGCCATAAGATCCCTGAACTGACTGATGTTACGTATAATCCTCCATGGTATTGTTTCATTGATGTTTTAGCTTTAGTAAGCATGTGTTCAACAAACCAGCTCTTTCCATCTCTCTGCCCCTCCTCTTCCTCCCCGCCCCCTTCCATTATGTTATTTTCGAGGCCTTCAGCTTTAAATGTACAGGCTTAAAGTGCGCTTGCAACTGTTTTCTTTTGATTTCCGAATGTGTACTGCCTTAGCCAGCCACCAGATGTTCTGCATGCCCTCTTGGAAATGTGTGGTGAGACTCTTTCAGAGCTGGATGGAGAAGTAGCGATTGGTGAAAAGCACAAGAAGAGCAGTGGATTTTTTTGAAAGGACAGGCATACAGTTACAGAATTGGAGTTTCGTCCGGTTTAGTATTTTCCAGTATCAAGGCATTTCAGGGGAAAAGGGGACTGACCTGGCATTAGGCAGTGAGGCTGCTGGCTAAAAAGCGTTTGCTCTGCTGTGACTACAAACCTACAGATACTCCTGAGCAGGCGTTGACACAAACTAGCATCTACGTGCTCCCCAGAGCGCCCTGCTCCGAAACAAAGGTGACACCTCTGTGGCACGTGGCCCTGCCGTGCAGAGGAGCCAGAGCCAGGCCAGGGACAGCTGGAGCAGCAGCAGGCAGGGACACCAGGAGGTGTTCTGTGCTGGCCCCCCAAGCTGCACAGTGGCAGCTCGGGGCTGCCTCCATGCCGAGGTAGCTTCACTGCCCTCACACAATATTTGGCTTCCAGTACCTGGCTGACCTGAAGTGACACTGTCCAACAGCCCTGCAAACAGTGGTGTTTCATACAGATATTTCACACCAGCACCGTTTGCCTACAGCAAGTGATGAGATACCCATCTAAAGCAGGTTAACGTGGCTTGTCTGTCCTTGCTTTCATGGTGACGTGGATGTGTGCTGCCGTATTTACGTGAGATTGCTATGTAGCTCGACCCAGTAAGTCCACTTGTTTGCATGCGTTCTCCAGGCTCGTGGCTGTTTCCCTGGGCACTATGTGGTGTTAGGGAATGAGTATCTGTATGAAAGAGCTGCTGCCATTTTTCACTTCCATATCATTTTATTGTGTGTGCAGATCTCTTGTCTGTATATCCTTGAGTATCTGGGCTTGCTCTCAGACATCCAAATGCATACTAAGGGATCCAGATATCTTCATGTGAGTTTTTCATTTTTGCAATCACTGGTCTTTGCTCCTGGGGTATGTGCCATCCTAGCAAGGCAGGCACCATATCCTCCACTGTCCCCTCCTCCAACCTCCTCTCAGGAATGAGTTAGCCTCCACTAGTGCCTAGCACTCCATGTTTTAAGCTACTCCAGTGAACCTGTAGACATTGCTGTCAGCTCAGGATTCCAGGCAAGCATTTCCTGAAAAGAGAGAAAACAAGCTAGAACGCAGCTACGTGCAATGGCTGATTAATTCAACCCATGTCATGTTTAACTGTACCCAAAGTAATAGACCCCTCTCATCACTTTAGTGTCTGTGTGCTCATTATCACCATGCTTAAAATAGATGCACTAGACTAAATCTATTGCAAGAGCTTCCGAACTAGGAGTAAGAACTGAAGTTGACTAATCAAGCCCCTTTCTCTTAGGCTGGTGTCAACAAGATGATCCCTTAGAGTTGGAGTTCTGGGTCCCTTATGCCCTGGAGCTCTGAGATGAAGCACCTCTTGCTTAGCTCTGCAAATGTCTATTTTAAGCACTTTTCCAACTGTTAAGCTGGCTGCATTTTCACCCAGCTGGTCTTTGTCTGTTTGTTGAATATTATTTTGGTTGTGGCTTGTGGTCATTAAAACAAACACAGTTACAGAAGAGGTCCCTGGTACGGCCCTTTTCTTAACTACCAATGGCCCACCACAGCCATCAAAACTCCGGGTGGTTTTACTGTCACTGGAGGAAAACCAGTGGTTTGGAATCAGGAGACAGGGATGTGAAGATGTATAGGGTCCTTGAATGTCCAAAGCGAAGGTGGAGAATGGGTTGTCTGTAAGTAGTAATGTTAACTAAACTGCATAAAAAGGTGTGTGGCCTTTGTTGTGATATAATATGTATTTTCTTATATGCATGAGCCAAATCGTTGCATCATAATTTATCATAAGTGTGTCCGCCTTTACTTTCAGTCATCATCTTCTCCCATCCTTATTGGTTCTTGGCAATTACTGTAGATAGACCTTGTAAATATTGCAACCTCAGGTTGCTGTAATCACATTGGTTCAATTCAGCAGACGGAGCTGTGAACAACAAGCACTCCACAGTGTCCTGAAGAATAAAGGGCATTTTTACCTTTGAACCAAAAAAAAAAGAAAAAAAAATTACAGAGAGTTACATCTTGAGGCTACTAACTGCAACGCATTTTTAAAACTACTGTACTTGACACCACTTGAGACAGATACAGAGACACTAAAGATGTCACAATATTCATTGGTATTGTAACAGAACTGCTATTGTATGGGGTTTTTGTATTGCTGTTAAGTATTGTTTTGTGTGTGTGTGTTGGAACCTACTGGGGACATGTTATATTTTGAAGTGATTAAACTATTTAATTGTGTGTCTATATTTTGGAATGGAATTATTTCTTCATTAAAAAGATTTTTAAAAGGAATTTATGGAGCATGATGTTTGTGGCTTATTTTGGTTTTGGATGTCCTGTTCCATGGAGGTCAAACAGTTTCTTTTCAGTAGGGAAGGAAAGTGTGTCCCTGTGGTACAGCAAGTAGTCTTTGTCTCCTCCACCACTTCATGAGACAACTTCTTCCACCACCTTCCACAGCGCTTTGAACTTGTTCAAGCAGCACCTGCTTTCAGTGGCCCAAGCAGTTTCTTCTTTCTTCCTTTCTTAATTCTCTGTATCTTTAGCAATTTCACAACCTGAAAATTAAGTTCCCCATCTGTAAAACACCTGCCCCTGCATCCACTTAACAGCAATGAAAATGACCATAGGCAGAGGACATCAGGGCCTGACAAGGTGCCTGGTACAAATTTAGAAGGTGGCAATGGTCTCAGGAACCTAAACTGTCTGCAATGGTGTAATTTTTTCTTAACCATTGTGTTTCTCTGGCCTTAGAAGGAAGAGAACATTGGAATGGGTGCATTTGAATGGCTTTACCATACACAGTCACATGTTCTTCTGTTGCAGATGAACATGAAGTCTGTTTTTCCAATTACACTTTTAAGATGTCTCTCCTTACAGTTCTTGGTAATTGCAATGGGTTGCTAACCTAAAAGAGCGTGCAGTTGCAAAGTAAGAGCTTGCAGTTAAAGCAGCAATTTTTGTTTTGTTGCAATGCTTGGGGCTACTTCATCAGGACGTGGCAACATCTGGAGTGCCCAGTGGTGCAGCTGGGTGTGGTGCAGCCCTTCCCAGCAGATGTGCTGCAGCTGCTGTCCCAGAGTGTGTCCCTGCCATCCAAAATATCCCCGGCTGTGCACACAGCATTGTTAGCTGTGTTACACCAGGGAGGGGTCTGTTAGATGGAAAGCAGTAGCAGCACACCGAAAATACTCTCTATCTACTTAACAGATACCCCAGTGTGTTGGGAAGCAGATAAAGCCCAGTCTGCTGCCTCCTTCAGCTCTGACTGCTGTGGAAACCTATAAATCACCAGGGTTTATTTGCCCTAATTCCCCTGTCTGCATGTCGACGTTCTTCAATAAAGTTGCTCATTTTACACTGTGAATTGTTTGCCAGATCTGCTGAACTTTGCCTCCACAATCCCAGTCCAAATTCATATCCACAAGATTGTAATGTATGATGACATATCATCGGCTCATGAGGATAACTCTGTTTTATCCATGCATAATCCCAAATTGCTGTGTTGTTTCCTAACCCACAATCAAGTCTATGGCCCCTGGGGAGCAAAGGAGCCAGTGAAAACTAATTTATAGGCAAGGGCTGTTTTTCTCTTTGCGTCTTGGTTACTTATCACCGTGGAGGCCCAACCAGGAACACAGACTGGGGACACAGATCTGGGTGCAACAAGAGCAGCAGGGCAGAAGACCCTGCCCTTAGTTTATTTTTCCATTATATATCTCTGTCAAGGTGACCATGGATTGGAGAAGGGTATCGCCACCTCTCCTGTCACATTGGTCCAGGAGGCTGTCATTCAACCTCCCCTTGTCTTGGAGAAAGTATTCATAACATTGCCAATATTTACAAAACATGGTCCTGTGTTTACAATTCACCAGCGTGAGAAACTGCACGTTTCTCCTTTAATATGAACGCTCAGCAAACCAGGAAAATTCATGGCAACATCTCACCCTTTTAAGTACATTAAAAAGAAAACAAAAAAGAGAAAAATGAACAATTCTATGACAGGAAAAAAGAAAGAAAAAAAAAACCTGTATAAAGTTCACCGACCTTCATTTAGGTGACGGTGTGAGGGCTACATGTTGGTCTGATTCTGCCTTTGCTACCCAGGGTTTCACCCTGAACCCCTTGCAATAACCTGCTCAAAATATCTCGAGCATAGTTTAACATAATTCAACCAACACCCTCATATATTTAAATTTTTATAAGATACAAGGGAATATACGGTGCAAAAGGCAGGAGCATTCCAAGAAAAATCTAACCACTCAATTGAAAATTCCGAACCCCAAAAGTTCTGTCCCAAAACCACAACCCCCAAACAACGTGCACTTTCCCCACAGAGGTCACAATGGCTACCATACATAAAACTGAGCCATAGCAAACAATTCCTCTGAGTCCATGATTAACAGTCCGCTGGCTCTCAGCATCACACTGCTTCAGTCAGTCCTTGTCCAGCAGCTCCACAGGATCCAAAGTCTCTATGGAGGCCATATAGGAAAAGAGAGGATGCCAGTCCGTGTCCATGTTAATCGGATCTCGAAGAGGCTTCTGTGATGGGTGGCACTAGGGTGGCACAGGGTGCACAAGGTTTCAGGATCAAACAGGATCAGTCCAATGCACCTGAGGCAGCTCAGCAGACTTTCAGCGGCCACCTCCATGGCAAAGATCCCAGAACCTGAGGATAGAGAACTTAGAAAACACAAATTGAGCAATTGACTTTTTCTCAAAGAATGCATGCAACATAGGATGTGGACGTAGAAACCCACTGCAAGGTCCAAGGAAAACTGACCATAGCTATGTGGCGACATCAACACTTCCTACACTTGAGATGATGGCTGTACACCAGCCAGAGAATTTTGCTCTTGTTCTAGAGCTTGGGAAACTGTTTCGTCCCCCTGACGTCTTCGTCTTTTTCTTCGCCTCCGAGTTTTCGGGCTTGGCGTGGGCTCGGCATGACCCACTGCTTTGCATGTTTCTGCAGTATGGTCTGAACCCCCACATTGTGCGCAGAGAAACAAGGGAGTCACTTTCTGTGCCTCCTTTTCCTGTTCTCCACTAGGCTGAATATCTGCCTGTGTCTCATGTCCATCATTCTGCCTCTGTTCTGCCGGCTGTGAAGCAGCCGTTGGGGTCATCACCATAGAATCACAGGTGTTTAGAACTGCACAGGTCTGGACCATCTCCAGGACATTAGAAGTCTCTGGAATGGTTTCCAGGAGCCTCTGGCAAGCAGAATTAGCATGGCTTCTTGCTAATTGCTCCAAAATTATCATTGTCAAAGTTATATCCTTGACTCTCGTCTTTAAAAAATGCATCAGACGCGATATAAATTCATTAAAAGCTTCCTCTGGCTTCTGTGCTATGTCTAAGAAGTCTTCCTTTGGGGAGAAGGATAACTTGGTTTTTATCAATGCAGATATCCCTATGTATCTGCACGAATCTAAAACCATGAAAGAAAGGCCAGCTTGCACATCAGGGCAAGCATATTGACTCCTCCCCATAAGTAGGTCAGCTCCGACCCCAAACAAGGGATCATCTCGAGGCAGGTGGCTATTTTTGACAGCCATTTGTCCAGCTAGGAATTTCCAATTTCTTTCAAAGGTAAAAACCTGTTGAGGTTCAAGCATCATTGTTGCAAGACCTCTTATTACATAAGGAAAGATCAGATTCTCAAATTCTGCACTGATCCATTGAATTGCCTCAGTGAAGCTTGTATTATTTTTTGCCACGTCCCTTAATAAGGGAAACGGGACTGCCCATGATGGGTCATCATGGCTATGATGCTGTGGACCCACGTCCACAGCTCCCTGAACTGGCTCGGGCAAAGCTGCATCTTCAGGCAGCAGCTCTCTTAGGTCAGCAGCCTGGTTCACCTGCGGACTAAAAGCCTCATCCGATTTCACGACAGGGAAAGCGTGCACATCAGACAACGCTTTTGCCCCGTTATCATCTCCCACAGCCGACCCGGCCCCGTAGGGGGGGTGGGCGGGGGACAGTGACTCGCTCAGACTCCTCTCTGAGCGGGGGGGCGATTGTCGCGCTGGGCAGGGAGGCGTGGCCGATCGGCCACAGCCTTCAGCTCCTGTTCCATCAGCCGATGGGTCGGTGGCCAGGTCGGCGGCAGCAGCGGCAGCCGAGAGCCCCTCCCGCTCGGTGCGGGGGGGCATTCCCCGAGCGGCAGGGAGGGGACGCGCGGCGGTGCCGCGCGGCGGCGCGGGGGGGTCGCACGGCACGGAGGGCCCTGCAGCGGCGGGCAGCGTTGCGCCCAGCCCTCCCCCCGCGGCGCCGGACCGGCACCGGACGCGTGGGGCGGGGCGCGGCGCGGCGGGCGGCGGCGGCGGCTCCGCTGCGGGCACCGCACAGACCGCCGGCGGCGGCGACCCCGCGCACAGCATTTGGCGCGGCGGCGGGACGGGGCAGGGAGGGGCCGTCCCCGCCGGGCTCGCCTGCCGAATCCTGCGCGGAGCAGGTCGCGGCGGGGCGGGGCGGGCCGGGGAGGCGGTGGCAGGGGGCGGCGCCGGCAGCGCCGGGGGCGGTGCGCACGGCGGCCCCCCCGGCTCCCCGCAGGGGGCCCGAGGCGGGGCGGCTCCGCGCGGCAGCTGCAGGGCGGACCCCGCAGCGGTGGCGGGCAGCGGGGGGGTCGCCGTGGCACGGCGGCCCGGGGCGGCGCGGGCGATCCCCCGCGCTCGGCGTGGGACCCGAGGCCGAGCGCTCCGCCCCCTCGGCACCCCAGCTCCCCGCCTGGCCAACCGCGCGGGGAGCGGACCGAAAAAAGCTTCCCCGCCCTTCCAAAAACCCCGCTGGGCGCGCCCAACCCCCGACATGGGGGTGGGGGTCTCCTGCATCGGCTCCAACCCTGTATCAGAGCAATCCTCGTCAGAAGCGACGGAGCTCGCAGGGGAGCTTCTGCTCTGTGTCGAAAACCCAGAATCAACTTCAAAGTCCTCTCCAGCCTCTTTTAGAAGTGGGAAGACTGTTCCCCAGATCCCTAGGAGAGCGCTAGCTCTCATATTTCCGTTCAGAACGGATAAAAAAAGTTTTTCCCCCAGGGTTTTCCATGGGTCGATTGAGAGTGCTTTTTCAGCACTATAAAAAATTCCAAGTTTCTTTCCCCAGCTAAGCAGTTCTCTCACGTGTTTCCTGGTCAAGTCAGCGTCACAGGACAACAAAAAGGAGTGGAGCAGTTCCATCATCAATCGTTCCTCTGAGAACATCGTGGGTTTCTTCTTTTTGCAGCTGTAGAAGGCAGATTTTTTTTCTTTCTTCTTTTTTCTTTCCTCACTAGCTTGCAACTTGACCACGTGGGCGCCAGTTATCACCGTGGAGGCCCAACCAGGAACACAGACTGGGGACACAGATCTGGGTGCAACAAGAGCAGCAGGGCAGAAGACCCTGCCCTTAGTTTATTTTTCCATTATATATCTCTGTCAAGGTGACCATGGATTGGAGAAGGGTATCGCCACCTCTCCTGTCACATTGGTCCAGGAGGCTGTCATTCAACCTCCCCTTGTCTTGGAGAAAGTATTCATAACATTGCCAATATTTACAAAACATGGTCCTGTGTTTACAATTCACCAGCGTGAGAAACTGCACGTTTCTCCTTTAATATGAACGCTCAGCAAACCAGGAAAATTCATGGCAACAGTTACTCTAACTGGTTTTTGCAAGGAAAGCAGACTCATACAGGAGGAAATAAATGAGTTTCATTTGCAAAAGGAAATAAAACAGTAAATAAAATAAAATAAAATAAAATAAAATAAAATAAAATAAAATAAAATAAAATAAAATAAAATAAAATAAAATAAAATAAAATATGAAATGTGGTCTTTAGATCTGGGTAGTTGGCTCCTTGGCTGCATCAGCACTGAACTAGGGGACTAAAAGCATCTGAAATTTTCTGAAAGCACCTGAGAGTTTCCTTCAGCAGCATACAATTCTATGGCTGCTCTTCCAAAATTTGCCTAGGCCTGTGTTGCTCAGCAGTTGTATATTCCCCTGCAAGCAGCCCTTATTCCCCTACAAGCAGGTCTGGGAGAAATATTTAAGAGACTATTGCAGAAATATGAAGCTGAGTTTATCAGAGAAATACATTATGTTGGGTAGGAAGAGCAATCTCTATTGTTCCACAAAGAAAAAATGTATTGAAGAATTTTATATGCCTCAGGATCATCTTGTCTAATACCCCAGATAATCCACAGATTAGGGATTCCCATTTGCTTTCTCCTAAATTGCTGCCACCAGTTGAGTTTCCTGTGGATTAGGACAGCTACCCCCAGCTGCCAGCCCTGCACCACCAAGCCTTTGGCTGCAAAAGGCAGAGCAGCAGGATTAGGCTACACTTCTCCCAGGCTTTCCATTCCTCAGGAAACAGGTCTCAAACTGGAATAAGTTATTCTGAGGGCCCAAAACTCTGGAGCTTTCTAAAAAGACTGCTTTTGACCAGCAGCTCCTAGGACAAAGCTGAGGGATGTGCACAGGGGAGAAGGGGAATTGTGCAACCACATCATACAAAGATGGTTAATGCATAAGATAAGATGGTTAATGCAGCTTGGAGATGATAAAGACCAAAGAGGTGATGTGAAAGAGTAGTTGCTTTTGTGTGTCTGGTAGGCAATGAAGGAGGCCATGGTGCGTTTTGTCATTGCTATGTGATGCTGCAGAATTTAGTTTGTAATGCAAGACAATTTACTACTAGCAAGTGAATTTCTTCATGGCTTACGTTTTTTACATGGCACTCAGCAGTGGCCAGATGGCAGATGTGTCAGGCCTGCTGCTTGTTATGCTAATTGTCAGCTGTGAGGGCTGCCCAGTGAACATTTCTGCCCTGCTTGCTGCAGCCCAGCATTGCTGCTAGACCCCAACGTTGCCTGCAGCCAGCAAGCTCATTCAGAGAAGAGGCACCCTCCAAGCTCGTGTTTTGACTGATGTTCTTGTTACTGCTAGGTTCGATTTTGGTCCCTCTTTCCCTGTCCAAAAAAAAAAAAAAAAAAGTCCAACTGGTTTCCAATATGGGGATTTCTCACCTGCATTTCTCCCCTTTTGGTCTTTGCAGCCCCCAGATCCCTTGCAAGCCTTCCCTAACCCCAGGCAGGGGTTCAGAGCATCCACCCCTGCTCCTCCTCCCTCCACCACGTGCACCTCAGTGCAATTTCAGGACAGGCTGGTCCTCACCTGCACCAATGCTTCTCCTGGGGGTTTTGGTGGTGCTATTCAGCAGCTCCTCATGGAGCAGGGGCTCCTGCTCACCTGAGAAAGAAGCTTCTCACTGCTGCCTTCCTGTCCCACTTCCCGTGGGAGATGCTGTGGGGCCCAGACTAAGTTTTTTCCTGGATGGGATCCCTTGTTCACGTCAAAAAGTTCCTTTTGGACATCCAAAATCCTTTCCTGGTTTCACCAAACAACCAAGTGTGTTTGCACTTCCGTGATCCACACAGTTACCTCCCCTCTTGCACCCCTCTCTGGTGTCTAGTCCAATTACACTCCTTTTTTTTTGGTTTTTTGGGGGGGGTTGTGGGGTTTTTTGCTTCTTTTGCTTTATTGTTTATTCAGGCTTCTGGCAGTAGCCTTAAATCCCCCGTTTTGCACTTACACTGCTGCTGTGAGTAGGAATCAGGTGCTTAACAGGTCTCTGCACTTCTTTAACATCTGCCTTCATGTGAAAAAGCAAGAGATCACGTGCTCTGTAAGAAGCACTTCCATCATCATGTTCATTATGTGGGTGCAATTAAACTTAGAAATCCCCTCCGAGAGACCTCAGCTCTGACAAGCGAGCCTATTGTGCTCTCCACAGAGTAGGAAAGTTGTGTTTTAGTCCTTTCACATGGCACTGTGTGCTGTCTGTGCTTGCCATTTGCTACAAATGATAACTGCACCCTGGCTCTCGGCTCATTTGCCTGGAGACCCTCACAGCCCCCAGCCCCCCAGCAGATGGGGGTCTCAAATACTGTTTGTTTCAGCTGAAAGGCTGATGCTGAAGTCAGTGCAGATGGTAATTAGTACTTGAGGGAGTGCTGTTTCCAGGGAATCCTCTCATCACTCGCTCTGAGTCACACGCTTAGTGGAGGACACTTCACCAGAAACACGTTTTCTGCTACTTTTGGATCTAAGCTCCCACAAATTAATTAACTGAGTTCATGTATAAATGCAAGAAGGAGGAATGCAGAACACTTTTGTAAGGTCGCACTCATGAGAAATCTATGCAGACAGACACCTGTTCAGCAATTAAAAACTGGGTTTATAGAGGTTATACAAAGCCTGCACAGCTCTAGTATTGATTGTTTGTCTGGCAAAGTGATAATCAACAGAAAAATTAACTGGGTTTGACTGCAAGTTGGGATTGCCGAGGCTGATGGTGCCCGGGAGCAGGAAAATTAAACTGTTTTATGTTTAGCTGCAGACGCCTCACTTAACCCAACAGGAGCAAACCCAGAGGACTGAAACCAAATGAGAAGCAGATCACTGGCTGAGTAGCTGTTCAGTGGCCAGCCACTGCTTTCCTTGGGAAGCAATTCATTATTCCCCTTACATTTTGCACTGCTGGGAGTGAAACATCTCGTCTGCTCGGTCGACACTGCCGAGGGCAGGTGTTCTCCTGCCACAAGGACACAGCAGGCTCAGTCCTGCCAGGGCTGGGCCATTAGGTACAGCTGAGGTACAGCAGGCAGAAATTTGCCCTAATAGCTCTCTCGAGCTGATAGCAGGACTGCATCTGGTCAGCTCTCTACTAAAATGTGACGAATAATTGTGGAGCGTTTTCCCTGGCAGCTGAAGCCCTTTTCAAGATGGAAATAACTTTAATGTCTTTATCCACCTAGCAGATGACAGAAAAACTGGTGGCCTTGTCCAGAAAGTGTGAGTCAGCCTAATTCTGGGTGAGGTTTCCCACCAAGCTGTCTGCTAATTCAGAAAGCAAGAACCCTTGTGTCAGATTCTTCCCTTTCCTTTGCGATAGACTGTCTGTACTAATATCTATAATAGTTATTGTCTCACTTCTGAATATAGAACTTGGCCAACACATTAAAAAAAATGGGAAAGGCAAGGCTTGAGTTTTGTCAGCTATCTGCATCATGCTCTGTTGCCTAGGTAATCTAACATTCAGGGGCTTGTTTCTAGGAATTATGAGCCAGAGAGATAAACAAGCTCTTTTAAGGATGCAGAAGAGAAGAGGACTCGAATTTGGTTTGCTGTATTTACTCTGTTGTGCTCATTTGGACGTTCATGGTCTGATGATGACCTAGAAACAGAGATACCCTGTGGAAGTGTTTGCCTTGCTCCCCTCCGGGGCAGCTCTGTGTGCCCAGCCCTGTGCAGACCCTGGCACGGACACGCACATGCGCACACGGCCCACGAGATTGCTCTTGTTTTGTGGAGAAAAGAGCGATGTTCCAGACTGCTCAGGGTGACTCAGATGTTGGATGAGGTTGTGCAGTTTGTGTGCATTGGGCTGCTCTCATCTGCACTGTGAACAGCCCCCACCAGGTAAAGGTGCACTGCCTGCATCCTCATGCCAGCACTGCTGGCCATTCCCTGACAAACATGGGACCCATCCATATCCCAAGAGCTGCCTTTTCTTGCCTCAGAAATCACGCACCAGTTCTGCTTTTGTGAGATCCCACAGGTGTGAGGGTTCTGATTTTTCTGCACAGCGAGCACCAAACCTTCTGGCCTTGGTTTTGTGCCTTCAGAGGGTGCAGATGCTGTGGTGCAAGTCAGGATCCCACCATACCAAACACAGACGGGTGTTTCTCCTCCTCCAGAGATGAGAAGCTCTGGGAAAAATGCATAAAGGAAGTATAAATAGTTGAGGTGATGGGGATGTTCACCTGCTAACATGAAGTATCAGCAGACATAATTTGTTGGCCTCAGGCCAGTTTACCTCTAAGATGCCAATAGTGCTCTTTGGAGTATCGACAAGAGGTTCTTTCCCACCAAGCCTCATCTGATTGAAGCAGCACTAGTGCAGCTCCCCTGGTCCAGAAAGAACTTTTCTCAAAGGGTGCAGTAGTAATGAAAATGTTTATTCTTCATGGCCCGCCCATGAATGCATTTCATCACCATTTAGTGATACCACAGATGTAACTCCAGGAAAACCTATTTTCAATATATTGTATGTCTATAGAGCTATTCAAGCTTGCTCCAGAATTTCTGGTCTGACTTCTAGCAAGTTCAGCCCAACCCAGCAGTTCCCCTCATTTAATTTCCCACAGAGACATGTGGACATGTCTTTAGCTGCATAAACCTAATTATGCTCCCTTAGCCCCAAAACTGACAACTAAATTACTGTTACAGAATACTTGCAGAACAAAGCTTAACCAGAAGCGCCACAGCGCGATTTGTTGGACCAGCAGTCTGAAAAGAAAGATTGTTATGCAAATCTAATTTGGAAATCATTAGTAAGGGCGATGTGATAGAACAGAATCCTTTTATTTTTAAAGGAATTCCACCTTATTATAACCACAATCAGTTTCTGGACACATCATAAATAAATTGCAGGAATATGAAATATTTTTTGTATGGTAGATGAGCTTTTGAAGCTGAAGTCTCACTCATATGTTGCAGTCCTAAAAGAAGTCTTATATATTCTTAAAAATCCAGCCTCTTTGTTCTATGTGATTTCTTTTCCTTTTGTTGTTCAGGAAGTTCTTGTTTTCAGCAGAAAGTTGGAAGTATTCATAAATTAACTCAGACTGAAAATTAAAGGTGCCCACCCAGGCTAGCCCCAGTCCATACTTTGCTCCATCCAGTGCCTTTCCTCCTGTATTTTCTGCCTAACATAAACCTACAATCCCTGAAGATCTGCAGCTACACAGGGGTAATGCAACATAATCCTGGAAGAAATAATCTCTGCATAGTTGAGGCTTTGTTTGTATGTCTGTCTTTCATGGTTACAAGAACCAATATACACTTCAGCTACAGGAAGATGAGAGTCTTGGGACAAAGACCTGTCAGAAGATGAAGTCTTCTTTACAAGTTTTATCTGTCAATAGGGGTTAAGGTTTCTATCTTAATTGCATTCAACACTCTTTATTCTACTAACATTATTTATACTTGTTTACATGTGACATAGCAAGGCTTGGAAAAATAAATTAATATGAGCCCAGCCCCCATAGAAGAACACTGGTCTAATCTATTACCCACTCACATAAAACACAAAGATCTTATTTTTGGAAGCATGGAATCAAGGCCAATATGCTGGTTTGTCTAGAATATGGAGAATTTCTTGTCTTTTTCTTACATTTCTAAAGAATCTAGGAAGTAACATCCAAGTGATATGAAACAGGAAAAAGAGTAGTGGATTTTTACAAACTGCAAACCTGTAGACATGAAAATCAGAGAGTAAATGCAAACCCCATTCAAACAATTATAGAAAATTCAGAGAGACAGGAATGTGTATGTATTTTTTTACAGTAATCATCAGCACATCTGTCTTCTTAAAAATGTCTGCTGCATCTCCAGTAACAGCTGTATCCTGGCTTTTTCTTGTAGAAAAATAGAAATTAAGTAACAAACTTGTAAAACTAGTAGAATTTTTAAAAAATGCAGTGAAGTAAAATCAAAAGCCTGATGTTTATTTATTGCAGATAAGGACTTTCCCACAGAAAATAATTGTAGGGATGAAAGAGGGGGTTTTGCCACATTTTTCATGACCAAAAAAAAAACCCAAAACAAACAAAAAAAAAAGAGTACAGATTTTTGGCATGCCACCATGCTTCAGACTTTCAACAGCCCTTTTCACTGCATGTAGAGACAATAATCCTGGTGCAATGTGAGCCAAGCCACTGGCGTGCAGCATGATTTTCAGCCAGCCTTTCCTTCCACATTGAAGCTCCAGCTACCATGCAGCTTGGTGTGAAATCTTGGTCCTGATTAATTCTGCGTCCCTCCAGGTCTTCAGTAGAAACAGGGGAACTAATGGGCAGTGAGACCAGGAAAGAATAAAATCACTTTGGAATTATTCTAAACACTTCCCTACATTTTTTATGGGCAAATAGAGCATCAGAGGCATCAGGGATATTTAACACCTTGTTCTTAAGCATAAAGTCATACCTAAAACCCCATTGTTGGCTTATATTTTCAATTTATGACCAAAAAGCCTATTTTTTGCTGCCATTGCTGCATTTCCTCTCCTCCTTCTTTCTCTTAACCTGAAAAGTTTTTTTCTTTCCCAAGGCCTATCCCTGCTCCATGGTGTCCTCCTCCAGGCCGTGGTCAATCCCCATGACCAGCGTTTGGTCCTGGCTTGTCTCACTGGTGGGATGTGGTTGGGTCAGAGCCTCATGCCCCAGGAACATCACCCTGCTCCTTCCAGCAGCCAGGAGGCCTGAGGTGCTGCTCTCCCTGCACTGCCTTTGGCTTGGGGATAAATATCTGCCTGGAGAGCACCACCATGAACTCTCCAGGAGGATGCTCTCCACCCTATCTCTAGGAAGCCTGGTCCTGACTCACAACTTTCCTCCCCACTGAAGCAGAGCCTACTGCCCTCTCCAACACACAGTTTAGCTTAAGGCTGAGGTCAGTGACACTCACAAGTCACGGACTGTGACCTCCAAAAGAGAGAAGAAGAATCTCTTTTCCCAATTTCCTTTTGCTCTTACTATGGCTCAGCAAAGGCCTTTGTTCTCATGGCTTTGAATATTTTTTTCTTCAAGAGCCTCTTTGTTTTCTGCATGAGACATTTACCTTTTGTCTAACCTCAAAAATTCAGGTGTCTGGAAATTTGGAGAAATTACAGCTTCAGAGAAGCCTCAAGACTAAACAATTAAGTAGGAGAGGAGCTTCCAGGCAGCCTGTAAATTCCTGGAGCAGAGACTGTAAACTTGTCCAAGTTCTGTTCATTTGTTTATTTTCCCAAATGCCTGCTTTAATGCAGTGATAAATTAACATTTTATGGTGGCATTGTGTACGTTTGTAGCCCACAGCTCTTATGATCACCTGTGTCAGCCAAGGTTCCCAGCTAATCAGCACCTGCAAAGGCAGAGGAGGACAGATCTGACTTGTTCTGAGGTCACAGGGGGAAAAATGGCAGACAGTTTTTGCTTTTTCAAGTAATTTGAGCTTTTAAATGCGCAAGAAGGAACGATTGCAAAGATCCTCAGCACCTCTTTAAAACCTCTGCTATGAATGGTCACCATTAACCCCTAATTGAATGACACAGGTACTAACTCAGTTTGTTCAATTTTGCACACACAAATGTTTCATGTTTTAACCTGAAAACATAATAGAGGGTGGTTATTGTTATTACTATTGTTGTTGTTATTATTATTATTGCTGCTGCTGTTGTTGTTATTACTATTCTTTCTGGTAATAATAATATTAATGTTGTTGCTATTATATTTTATTTTATGGATTTGAAATTTATTCAGATGAAAACCAGTTGTAAGAGAAAAAGAGAAAAAAGGTTTTAGAGAGATACTAGCAACACACACACACACACAGAAGGAGATAGCATTAACTCTTTCCAAAATGAGAGCTTTACAGTTACTTTATATACCAAATATTTTAATAAACTGCCTTTGAATGCATGCAATCGGTCCAAAACTTCACAGATATCAGACTCGGGCAAGGTTCATGTGCACACGTGGCTGGGAGATTACTGGGGGACACTCATGTAGCTTCTGCATTTCAGATTTATTTCAGCTTTAAAGAGAAAACTCTAATTAACAAAATTGAGTTGCTGTCAAATATGTTCTTTTCTGTTGGTTATTTATAATTTATCTATTTATTATTCCCACAGGATGGAAATCTAGCTGAAACCCAAATTGCAAAATACAAAAATCAGAATACATTAATTCTACCAGCTCCTGTGGGAAGGTAGAGCAGGTGTCTCCTCTCTCTGCACTTCCATCCCTCCCTCCTATGGCTTTCAATGGCTTGGAAGGCAGAGCTGTACATGTGCTGTGCACCACGACCCAGAGCAATGTTGTTGTAAAGGCTTTCCAGTTCTTGTGGGACTGTCCAGACCAGGCAAATGCCTAACTGGTCAGTGTTGTTCTGTGGATGCATTGCTGCTGGAGAGGGGGTTTTTGGGAGTCTGGGCAGTGCTGGAGGCTGTTGACAGGATGCTGACAGCATTATTCCCATTTGTTAATAGCTGTACTAGCCCTGGTGAAGCTGTCGCAGGACACTTGCTAAACCTGCTTACTTTGTTTGTGCATCCACCACCACTTCCAGAGTTACTTTATCCACTCTTCTGGAATAACATACCAATTGGTGAGTAAGCTGCTACAACTGTAAATTATGCAGAAGTGAAGGGTTTCACCTCTGCCACAGCTCCTCTGCAGAGGAGGTAATGTGCTGCTGTCACGCTTTGCAAAGCTCAGCCAAAGATCACAGAGATCAGCTCCCTGGCCAGCTATGCCATCTTCTTACTTACTCAGCAGAATTGCTTTTATATGTCTGCCCTGGTCACATTTCTCCTTGCTTAGCTCATAAGGAAACCCAAATAAACCTCGCTTGAATCCAAATTCACAGGTTCTAGAAACTGATTCAGTCAGCAATATCTGTGCTCTTCTCTGCTGGGAACATGCCTGAATTTTCCACTTGCCTCCTGGCTCTGCCTGTACACTCAGAAGCCAGAATAACCCCAAAAGCTAAACCCTCAACAACATAATCCCACTGCACTTTTCACTTAATCCTTTACCACAGACATTCCTCATCATTGCCCTGTGCAACGCCTTTGCATGATGCTTGTTAGAGGAAATCGCTGTAAAACACATTGGTGAATTAGGGACTGTGACCCCCAAACCTCCAGAAGACAATAAAAAGGTTTATTAATAACAAACTTGATTGATGGGATGGGACAGAAGGGTTAAGGAAATTTCTTGTTCATTAGTTGATTAAGAGTTCTAGGAACCACAGATCATACTGTGCTCACTGGGGCTTTAACCAAAGAATGAGATGAAGATGGTGACATCTCTACCACAAAAAAAAATTTATTTCAATAGTAGTTAGACCATACTTTGGACTAGCTGTGGAAAGGATTAAAATTTTCTAGTAATAGGTCCAAATGCATGGGGTACTCAGTGACACGAAAATTAATAACTGTTATCACCATACCACGAGACCAGATTTGTGTCCCTCTTTGCATGGTCCTTCCCTGTTGTGGTCCTGGTAGTCTTTCATGATACAAGGCTAAATTAAGTCCATCCTCACACTTTATCACACAGATTACGACATTCTTCATTCATTCATGGAGTCCAATGCCTCTGCCTTAGGCTACCTACACCAGGCATGCACCAAACCTATGGTGAGATCTCTCCCTTTTCCCTCACAGACCCAGAGTGCTCAGTCAATAAGGTGACCAGAAAATCCTTCAGGCCCTTTATCAAACTGAATTTAGCCAAACAGCCCCAAACACTGGTATCTCTGTCTTCTCTATGGCCTCTTGAGGCCGGTTCCCAGTGTATTTTTAGCTTGGGTGGTTGCACTGCACCTACTAATCATTTGTTGCCACCTCAGATCCTGTTTCCCCAAAATAAGGAGCAACAGGTGAAGCTGTTGAAGCAAAAGGAAGCCATTTGATTTTGACTGCTTTAAGTTAGTTATTTTCTCAGCCAGCCTACAATTTTAGCTATTCAAAGCAGCAATTTCTGTATTTCTTGCAGAATTACAGCAGAAAGGGTTTAGACACTTGTATGCTTCGAACAGTGATTTTTATCGTGCAAGAGCACTACACTCCGTGTTGCTGCTGCATCAGCTGCTGTTACAGCTATTTTAAAGCATCATTCCCCTGAGGTCTCATGAGGGAGCCTGGTTACCACCTGCACCCCATGATTACAAGTCCTAGGAGATGCCCTCAACCCAAATCTCTTGCTCTGTGTTCTCCAGCTTTGTTCTCTTGATGCAGCTCTATTTATTTCACCCTTTGCACTCAGTAGTCTCTCTGCTGGGGTGACTTGGAAGCAGAAAGGTCAGTTTTGTACAACCAAAAGTAATTAATTAGATCAGTCTCTTGAGGCCTGTTTGGAAGGGAAAAATACCTCCTGGTACTAATCTGCTTCAGTAATATAAATGATGTATTTCTGACTCATCTTCTCAGATGCTGTTTCTACTCTTTTCACACCTCTAAAAAGGGAATGTACAGTGCAGCAAACAGTCCAGGTTAGGCTGTGAGCTCCTGCTACATCATTAACCTTGGAATGAGGTCTAAACTCTCAGCTTCTCCTATCTACTCTAAATAATGCTCTAATTTTTGTATAAAAGTCCATCAATGCCAGGTAAAATTCCACATCATGGAGCCATTCAGGCTAATACATCATAAACTACTGCCATATCCACAGCTCTTTTTAGATCTTCCTTCTCAGTGGATCTCTTTTAAGTAGGAGCAGTGGAGTCATGAAAGCAGCAAGGTGCAGTTCCTGTAGAATACTGCCAGAGTTTAAATATCTACTGTTTTCTGATTGTGCCTTTACTTTCCTGTCATTCTCCTTCTTCTGCTTTCTGTCTTTTGCTTAATAAATGTACTTGCCTTTGAACAGTCAATTTGCAAACTAAACATTGTATGGAATAGGGCAGGAGCCCACAGATACTTTTTACAGCTGATGACTTGCACCTGTTTTTAAAAACATTAGTACATAAATGTAAGGACTAACATAGCTTTTGACTACAAGGAATAATTTCACTTAAAGAGAGCACTTGACTTCCAGGAAAATGTTCACATTTTAAGTGCTTGGTAGATGTTCTGATCTATCATAGCTCCATATCTATTGATATTAATATGGTAATATCTACCATATTAAATGGTAAACACCTACTTATAACCTGTGGTTCATCAGGCTCAAATCCTACAGCAGGTGGGACATACAGTAACACTGCAGAGCTTTGGTGTCCACCAATTCCCAACACACCAACAAAGTTCAAATTCAGTTTTACATCTATAAGAAAATTGTCCTGCAGCTTCTCTGACTCAAACACTCTGGCCTCTGGCTGACTGAGCCCCACACAAAGTCTGTCTCCTGCATCAGAGAGAGCAGAAGAGGTCGATAGCAGTACCTCAAACACTGTCAATTTATAGTAGGCGACATCCATCAGATAAAATGATTAAGAGATCATCTTTCCAAACCACGGCCCCAATGGCCAACAAAGAGCAGAGTGCAGGCACTGGTATGACTGCATCTGTCAGGATGTATTAGCTCTGAGAAATCGTTACCCACCCTAGGGAGGAAAATTAGCAAAGAAAACCCCCAACATTAGTCTGAGCTGTGTGCAAATGGGCTTCCAACAAGGAGGAGGGGGAGACAAAGCAGAGCTTTACTTTACTGCTGGGCAGGCGTTAACTTTCTGCATCTATTCCCAATGAAAAAAAAAAAAAGCAGATCTGGGAGAATAAAGTCCTGGAATATTTTTAAGAGAGTTCCTTCTGGCGTCCCTAGTCTGCCTTTTGTGAGAAGTGGGTTTGGCAAGACTGGGAAGTATCTTCTTCCTTTCATTTTTGACATCATGTTCCCTGAGTGCTGACAACTTCACACTCAAGTGATGCAAGAAACTCTAATAATTCATAAACTAAGAAGGAGGTTCCCTCTTCTGGGTGTTTTTTGTTCTTCTTGTTGTTATCATTATAAGTTTAGTTACCTACTAAAATCACTTCTCTTGCCAGAGGCTGCCTCTGGGGAGGCTAGAATGTCTTTAAATGAATAGATATATAGATATCTATTATAGATATAGACAGGTATAGATTAGTCTTCAGGAATTCTGCTGCATCTGAGCTAATCCTTGGTACTTGTTGTTGCATGGTGTGCTCTGCACAGGTGTGTATGATAATCAGCACAAAGTTGTCTGGGGACAGGGATGTGAGAGGAGGATGGCTTCACTCTGTGAGTCTAAGTTTGGTAATATTCTGAGCTCGTAGGAGGTGTAAAGTTTTTCTTAAAAAGGATGGAATTTTTGGCACATGAAGCTGTCAGACAAATGTATATCTTGTTCTGAAATATCTTGTTAATTTAATTTTCTTTTTCTGTATTTTAAAATCAACAACAAAAAAATCATGCTGGTTTTGGAATGCCTTTTTTTTTTTTCCAAGAACATGAACAGTAAGGGAAAATCTATCTGGGTCACACGGTGCAAAGGAGAACTCCTGGTTGACAGACAGACACAGGGAATGGAAATAAGCAAGGAGAAGGAAGTCTTTGAAGCCAAAACTATACTTTGCCACCTCAATCGTGTGCCAGAACAAAAGGCAGAAAAGAAGTGTACCTGATAAAGCAAAGCATTAAAGAAAAACCCAGAGAAAACATCCTGGTGAAAATTGTAGCACTGCTGAAGGAGTTTTGCTAGCAAGTTGAGGATTTTTTCAGCTTGCCCCAAGACACACTGCTGGTTCTGCTGCTGCTCCCTGGGTACCCAGGGATCTGACTGGTCAGGAGAGATGGCCCAGGACACAGGAGCTGCATAAATATTTACCTCTGCCTTGTCAAATATCTGCAGGCACATCGAGGCTCAAACAGTTATCACAAACAGTAGCATAGTTCATCCTCTTTGCTTACTCTCCCTTCCACTACTAACTTACCCAAGACCTCTAAGATACTTACATTTTTCAACAGTTTTCAGAATCTCAGCCATATTAATGGACTCTTCAGCCCTGGCAATACTGACCTGCAGACATATCCCCAGAGAACTGAAAAGATGTATCAAGCAAAAGTTACACCCATTTGGACAGGTTAGGGTTATTCCTGTTTTCTCCTGGTTGGCTCTAGGTATGCCACCAAATCTCCATGTGCATCAACTGCCCATGGCATTTTGCTTCATTTTCTCTTTTTACAACCTAATTCAAGTATAATTAATGCAATGTAGTATCTAAGGGGCCTCTGACATCTTTCTTTTCCTCCTACCTTCTTTTAAACTTGTTCCTTGTCCTTTTGTCAACTGTCCTACACTTTATGCCACAGTGCTTAAACTAGGTTTTAAAAACAAGCTCAAATCCTATGTGATTTTTGCACATCATTACTGCGACCTCTGTTTGCACATTTTTAGAAGTGATTCTGCATTCTGCAACATAAATACAGCTACCCATGTCTAGCAGGGATATTTAAAGAAGTTTCTCTGATCAAGAATGGTGGGTAATATAAAAGACCCCCACATGCATGCAAGTAAGGAACACAGGTTGAACTAAGACTGAAAGAAATTTGGGGTTAAGTCACAACTTTTAATTCACAATTGAAATGTGAATTTGGTAGATTTTGATGAGAAGGCCAGACTGTGTCCAGCTGCCCTCCACATCCCATTGGCAGCAAAGGAGAGAAGTTCACAGTACTCTAAATACAGTCACATGCTAAGACATAACCTAGAGCATCTTTCCTTCAGAAACTAGGCATGGCTCTACTGCTTTTATTTATAGTTCATGCAAAATTCCCAGACAACAATAGCTCTGCAAGTGTAAGGGAGACAGTGGAAGTGCTCAGAGTAAAAGCAAGTCAGAAATAGGCCTGGCATCGCTTCCTTTGGCCTTGGAGAGCTCCTCCAGTCATTCTTCTGAGAATGAGTAATGCTGGGCATGGGATCTTCCATTCATCAGTGAGGCTGTGCTGACTGTAAAAACTCAGAACTGTAGTTAATCTGAAGCACACAGCAAACTGGATAAACACAGCAGTAGGGGTAGATACCGTGAGAACACAAAGTGACATTTCAAAGCAACAGAGAAAAGTTCAGACCGAGGTGACTCGGCTGCTGAGCATTTACCTTGGCCCAGCATTCAAGTCTGTAAATAATACAGTGTATTAACACACTGGCATACTTTCAGCCCTTGCTGTTTCAGCAAAAAGCAGTTACATCCTGACAGATATCCACGTGTTTGCAAAGGCCAAGCGCCATGAGGTGACATCAGCCCCAGGGTCCCTCTGGGTCCGGTCGTCTGAAGGCAGAGGAGAATCTGCCACTGGCTTCCAGAAATGTTAGCTCAAGACCTGTGGGCATGTGGAACAGAAAACAACAAGCATCTGTCACCTCAAAGGCAGAGAGCTGGCAGAAGTGTCAAACAGATTTCTTTAGCTGTGTACAGCCAGGTGTCGCATTAGCACAAATTGCTGTTTAAGATTTAAGGTTTAAGATGATTTGGGTTAAAAAAAGTGCCTTTGGGTGGTCCTGCAGCATCCTGGGACTTAAAATGTGCACTATTTCATGCCTGTTTTTCAGTGGATTTCTTCCACTGCGGTATTTTTAGCTCTTTACTCTCTCCCACCGAATTGTATATCAAGAGGAACTGACACCTATCTGCCCAAAAACAGGAGGTAAATCAGGAGGTGCCTGGTCTTGTGGCTGCAGCGTGGCTGCGAGGTAACACATGGGACCATCCCAGGGCTGTAGGCACAGCTATGGACAAGCCAGCATCCTATTCTTGTTGACAGGCTCTCCTGTTCCTTGGAGGGAGGGGGGAAAACACAACTCAAAAATGAAGAGAATAAGGTTACATTTTAGCCCTTTGGTTTCTAGATGATTTTTGTTGTACAGGAACATGGAAACAAAGGGAAAGATGAGCCCAAGGGTGAGATCTTCTGACCGAATTCATCCTGACACAAAGAGGGAGCAGGAGCTCTTCGGCTCTTCAGCTTCTTCAGGAGCTGTACCCGCCTACTCATTGTCTGGAGGCTTCCTATCCTGCTGTATCTGCTCACAGGTTTTGCAGTGTGCTGCTTTTCTGCTCTTTTGGCACCACTTTTGGGATGGGGAAACAAGAGATCTTCTGATTTCTGGTACAAAAAAGGCAAAATGAGCAAATGTATTCCTGCAAGTCACAGGCAGGGGTGGAGGTGGAGTCGCTTTGATTTCCTCCTTGCCATCGTGCCCTCTGGGCAGTGCCACTTGGGCTCAGCCACTGCAGTGCCCAGGCTGGTGGGGCCAGGGGCTCAGGCAGTGCCATGGGCATGGAGAGGCAGCCACGGGCAGTGCCATGGGCACAGGCAGTGCCATGGGCATGGACAGGCAGCCACAGCCACGGGCAGTGCCATGGACACGGGCAGTGCCATGGGCATGGAGAGGCAGCCACAGCCACGGGCAGTGCCATGGGCACAGGCAGTGCCATGGGCATGGAGAGGCAGCCACAGCCACGGGTAGTGTCGTGGGCACAGGCAGTGCCATGGGCATGGAGAGGCAGCCACAGCCACGGGTAGTGTCGTGGGCACAGGCAGTGCCATGGGCATGGAGAGGTAGCCACGGGCACAGCAGTGTGGGAGTGAGGCTGTGCTGCAGCAGTGGCAGGGACACTGCTGGCTGCTTCTGGTTTACCACTTCTGCCAGGGCAGGGTGTGGCTCAGGGGCAGCACAGAAATGGGCAGTGCAGGCAAGGCTGGCGCTCTGCAGCAGCAGCTGCAGGAGTGGGGCTGCGGGGACACGGCTCCCTGCGGTTTGTCACGCTGCTTTCCATTAGAAGTCTGTCAGGAAAATAGTCATAGATACCAAATCACAGCAAAAAATCTGCAAGCATATGTAGGTGCTGAAATAGGGCATGGCAGGGAAAATGAAAATCCCTGGAGATGCTTTAGCAGTCTCAAAGGGAACAAATATTTTCCTTATAAAATATTGCATAGGAATGCCTTGTGCTAGTCGTAATGAAAAATTTATGGTAAACATTTGACCTCTTTTCTCTCCATGATTTCTCAACAACTAGGCTCAATTCTTTATGATTTCCCTTTTTAAAGTAGTCCATAAATATTTTATATTAACACATTTCAGATAGGCATGGTCTTGAATGCTGTATGGCTATAATCTGGCATGTTTGCTTACCCTGATTTGATCCGTGTTCCTTCATTGCTCATCTAAACAACAGCAGTTATTTTTCTTCCACACTAGACTAGTGAGGCTGCACAGATGGGGAAATCATTTGTTATTACTTTGCTGAGAGCATAGAAGTGACCACGTAAGAGATCCACGTTTCAGATAAGAAGGAACGCATTTATTTTTCCAACATGTTTTTGTGCTGTTACAGACCCAAGAAAACCAAAGCACTTCCTGTATTAAATTAATTCTCACAGAATTCTAGTGTTCTACTAGCCATATGTTACAAGTGAAAAACATGGAAGAAAGAACTGAAGACACATTTTGCCATTTTGCTAAGAGGTCTTCTTCAGCAGTGACGCTACTCTTCATTTTTCCAAAATGCCATCTTTTGGTAATTAGTGAAAGAACACAATTATAAAGCAGGAATTTTTATTTTTCTCTTTCTGTAGTCAAATCTCTGCAATGAGATTTTGAGGTAGATGAAGCAATAAACTCTTCACTTGTTGAATGGATCCAGTGCTTACCCCACCTGATTTTCTGAAGCAAAATTTATGTCAGTCTATGTGTCTGTCCATCTCTCTGTCTATTTGTGCTGTCTGGCACATGTTCTTCATTTTTGCTTTCTTCAGAAGCAATTTCTTTTCTCATATTTTGCTAATTGAGTACGTTCTGTAGATCAATTTTCATTACATTGCACTTCTGCCTCACTGGTTATGAGGAACGAGCCATGATCTATAGACCACATCTCATCCTGGCCAGGGGAGATAATCAAAGAGATGGGTAAGTCTGTATCCTACACAGTGTGATAATATTAAGCAATAATCTTTTTTTGTGAGGGTTTTTTTCCTATCTCTCTTTCCCCTCTCTGACCCCTGTGATTATGACTTATTAATCAGAACTTCAAATGAAAGAGGAGGGGGAAAATAAAACTATATTCAGTACCATATTGTGGCTCAAATTAACATTGTGATGCAAGTAATTCTCTCTTGGATTCAAAATTGCAGTAGAACAAATCACATTCTTAATCTTTTAATTAGAATTTTTTAATCAGAGTCATTTGAAGTTAACTTGATAATACAAAGCCATAAATGTGACTCTTAGCAGAGGTGGGTCCTGAAAAATTTGTAAAGGACTTCTCTTTTATAATGTTACCAGAGACTTATCTGAAAATCAGAAATTGCATCAAAACAATAATGCAACCCATTGTGTACTTCAAAACTATCACAAAACAGCTGTGAAGATTATTGTGATGCTCTATTTTAGACTCCTTTGGCATACAGAAGTTCTGATTTACTGAGCATTGTAGCCCCGTTAATCATGAATCCCAGGTCTCTGAAAAATCTTTGTATTGATTTGACATCCATAAGATTTAAGTTCTTTTTACTCAGATCTGGGAACTGAACATAGAGGATTCAAAGCTTAAAAGTCCTGAGTACTGAAATATCCCACTTTTTTTCTGCTGCTGAAAATTAATGTAAGATCACAAGAACTGATACATTGGATCAGATTCAAGGTCTAGCTAGTTCAGGATCCTGTCTCTGGCAGCAACAAATATTACCTACTTTGGGTAGAACATAAAAATAGGCAGTAGTACAGAAACAGATTCTTAATATAGTTACCAGCCTTTTTCGGCTGCAGCTGCAGAGATGGCATCTTGGCATTCCATTGCCCCTGTGGATTTTTCTTTCATTAATGTATTCAATCACTTTTAACCCTTTTAGGTCTTTTAGATCCATAACATCCCATGGCATTGAGATCCACAGCCTGGATACCTGTTGTGCAAAGAACACATTTGTTTTGCATCTCTTCCCAGTCTGCCACCTACATTTGTGTGTTTTACCCCAAACTCCTTTTTTCTGGGGAAAAAGCAAACAATTACTCCCAAATTATTTTTGCAGGTCTGCTCGGGACTTAATAGAAGTCTTTATCATATTCCCTTCACTTGCCCTTCCTCCTGGCTGGAGAGAGTCTATTTGTCACCTCTTGAACAGAAGCGGTGCCACATTTTTGGTCTGGCTGGTTTCTTCTTTGTGTAGCTTTTCTTCTGTCATTATATATTTTTAACAGAGAGTGGGAGAGAGAAACTAGATCCAGATGCACTGTGAATTTATATATGGTATGGCATAAAGATAAGTAGCATAAGAACGTTGTGCACAATAAAATCAAAGAATGCTTTGGGCTGGAAGGGACCTGAAAGAGCATCTAGTTCCAACCACCCCTGCCATAGGCAGGGACACTTTCCCCTAGACTAGGCCTTACACCTGTTACAGAAAATTCAAGCCTTATGGAAATGATGGAACTGTTATACCCTCCAGTCTGACATGTCAGTTTAGGCCATGATGAGGCCCAGCTAGGGTTTCAGGCTCAATTTTTGCCTTCAGCTCCTCAAACACTGGTAAAATTTTCCAACTTCTACTTGAATTGTTTCTAGTTCCCCCTTGGTGTAGATAATCTCAATTCAAATGTAAGAACTGGGAAAAATACAGAATTTTTTGTTTGTTTTGTTTTGAGCAACTTTTCAGCATATCTGTACAGCTGAAGTTCTTCCATGCCAAAAACTGAGATTTACCATGGAATAGCTCCAGTTACTGAAAAGGACTTTTGGGCGTTTTGGTAGAACTGATTGTGTGACTGATTTAAGTCACCCTAGTGACCCATCACTGCACAGAAATGTTTGTTCTGTACAGGGAATGGCAAAGTCAGGGACCACAGAGAGGAGGGCATTGAAGCTACACTGAGGAAAGTCATGCAGAAAGACTCCATTGGGTGTCCATAGGTGAAATGCCCTCAGATGTCATCCATGGCTTCTTTGTAACTCATCGCTGAGGACAGACACTCCGTGAGTTACTTCTCGTGTATCTAGGAGTAGCGATCAGTCCTCAGGTTACTGTGCCAGAGCTGCTCCCCGTGGAGAGCAAGCTGCAAAGCCCTGGAATTCCACACCGTGCTTCCCTCTTGTTCCTCATCACCTCATGTTGCCTCCGGTGCCAACTTCCCTGCAGCTGGTTTTCACTTCTCCTGAGTTTTCATGGGATGGGTGGAGAAGGGGGAGACGCAGAGCTCGGCCCTGCAGAGTGTGATGTGGTGCAAGCTCAGATTGCTCCCCTTTGTCCCTGTTGGGTCACAGAGACAGCAAGCCAGGGCCCCGGCAAGGCTTGTGACAAGCGAGAGCCCGTGGGACATGGGGCCATCTGAGCTGGGACCCCACCCGCAGTGGAAGACCAGCCCACTTTTATTGTCAGTCTTGCTGCTGTGGCAGCCTCAGCTCCCTATCCCGAGGTGCCTGGGGCAGCCCGGTGATGGACACGTACCTGAGGCACCCCTCTCCCCTGGGCTGTTGTCTCCTTGGAACACTGCGAGTGCTGCAGGGCAGCGGAGCACGGCTGTGTGTGTGCAGAGCACAGATAGCCTGCCCCAGCCCAAACGCAGCAGCTCGGGCCATGGCAAAGCTTATCTCCCTTCCAAAGCTCCTCTGTGACGGACAAGCTGAGAGAAGCTCACTTTTGTGGACAGCTAGTTTTTAAAACATAATAGTGTTGGATAGGGAAGAGTACTTGAGAGGGTTTTAGTCACAATTCTTTTTTGTATTTATTTCCCCCAAAGCACATGGTGTAGTAAAAAGCAGTAACTATTGTTATTGTGTATCTTTCCATGGATTCTCATTAGTACCAGGGCATCTGTAGAGCAATGAATAATGAGTACTATTTGTTTACTAAACCATTGCAAGCAGCCACGTTTTGGACAATTTGTAACAAAAATATCTGTGTAGTTCTCTCTTCCTCCCACCACTGCTACTCCTGGCTTTGCTCCCAGGCAAATATCCTCTTCAATACAGAAAATGTCCTTTATTACAAATCAAAATCAACACATCCCAATAATTTAAAAATGTTTGCTATGGTATTTATTTATTTATTTATTTATTCCCATCTTGTTTGAGCCTACAATGTATACACTGTGTCTGTTACAGTGATGCTCGCTTTCAAATTTCAAGCTTAACAAATAATACCATGAAGAATAATATTTCTTTGTCTTCAAATAAATTATTAAAACCAGAATGATGTTTTAAAGTGACAAGACTGATCTGACTTTTCTTATTATTATTATCATTATCATCATCATGAAAAATGGGAGGCTGTTTGAGAATAACGGCAAACATATTATTCATGCCAAATGCTAACAAAATTCTGGAGTTATGTAGGTGTCTCTTTAGATTCTAGGACTCTGGACAACTAATTATGTTTGAAGTAAGCTTAAACAAGACTTTGGGAATTAAGTTCTGGGAAGTGAGATCTTGTTGAAGCTCTGCAGGTGTGGAGCATGGTGAGCTCCTTGGCTCACTTGAAAAGCTCTGCTCACCTTTTGCTGGCAATGGAAATTTGAAACTCCAAGCCCAGTCAGTAAAAGATCTGTTGACATGAAGATTTTGCTTCACATCAGGAGTGTTCTTTAAAGGGACTCACCTGACTTTCCTCACAAGGCTGTTTTCCCCACTGTGCAGCAGGTACAGAAGCCACAAAATGGATTCATTTTGTTTAAAAAGTAAACCAGATGATGCCATGCATTTACAAATAGAAATGCACTTAACAAACTTCAGGTGCTAAAGCCTTCAATCCACAGCACCAGCCCAGGTCTTGTCCAGGATATTCCCTCACACGTGTGGCTCTCAGGTTCACCAGCACTTCCCTCTGCAAAGCCACTGCCTGCTCCTGAAAGCAGAACAGAAGCCATGCCAAGGATAACACCCTTTGCTAAACAGCTGCCAAAATATTCAGCTCATTGCAAAATGCAGTCCCTGACAAGTTAAATGTGTTGTTGCTGGAGTTACTGAAGTGCTGTGCTACCCACAGCGCTTACTGACAGCGACATGCCTGTGGTGCAGGAGAGAAAGGAGACAATGGTGTAGGGCAAGGATACAGGATGGATTTTCTTGTCATGACTGAGAGGGGAAGCTGCTCTTTTAGCATCAGCAGAGCACTGCAAGGCCAGAATTGCCTGTCTGTCCTTTGTAACTCTCCAGACTTGTGCTTTTCTGCATTTATGACAGCATTCAAAAGAACTCCATTAAATCCTGTAGAAACTGAGCTGTTTTCACCATCTAGTACTAATCCATCTTTCCTCAGAGGTCTCTAGTACCTGTTTAATATGGTCACTGACATCACCAAAATCACTTTAGCTATACTGATATGTGTGTTGTCAGTAGTTATACACAAGTTTCCTTCCTATAGAAATAGCATGCCTGGATTTTCAATGAAACTCTGAAGCTGTAACTCTGATCAGCAGTCATGATACAGACTTCTAGCTCACTTTTTTTTTTGTGCTATTAGGATGGCACAAATATATATATATATATATATGTAAGTGACAACCAGGGAGCTTTTCCAGTTCAACAATGATGATATTTGCTCATGAGTCTGTTAATTCTCCCTTCTTTCCTTTTAGGAGTATTTCTCTCATATGACATTTAACTTTTAAATTTTACTGTCTTTGTAGGAGAGAAAGTGACTTGTGGAGGAAGACCTTGCTTATGTAAATTATTCAGTCCCGTGGGAAAATGTTTAGTCACTCATCATTAGTTTCCCTATTAGCCACTATAATATATTAACAGTTACTACTTTGGATATACCTTTTCAAAAGTAATATTTAACAAAATCTCATATTTTATACAGCAAAATAATTTGTGAACCACTCACAGAAAATCTACAGCCTGACAGGGGAAACATGTGTTCGTTTCTGTTCTCTTACTGTTAGTCACTACTGTGAGACAGCCAAACGCACGCACACGGACAGTGCACAGAATTAATTTCATCGAGAACAAAGGAACACATGGTGGCAGAGTGAACAATGTTAGGGGCTCTCAATGCTCTACTGACTGGATATTCAGTCCCCTGAACTCTTCCACCATTGTCAGTTTTTTCCCTACAGATTCAGTAAGAACTGATCCAGCTCCATACACACAGTTCATTTACTTCTTGCATGGCTTGTTTCTATGGTAATAGTAAAACAGGAGATTTCTGATTACTCATGCTTCCTTATTTAGGAAAATACCCAGTGTCAGATGCCATAAACTAAACTGTTTTAACCCATGCCACTAAGGAAGTGCATAACTTTGCATCTGCTTATGGTAGTGCATCTTGCTGCTGTGATTGCCCAAAGTGACCTAGCTTTACAGGAAGAAAACAAAACAAAACAAAACAAAAAACCATAGGTTTTTTCAGATGAGATGGTTTCTCACTTTACCCCTCCTTCCACTGCTTCCTTTCCTGACAGTAATGGAAAGAACAACATGGCTCCCTCCAGCATCTGTTCCAGTGAGATGTTCACAATGTTTTCAAAGAGGAATTACCCTCCAAGTTCCAAAAGAAAACCACTGTAAGGGAAAGTGTGGTTCAACACTTGAGTTTCAACTCAGCTGCCTAATTATTCCCTCAGGGAGCAGAATTTCTTCCAGTTGTAATCACAGTAATTCTGGCCCTTCATAAGAGAAGATTTTCTGAATTCTGCACAGTTTGGGGGCCACCTGTAGAGGGTGGAGAGACCTTGAATAATGGCACATTGCCATTAGCAACCATTTCCACAGAATCACAGAGTCACAGAATGGTTTGTCAGGCTTTTGCTGCTTTCCCTGAGGCTATTCAGGAGCAGCACTTCCCACGGTGCCCTAGGGGTACGGGGACCAGCTTCACACTTGGTTAGGCACTATCTGTCTCCTCTGCTGAGTGCCACAGACAGTGTCTGCTCATCCTTCTGCTTCTGTCCCACAGGTTCCACTACGATCCCGTCTCTGGGTAGGTGTAAGTTTAGGTAAGATTTCAAGGAAAGAAGATCTTCAGCCTCCCTGCTTTTCACATTCTCAATGTATTTCCCCCTGATTGTCATCTGGTAGGTGCCAGCAGCTGGGGACAGTCCCCATGCACAGTGGGGCTCCTTTTTACACTGAAACCACCTTCTGAACAATAACCTCCTGCTGCTGCACTACAACTGCTGGCTAATTTTTCTCTGCTGTTGATGAGAAGTATTAGATTAATCTTAAGGGGCTTGCTTCTTTCCCAATTTATGTAATGACAATCCAATCCAGGAATCCTCCTGGCACCAGGAAAGCAATCCCTAGCCTTGCAAAAATCTTTCACACTTCACAGACCCGGAGAGATTTAACATCACGATTTCAGCAACTTGACTAGCCATGCTCTCACTGATAAAAAACTTCTTCCGTCTAATAAAAGACAATCTCAAATCCTGAAACTGACTGAAAGGTCAAAGGTGAATCAGAAGAGACTGGCTAAGAAGAGTTTGTACACTCTTTTGGAAATTAGGGGTTTGGCAGACATTCAAGAAAGCATCCTAGTCAGAAAAACAGCCTGATACATGGTGCATACTTAGGGGCTTCCTTGAAAAGGACCTTAATAGATACCATTGCATAAACGCTTGTAAAGAACTTGAATGTAGCAATTTTTTTTTTCAAATGTTGCCAATTTCCTTTAAATGAATACATTTATCACCACTATCTGACTATTTCAGAGTCTGAAAAACTCCCTCCCTGGAGAAAACCATTTTAAAAGGCTGTACTTGGGTCTGACCTCATAAAGGGGTCCTAACCCCTTAAATTAAATGCACTCTTAAAATTCATTCATTCATTCTAGTGAGAGGGGATATCAGGGCCATAGAGAGGTTAGAGAAGAGGGATTGCTCTCCAGGGATGCTGGTAGAGTGGGCAAATATGCAGATATAGCTAAGAACCTCATTTTTAATTCTGGAACTGGGCTGAGACAATTACCACTTAATGCTGCCCTTCCCTGATGCAAGCAAGATGAGTGAGGACAGGACCGTGCCAGAAAGTCTTGCTTTGGCCCTACTGGAAATAAGGGATTTGGATGGCAACAGAAGCAAATGATCACATCCTGTATGAGCTGGGAATTGCTCTATTTGAGCCTGCCTTTGAGAACAGAACACAGAAGGTGACGACATTGGGTGAGAATTCTCAAACTTAGCCCCCAACAATTTTTGTAAAATATTAAGAGTCACAGCTGATATATTGCTCCTGCTCCACAGACACCGTGTAAAATAGGCTGTGTATATCCCACCAAACTATTTAATAGCCCACTGATGCATTTGGGGGTTGTTTTCTGAAGGCTTTGGCAGAGAAACGACCTCCTGTAAAAGTACCATGAAATGTATCTATCAGATTACCTTGTGAACACAACACGAGTCTCATTCCCTCCCCTCTCTATGCACTGTGGCTACTGGAGAAGAGGCAGCAGAGGCACTGTGTACAAGTGAGACCCCGTGGCCCTCAGTGTGCCCTGCCCTGTGGGACACACGGGTGTGTGTGCAGGGCTGCAGGCTTGCAGCACGGTGGGGCACTGCAGGTGAAGCTGACAATTCACCTCATTCTTTGGTTTCAGACTGACCTTCTTGGGTGCTGGGCAGAGCCACCACCTGTGGCTGATAGTGCTCACTGCCATACTGGAGGCACTTGGGTTAGAAGGCCAAAAGTAAATAAACATCCCAAGGAAGCAAGTAGGAAAATGAGCAACAGTAAGAGATGATGGTTTCCTGAGGATTTCCTCAGGTGCTTCTGGACACCAAATGGTAAGGTTTGGCCAAATGCAACATTTTCTGGGAAGTGTGGTTGGGGAGGACAGTTGGTCAGGGGAGAAGATGGAGAAAAAAAAAATCTGAAAGGGTTTTATTCAGGTAGAGTGGAAATTTTGCATGAGGGAAAAACCCCACTTTCTTCAAGAGGTTCTACAAAACAACAATATAAGGTGACTTTTAGGAAGTGCTATTACTTATCCTGAGACAAATTTGTTTTCTATATATTCTGTAAACAAAGGCTGCTGCTATGTACAGGATATGTTAATTTCAACTCTATCCATTTCTTTTAATGAGAAATATCTGACATACTTTGGAATACTGTAAATAAAAAAGAAGTCACCATCCAGGAATAATGAAAGAGTAAATGAAGAAACAGAGAAGCACCTGCAAGTGAGAATGCAAAGTTTTATATTCAGATAGATGTATTTATATGGATTTTTAGTGTATGTCCTTGCTAGACTCAGCCACACACTTGGCTTGTACTATGGGTTTATGTATTGGGTCAGATCCAAATCCTGGTAGAAGAGCATCTAAATCAGTTCTGCATTAGAGAGACTGATGTCCCTTTTATTCCTCCTTTAACTGCACTCACTGATGAAGATGATGCAGAGAATTAATTACAGCTATGAAGAATGCAAGTGGAAGAGCCATATTCCATCCTCAGCCATGACCCTGTACTGGGCTGACATCAAGGAGGTTGCAGGGTCAAAGGAATTCAGGAAAAAGCCTTTGGTAATAAATTCTGCTGAGACTGTGTCCTGTAACCTAACTGCATCTGTTCAATCAGCAATTAGGGATCACATGTAAAGAGCTCTTAAAAAACTGAAAGTCATCGTTTCTTCCTGGAAGCAGGTGAAGATGGATTCACTTCCCTGAGGCTCTGAGCAGGTCACAGCTGTATCTGTAGGTGCTTCTCTTGCTCTGTTTGAAGGAAAGCTAGGACCCAAGTGTGTTGCTTTGACCTTTCCTCAGAATCACCTTCTGTTTTTTCACTTGCTGCAAAGCAGGTTTTGTTAAGAGATAGCCAGCAAAAATCCAGTTTTAGAGATGAGACAAATGTTCATTTTTAAAACTGTTTTGGTAGGTAAAGACAGTTTGTCAGCCCACTCCAGCGGCAGCTGCTACTTCCAGCACCATTGGTGGAACATGGCACAAAACCAAACTGGCCACAAACGTATTGTTAGCCTCATCCAGGATGTCTGTGATGCTAGGGAATGTGCATGATCCGAACACCTCGCTGCCAAGGGAAACAAAATTGACTGCAGAGGGACTACAGCAGCAAGGGACTGTTTTTGCAGCAATGGTTCTTGTGTTCATGCTGGCATTGGTATAAAACAGAAACATGGGAAGTGTCTGAGGGAAGGAAACACATGTCAGGATGTCTACACAGACAACAGCTCCATGTTCTGGGACTGATAAATCCCTAGACCTTACATGGACCTCACAATGAGACTCCCTATTTTTAAAAGCTCTGTTTGTGGGCATTCAGTACCTGAAGGCTGTGAGAGATGATATCCATCAGACCTTTTGGCTCAGAAAATCCCAGGTGTGCAGGGCTCAGGGTGAGCCACGCTGCCCACATGGTCTGCTGATGATGGACGTGGAAGAACCTGGCCATAGCTGAGACCAAATACATCGTCTCACCTAGGATGTTGGGAGCCTCAGGCAGGAGAGAGGGACCAGTCAGCATTGACCTGCAGCTAAATCTCCAGACCACAGGTCCCCTGGGTCAGCAGATCTCCTCGTGGGCATTTAGATTGCATGTGCTCATAGGTGAGGTGATTTTTAGCTTAACTCTGTCTCTTGGCTCTGCAGCTTCCCTTCTGCACAATGAAGATTACAGCTCCTGAAATACTTAGGCATGTGCTGATAGCACAATCATCCACCAGGGCCTCAAACACCACTGTGAGAAGTCCCAGAGAAGACCATATAAAAATAGCATATCTTTTGATCTTCAAACTCAGTTAAATGCAGTCTGCAGATGCACTAAAATCCTCTAATTGTTCTGTGGGCACAAAAATAGGGGTTTTGTCACAAAGCAACAGGATTAGGACAAAATTAAGGTGTTTTTAGATTAAAAAAAAAAAAAAAAAAGAGCCAGAAAATTCCTTTGGTTTTGAGTGGTAGGTTTTTAAGGGGCTAACTATTCTGCATTACCTGAGAACACTTGTATTTGGGATTCCCCTCTGCTCCCCAAGGGACATCTGTGACCTCATGAGTGTACTTGGCCTCCAGGCCCAGCTTCATGGTTTTAGCATCATCTCATCAGCAGCTTGGCACTGTCACCATGAGCTGCCATGAGCCCTACTCTGCACCCTTCAGAGCAGAGGGTCCAAGCCCACTCTGTGGTGGTGAACGCCTCTGCACCTCAACTTCAGCCTAAACTGCTCCTAAAGAGGGGGGTGTTCTCTTTTTCCAGCAATGGGAAGGGTTGGAGACTGCATGGCTATCCCTCACGGCATCTTCAGGCCACTCTTTCTGCCAGTTAATTGTCCCAGTTCTGCATGGGGTCCGTGCACTCCTAAGGACATGGGGTCCCTTAAACTATGCAGCAGGAGAGGTCCCATAAACATTGGAGAAGCTGGATCTGAGCCCTGCTCCTTCACACAGAGCTGTTCACAAGGGAACAGCACAGTTTCCTCTGACATGCATAATCATAGAGCAACTTGAGTTGGGAGGGACTTTCCCCCCCATTTTAAATTTCATCTTCATGTAAATGATGTGCCCTAGCATAACTCCTGGGGGAAATACCAGGTGTCATTACCAGGGCAGGAAGACTCTGCACTATTTCTGTTTTTCTCCAAGCCTTAATTGATAACAACCCTTACAAAAATAGGAAAAAACATCCTACACAGAGATCACCACCCCTCAGCATTTATGGCTACACGACACAGAGCTTAACAGCACAAACCACTAGACTCCATGTGGGCAGGACATGACTAACAGTCCATCTGTGGAGCAAAGAACTAAAGATAGGTCTGACAGCCTCCCTGGCTAGCTCCGTTTTCGAGAGCAGGTGGGACGCTTTTGCCGCAGGGAGTGATTTTGGGGAGCCTGTGGAAATCAGCATCTCCTTCTGCAGAGCCGGCTCTTGGCGCTCTGCCCCTCCGGTGTGTCCGACCGGCCTCAGAGCCGAGCCCTGGGGACTCAGCCGGCCCAGAGGGGCTGTGCTGGAGATGCTTCCCGGCCACAGCTCCGTCCGACGGGCGCTCCAGCACCGGCGGCGGGGAGGGAGCGGCGGGGGCTGCGCCGTGCCGGGCTGTGCTCCCCCGGGAACCGCCGGAACCGCAGCTTAACCTGGCACCGAAGGTAGAGAGAGGAAAGGGAAAGGAAAGGGAAGGGAAAGGAAAGGAAAACCAACAAAGTAACAATACCAACAACAAAGTAACAATAACAATGGTAGCAATAATAATAATAGTAACTGGATCCAGGCGCGGGTTGGTGCAGTCGATCCCCAGCCCGTGGGCGCTGCCGGGGCGGGATGCTCTCGGCGGGCAGGGCCGGGCGCTGTCCCGGGGCTCGGGTGCCGTGCCCGGAGCGGTCCCGTGGCGCCTCCCGCGCGGGGCGGAGCGCAGAGGGGCGGGCGGACAAAGCCGGGCTGTCAGCGGGGCGGGCGGGAGAAAGGAAAAGAGGCGGCTGCTGCCGGCGGGGAGCGGAGCAGGTGAGGCGAGAGCCGGGGCTGTGCCACGCTGGCAGCGGGAGCGGCCGGGCGGGAGCGGCCCGGGGCTCTGCGGGGCGGGGGCGGCTCCGTGCGCCCCGGGCGGGCGCCTCGCCCCGCGGGGGACGGGATGGACAGGACGGGCCGGGCGCGATCCCTGCCTTCAGCCGTGGGCAGCTCGGGCGGAGCGCGGGGATGGACGGCGCTCCGGTTCGCCCACTGCCTGTGGGGCGGAAAGTACTTTGCGAAAGGAGAGAAGAGCTCACTGCTCCCTGCTCTTAACAAAAAAAAATTAAGGAAGTGAAATTCAGCGCTGTGACGGTGCTAGAACAATCTCCTGGCGCGAACCGAGTCCGCTATCCTGTGGCAGTGAACCCGGAAAAATCCCGGGAGTGTTATGCTGAGTTGCATCACTTAGAGAGTAATTAGTATTTCGCGGGCTGGAGGACCGAGAAACGCGTTTGTGTGTTTGTTTTGTTGCTGTGAATAGTTGGGAAGCAGAAGAGTTGTTGGCTGGCTCTGTGGTGTGCTGTGTTCATGAATTTAAAATCCTCCAATGTATAACCACTTTGCACGTCCCTGTTAAGCTGCAAGCATCCAAAACAGCTTCTGGGTAACTTCTGGTAAAGGAGCTTTCCTTCAGTGTGCTGCGCGGTAGGAAAGCTTTGTGATAAATAAATCCCATTGCAGCGAAAGCACTTGAAAGCCTGATGATTCAGCATGCTGCAGCCACTGACCCAGGGTGACGGCTCCTGCGAGGAAGGATACAGCACTATGGACAGATATAAACATTACCTGAAGCTACAAGCTTCCCATGCAGCAGTGGCACAAGTGAGTGAGGTTGTGCAAAAAAACAAGCCCCTTCCTCTGCCCACCAATTACCACCAGATTTTCATTTTAAACAGCTTCTTCTGATAATTCAAATGAACAACCCTCGGCTGCTTTCTGTGGTGAGTGAGTTATAGTCCTTTTTGTACTTGCTTCCCAGAGAGATAGTTGCTTTTTATCTGTGGACCCAAACCCAAGAAATACTGTGACAATTTTGCTATGTTTTAAGAGAAGATAAACACTGAGACTGAGATGACATTTGAGAAGTGGAATAGCAGAATAGTATTTCAAACAAAGCCTCGTGCAGCTCAAAGGTTATTTTGGTAAGTTGCACTTGCTCTTCAGAAGACAATCTCTTTTAAAAGTCAAATGAACCTTGTAAAGACTTCTACAGGAACACTATTGCAGGGTGAATACAGTTAGGCTTCTGAGTGCTTCAGTGAAGAGCTAAGTATTTAGAAGTATCATCTCGAGGGCATGTTGAGGTATTTGTTATTCACCAGCTGTATGAGCAGCTGTACACACTGTCATGTCAGGATGCCCAGGTCAGGAGCTGAATGCTCTCCAAATCCTTGTCGTACACACACTTACTCTGTATCTTTTCTCTGAGGTGCAGGGACCCCTGCTTTAATCCTTGTTTATGTCTTTACTCACACAACTGCAGGGTGGGCCTTTACCCAATGAGTGAGAAAATACAAAGAGTACAAACTCTCTTTGTCTCACACAGGGTTTGTCAGCAACCACTGCTGTGATTGAATGGCTTCTTGTTGGTGAAGCCCTTGCAAGGAAAATCATCCCCAAAATCGAGGGCAGGAGGGTTATGACCCCTTAACTCACCCACTGCCTTATCCTGTGGGTGGAGGTTTGAGTTACAGGAAACTCTCCATCTTTCCAAAAACACCCAAGATTTATGGTACTGCTGCAATAGTGAAGTTCATACTGTCCCTAGTAGGGAAAGTTGAATGAGAT
This sequence comes from Prinia subflava, assembly GCF_021018805.1. Classification (NCBI taxonomy): domain Eukaryota; kingdom Metazoa; phylum Chordata; class Aves; order Passeriformes; family Cisticolidae; genus Prinia; species Prinia subflava. Next base: position 42,733,840 of record NC_086247.1, on the reverse strand, counting down.
GCTGTAAAATGCATTTAGATTCAACCAAGGGCTTCAGAAATTATTAGCAATTGATGAATTTGACTTTTCCTGAAGGTAAGTATGGTTTCTTTCAGTCTGCCCCAAACTTATCCTACAAAATCCATGAGTTACTTCAGTTTCCTAAGGAGAAAAGATCAGCTTTTTAAGAAAGGAAAAGGTCAGGGACAGCAGCGGGTTGGGCAGTCAATGCCTTGCAGGCTTGGTGTGTATGAGACACACCATGGAGATATTTCAAAGACAGGAAAAGATGGATATTTTTCTAGGAGCTCGCTTTGTGAGATGTGCCATGGGAGAGAGGATGGTATAACTTGGCCAATTGTCCTGTCAGGCTGTATCAGAATGCCTGGTGGTCAGGTTTAATCATTTGGTGGTATCTTCTGCTTGTTTAAAACTATTGACATCTGGCTACTTACCAGGTACCTGTTTGGGTACCTGGAGCTCCTGGAGTTGGTCCAGCAGAGGGCTATGAAGATGATTAAGGGGCTGGAGCATCTCTCTGATGAGGTCAGGCTGAGGGAGCTGGGCCTGTTCAGCTTTGAGAAGAGATGCCTGACAGGAGACCTCATCAATGTCTGTAAGTATCTGATGGAAGAGTGCCAAGATGATGGGGCCAGGCTCTTCTTGGTGATGCCAAGCAATAGGAAAAGAGGCAGTGGGCAGAAACTGATGCACAGGAAGTCCCACCTGAACATGAGAAAGAACTTCTTTACTGTGCAGTGACTGTGTACTGGAACACGTTGCACAGACAGGTTGTGGTGTCTCCCTCACTAGAGAGACTGACTCCAGAACTGTCTGGATGCAATCCTGTGCCGTGTGCTTTAGGATGACCCTGCTTGAGCAGGAGATTGGATCAGATTGCCACTGTGGTGGTTTTCCAGCCTTGCCCCTCCTGTAACTTTGTGATTCTTGAAGGTTAAGTCCTCTTATAGCATGCCCCTTTCTCTGAGAAGCAAAAGGGTCTCTTGTGTCATCACTATTGCTTCTAAGGCAGGAGAAGCTCCTTGTCCACAAGGGCAGCAGGCATCACTCACTTGGGAGGACATAAAATCTGTCTAAAGTGCATTGGAAATAACCTATGCATTGATGATGTGGACTGGTAGTCTTGGACTGGGATAGTTATTTCAGCCTTATGATTTTGTTTGTAATGGCCTCTATTAGTTTTAGCCTGATATTCTAAATTCAAGGCCCCTCTCTGATGACAGAATTCTAAAATCAGGTTTCTTTCAGCTCTTACAAGTCCAAGTATTCTCAGCTATTTGTCATCTGGTTATCTGGCATTTTTCTGTATTATTTTTGAACATTCTTCCAAATGCCAGTGAAACACTAGGAGGAGTTAAAAAACAAATTATATCCCCTCCACCACACCACACCCACCCTCCCAAATGGATAACCACAGTAATTTATTGTTGTGGTTTAACCCCAGCGGGCAATTAAGTACCATGCAGCAGCTCACTCCCCGCCTCCGCAGTGGGTTGGAAAGAAAAAGTAAGCCTCATTGGCTAAGAACAATTTAAGGTTTGTAACACAATATTATAATAATAACATACTCCTAATATTAAATACGCTGTCCTCACTGTGCACCCTCCTGGATTCTTGTGTGGCTCCTCACTTGCAGAGTAAGAGACACTGAGAAGTCCTTGGCTTAGGGTAAGCGCTACTTAGGAACAGCTGACACATCTGTGTGTTATCAACATTGTTCTCCTACTAAATACAAAATACAGAGCAAAGTACCAGCTACTAAGAAGAAAAATAACTCTGTCCTACCCGAACAGGGACACTTAATAATTGAAAAACAAATTTGGGGGCTTTCAAAATTACCAAAGCTTTGGCTGAAACACATAATTCAAATTTACCCTAGAATAGCTTTTATCCTGATCCCTTTTCCCTTAAGCCTTGCAACACTGAAACCTTAATACAGTCAAGTTTTATTTTTTAAATAGCTTAATTCCAGAAGAGGGAGAAACATTAGACTAATGCAATTAGGTGAGTGGAATGCATTTTTCCCTGGGGCAGCTCTGGAGAGTGATACTATATCATGTTAAAAACTGCAAGTGTTTGTGTCAGACTGAGTTGGGCTGGGCAGATGCTGGCATGAAGCATGGGAGGGTGAACTGCAGCTGATGCAGAGTCCCAGTGGGAGCATATTGACAGCATTGCTCTGAGTCACTGAGGGCCAAAAAAACAACTCTGTCATGGTGGCACACATGGTGGTGTTGGGTGAAGTTTAAGTGAGATCCTGAGCCTTTCAGCACCTTTATGCAAATTATTTCTTTTACTGGATGTACGTGTGTGTATATAAAAGGCAGCGTTTTGGCCCAGTTCCTGTGAGCAAAGCTATAACTGCTAGTGTGAAATCCTTGCAGTTTCAGTGGGACTTGATTTGTCACTGATGGAAAGGTGAGGGGATGTGGGCAATTCCCCGTGTGGCTTTTGCCACGTGGACCCTGCAGATGCTCCCTGCTGACAGTCTCCACTACGTCTGTCTCTAGCAGCAGTGAACCTGCACACTGAACTCTGGCAGAGCAATGGGTGCTCTCAGGGCAGCAAGAGACATTGGTGTTGAGTCTGCCTGCAGGAAAGGTGAGCAAAGAGCTCAGGCAAGGTGTTGTTTTCAAGGGATTTGAAAAGACGCCTCAATGACTGTAAGGAAGAAGCAGTGACTTGTCTTCTGCCTTTGGGAAACTCAGGTGACAGGAAATGGTGCTGGCAGCAGGGTTCGAGAGAGGGAGAGGAGAATGCAAAACCTGAACTGCAGGGAAAGGATCTCAAACCCAAGAATGTTCCAGGAAAGTTGTCAGGGGAAGCATTTATCATATTATTATTTAATTGGATCTCAGAACAGTTTCACGTTGTGCTTGTCCCCGATGAGCTGGAGCACATCCACAGTGCGCAGTCGCAGGACAGGCAGGATTAAGGCACAGACCTGCTCTGGGAGCAGTGCCCAGTGTCAGCAGCCAGCAGCAGGGCTGCCCTGTGCTATTTATATTATGGCCATGACCAAAAAGTGCTTTAGAAAGACCAAAGGAAAGCAATCCTACTAACAGAGCCCCTCTAACAAGAGAATAGCTTCAGGAGGGGCAAGTATGCTCAAATATGATCAGCAACTGCTGCCCTAAAGAGGGGACAGTTCTTCACAGGAGCACATGTAGTAGAGGAGATGGAAAAATGCCAGAATCTGGGGGGAAAGCCTCAGTGATCTTGGTTGAATGCCTCCTCAGCCCCAGAAACTCTTGTCTCTTGTGCTGAAGAGTTTTACAGCTAACCAGCTTCATTCCCATGAGCCTTTAAAAGCCCCAGATGTCAAATTTGTCCTATTTAAAGTTCAGGAGTAATTCTCTTAGTAGGAGCTTAATTTTTAACCTGATCTCTTCTGAGAATGGCTCACCATATTACTTTTCCCACTTCTAGGGAGAAGCCAGTAACATTTCTTCAGCAGGACAATTTCAGATATCGAGTACACCATTTATTTGAGTTTACTCCTTTCCTTATATGATAAAATTAGTAGAGTCCTGACATTGGATAATCTACTATACACATAAATGAACAACTTTCAGGTTGGTCTAATTACCAATGCTAAACCACATAAATATATCAAGTTGCCTGTTGTTGTTTAAATTTATGGGGGGGTCCCCGGGGAGTGCCCCCCGGAGACCCCCGGGGTCTTTTGGGGTCGTGGTGTTCCCGTGCTGGCAGGCAAGGAGACTCAGATGCCGGTGGGATGCTGATGAGGTGAGGGTTTATTCACTGAGGGAGAGGGGAAGGGGAGGGGGGAGGGGGGAGGGGGGGAGGGGGAAGGGGGAAGGGGGGGAGAGGAGAGAGGAGCGTCCGGACGCCTCCAGGGGTAGAGGGGCAAGAGGGGCAGAGCCTTCTGCCTTAGCATTCTTATCACAGAGGTTCAAAGGGGCGCGGTAACATTCTCCAGCCAGTGAGGTTACAGATACAGGATACTGCAGGGAGGGTACAGACTTGGGATAAACCATACATTTTCCAAGGGTGAGCCAGAGCAAACCATTTCCATAAAATGCAATCCCACAAGTCACCCTTTTTTTCTTTAAAATGTGAGAAGAGAAATATGACATATGACAATTAACAATTTAAAAAATGAAACAGTAATTACAGTTTTGCAGCATGAAACCAAATACAATTGCAGTAAGGATTATGTTATAAGGTGAACAGTTGATCTGACCTTGTAATTGCAGTAGACGGGTTATGTGAGTTTATATTGCAAGATTTGAAACAAGTTAACAAATTTGTTTGAGCCTTTCCAGCATGACTGGCCTAATAGTGTCTAGTCTTTTCCAACTGGCTTTTCAGACCACCACAGCCCCCAGCTTAGGCTGAGGCGCTGACCTCTGCTCCCATTCCAGGGACAGGAAAACACGTGGAGTTCCCCGGGCTCCACACACGGCCTCAGATTCTCACCCACGGATCTGAGCCAAATCACTCCTTTCACTTTCCAACTGGTTCAACCGAAAGGACCTACACCCTGCCTGCAATTGTTTACATTCGTCCATATGTACCCATTGGGGATTTTTTTCATCCATACTTGCACCAGAACTGTCAGAGACCTAACAAAAGACCCCCAGTTTTAGGTCATCAAAAGAAAAACAAAAGAAAAAAACTACAAAAACCGTCAAATACTTTCTCAGACACTCTATCAGGTTATCAATCACCCTCAGAACTAACTGAGGACAGTATAAACCCAAAAAGCATTATCGATTCAGTAGTCTACTACTGATTCGCGCTTTACAAGAAGACAATCTAAAAACTGCTTCCCTTGGATCCACACTTGTGACCTGAAAAGGCCTCTGCTTTCTAAATTAGAAAACAGGGGAATCTGCAATATGAACACACACAAAAGCTAGAAAGGCATGATTGTAAAAACTACTTCATGGGGATGGGAAGGAAATGGAGGGGTTTGGGACACCCTGCTGTTTGGCCAGAACAGCAAGGGACAGGGGCAGAAAAACAGGGAAAGGGAATCAAAGTAGCATTAACAATTATACAAGGCTGCAAAACTGGTATTACAAATTCACTTTAGCTTTGGGGTTTGGTTTCTTAGCGTTTACCTTGTGGCACTTGGAAAGCGGAAGATGGGACTGAGAGCACGTGGCCATGGTGGCCATGCGGTCACAGCTCAGCACGTGGTGTCAGCCATGCCATGCCGGGTTTAGCAGGAAGGGGTTAACTCTCGGGGGCTTGTTAAGGGAAAGGGGGTTAGGGAGAAGGAGCAGCGAGGGGAGGAGGGGGTAAGGGTAAGGAAGGAGGTTACACAATTTACAAAACCGAGTTTTGGAAGGTGCGGGGCTCGGGCACAACTGAAGACTGCTTTTTCCTTCTCTGATGGCTGTCTGGCTGAGTTCCTTTCGCTGCTGTCCAGGGCTGCTTCCCCACTGTTGCCGGGCGGGGGGAGGGGCACCTGTTCTCCGCGCGGCTTCTCCCGGTGCTGGGGCCCGCGCGCGCTGCGGCGGGGCTGGGGCCATGTGTTGGCTCGCGCCGGGACTGCCCCGCGCCGCTGCCACGCCGGGCCGGGGCCGCTCCGCCGCCGGGGCCGTGTTGGGCCGGAGGGTGCCGCGCCGCTGCCGCGCAGCCCGCGCCGCCGAGCCGAGGCGGGCCGGGGCCGCGCCGCAGCCACGTGCCGCAGCCACGCGCCGCTGCAGCGGTCCCGCCGCGCCGGGGCTCACGCCGGAGCCTCGCCGTGGCGGAGCCGCGCCGCCCGGGCCGCGCCGCCCGGCGGGGCTGCACGGCCCACGCAGCGCCGAGGCGGGCCGGGGCCCCAAGGGGCTGGGACCCGGGCCCGCGCCAGGCTGGTCGGCGGTGGCGGAACGGCCGCGTGGTGGCTCACGAGGTCTCTGCGCGGTGGGGGAGGGGCTGCCCCGGCCGCGATGGCCCAGAACGGCCGCTCCACCGGAGACGGCACCGAAACGGTGTTACCATGGTCCATCTTGTCTCAGGGTCGCTGATGCTGTTGCCCGACGTTGGTGCGTCATCTGTTGTTGTTTAAATTTATGGGGGGGTCCCCGGGGAGTGCCCCCCGGAGACCCCCGGGGTCTTTTGGGGTCGTGGTGTTCCCGCGCTGGCAGGCAAAGAGACTCAGATGCCGATGGGGTGCTGATGAGGTGAGGGTTTATTCACTGAGGGAGAGGGGAAGGGGGGGAGGGGGGAGGGGGAAGGGGGGGAGGGGGGAGGGGGAAGGGGGGGAGGGGGGAGGGGGAAGGGGGGGAGAGGAGAGAGGAGCGTCCGGACGCCTCCAGGGGTAGAGGGGCAAGAGGGGCAGAGCCTTCTGCCTTAGCATTCTTATCACAGAGGTTCAAAGGGGCGCGGTAACAGTCTCCAGCCAATGAGGTTACAGATACACGATACTGCAGGGAGGGTACAGACTTGGGATAAACCATACATTTTCCAAGGGTGAGCCAGAGCAAACCATTTCCATAAAATGCAATCCCACAGTTGCCAGAAAATACAAATCCTGCATAAATTTGACAGGCGAGAAGGATGTAAGAATACAGGTCTATCAGATATAAGCTTCAGACACCTAAATTGTTTTAATCTAGTAAATCTTGATATAATCAATGAAGTTCATTAGGCAAACATGCATCTCATCTCTCTGCATAGTTCATTTGTACAACAGGTAATGTCAAATGGCTGAATATCTTCTCAAGCTGCTCCTTATAGAGGAGTTTTATTAAAATACTCTTTTGGTCTGGTAACCATTTTATGCCTCAGTTAATCCTGGGTTGAATACAGACTAGTGACAATCTCTTCAGAGTGTTTGAATGACACTGTAAGTAAAGCATGTCACGTTTTATCGAAGGAAAACAATGTGTTTTGTTTGGCTTTGCTATATTCCGACTAAGTAGAAACACTCATTTTTGAAGCCTCTTTGCAATATGACACTTGAAACTAACCTTGGATCTCATGACTTGTCTCTGCCGGGAGTGTGGCATCCCTTACAGTTTTGAATCCAAGAATATTTGCAAGCCAGGTGCAAAAACACAGACTAAGAAGCAAAATGGACACAATAGATTTATACCTCTCTTGATTTCCATCAGAGTCCAGAATTCTTCATGTCTGATATTAGTTCAGAAGACACTGTCTTGCAGGAGTACTCGCAAATGCAAATATTGTTTGGCAGTGTTTAAGTTTTGTGGATTTAATGGCCAAAAAAACAGGTTTCCAAGCACCTGCAAGTATTGTCTGCTGTGCTTTGTAAAGTTGGAAATGGCTCCTTGGCAGATGGCATGAGCACACAGTTAGTATTAATAGACCCACACACAAGGAGAACAGGGAACTTCTGTTTGTAATTAAGCTAATCACAGAGGCAGCAGAGAGTTCCTGCCTTATCACTTATCACTGCCTAAATTCTAACTACCAGCCTGTACCAACAGAGCAAGTTGTTTCCTTGGCATTTGATGCTCCCCAGTATTGTGTGCTTTGGGGTTTCCCTGGAGCTGTAAGTAGTCAGGACAGGATATCCCACTCGTGCAGCTCTGTTCTACTTCAGCAGGTTAGTCTGCAGGTCTGCTATAGCAGAGCTAAATGATTGCCCAACATTTGGGTGTTTAAATCCACCACCACAAATAAAGTGTGCAATATAAACAGACTAACACTTAAAGCTGTTAATTTAGTTCTTTTCTGCTAGCTTTTTCATGTTTTTCTTGCAGCTCAAGTTCTCAGACGTTATTAATTGCAGTAACTTTTTATATTCAGTGCTACTTCTTTCAATTCCATTAACCCTTTAATTCCCTCATGAAATTTGGTGTCAGTCATAATAATGGGAAATATTATCAAAAAAGAAGGAAATCTAGAGTTAAAATAGACTAGGTATTGGCAATTGGTTGTGAACATCTTTATGTCTCATTAGCAAGCCCCAGAAATTTTCTAGGAATATACATATGTAGAAGAAGGGGTTGTAAGGTGCAGCTGAAACCAGTCTGGGGAATGTCACAGGAAAACTGCATTTGGCAAAGTTTTGAACAGCAGCTCTAGGTAGGCTGTCTCTTGGAAGACCTTTGAAGTGCAGATTAAATAATTCCAGATGATGACAAAAAACGTCGTTAAGAAAACAAAAGATCTGGGCTTCCAGCCACTTCAGGGCAGTTGGTTTTGTGCCTGGAAAGAACCCTGCAACCACACACTGCTGCTCTCAGGCTGCTCCTGTGGAGTGCCCCCTTCTTTCTCATCTTACAAGATGATCTTATGAGATTTTTCGCATTCTTTATCTGTGATGCGTCTCTTCTCCCGAGCTGTGTCCTGACTTCACCACAAAATTGGCAGTAATTCTGTTCTGTCAGTCTGCTTTTTAACTTCCTCTGGCCTTTGCCTGAAAGTAACATAGTAACATAGAAGAGATCATAGAATGTTTTCAGGTGGAAAGCACCATTAAATGTTACCTAGTTCCAAGCCCCCATCCTTGGGTGGTCTTGGACCAACAGTGAACACACTGACTGATTGTGGCACAGAGACTCCCCACTCTGACTGCTGTGCACCTGAACTCCACCTTTTACCAGGCAGAGCATTGCTTGCTATTTAACAACTCTCTCTTGTTTCCCAGCCTGGCCCTGGGCTCAGTAGGAAAGGGGTACCACAGGTTAGCCTTAGCCCAGCTGTGCAGCAGAGGCAGAAAGTGCTGTACTTGACCAAGAGGAACGAGCAGCAGCCTCTGCATTCAGAAGCTGAGCACGCTGCTTTATTAAACCAAGAGGTTTTGATCCAGGGGGACCATGAAGCGAGAGGGGACTATGAAACAAATCTGAACTTAAACTCAGTTGTAAGTTTTCCCCTGAGCATAAAATGCCAGCAAGCAGATTGATTTTGTACTTTAAAACATTGCTTCCTTGCTAAGTACAGGCAGATTTAGAGGAGGTCTTGTAACTTGCTCAGGAAAGCAAATGTGTTTTTAAGGCCGATCTTTGCATGCCTGGAAGCAGCTGGTACCAGTAGGTGACATTATCAGTACAGGTACTGCTGAAGTGCCTCTCCAGGAAAGACCAACCTACAGCCCCTTGCTTGCAGGCATGTACTCACCTCTCCTGCTTTTGGCTGCTAAAATATGATCTGCTCAACTAAGTTTTAGCGATTTCCTCTGGTTATAATGGCAAAAAGTGTGATTACAGCTACAGCTGCATAATGCTGTGTTTGCCATTAGGACAGTAATAAAGTTGTTCTGGCAGGCAGTGCAGGTGTGCCATTGCCTTTGTAAGAGCTGTTGGTCATACTGAGAAAACAAGACTTTAGACTTTTTTTTCCATGCATGGTGATTATTAGGAATGAATCCCAGGCACTGAGTATTTTATCTATTGATTTTATTTGCTAGCTGCTGCAGATGAGCCTATATCCCATTTCACTGTTCTGTGTTTCAGTACTGGGATATAGGTACTACCAGCTGAAACAGCCAGTCCTTTGGAAATTACATCTCTAGTATCTTCCCAGCACTGTGTTTCTAAACAGAGCATGGTTCCAACGTGGAGATGCACCTGTACAGTGTGAACTGCACTGAGCATGACATGCTGGTATTCCTACCCTGATTTCTGGTCTTGCTCATCTCAGGTGATATTCCTCCTCTTTTCACCCACACATGTGGATTTCCCCATTTTGTCTGGGAACATCAATTCGAAAGAAGTGATAACTCAGCCAAGGATGTCAGAACTGACTGTTTAGTCAGTCACTGCTGAAGGGGAAAGAGAGGAAGGAGGCTGAGTGAGCACCTCTCCTAGAGGACCTCACAGATAGGAAGGAAAATGAGCTTGTCTCAATTTCTCACGACTCTGCATTTCAGTTGAAATTCTCAATTCTCACGACTCTTGCTTTTCTCTTGCATGCTGTGTTTAATTTGTGTACTCACTCAAACCCCATCATTTCCTCAGAATCATCAGACTTTCTCTAAGGAGTGAAACTGTTTTATCAGCCTTGGAGAATGCTGCAGAATTTTTTTATTCACATACAGTAGAACATGAGATTACAGTCTTCCAGCCACAGCAGGAGACATAGGTATCTCTGTCCTTTAAATATAGATTTTAAAGTCAAAGATGCTTTACCCCACCTGCAGAAGTATAAAGGCAATGAAAAGTGAATGCTGTAGTTTATTATGGAACATTTCTTGTTGCAATAAAGGTGGCTTTCTTCCTTCATCTGACATCTGGAATTGTCTAATATTGAAGTAAAAGTTCAATATGGATATATAATTTTTAAGACCAGTTAGCATTTTCAGACAGAAATGGCCTGGTACTGTGAAAAGGGATGAACCTCCTTCTTGTAATACTCTTTAAAGATTTGGCCCAAGTCACTAATTCTCAAGAAAACACCTTTGCTCTTTGTATCAAGATGGAACAATCACTTCAGTTAAATACAGGAAATGTTGGGTATAATAGTCATTACTTGCACAGATCTTGTTAACAAGAATATAATTTCCTAATCACTCCCTTGAAAGTAAACCCAGATGATAGAAGCATAGTTGAACTCGTGCCAAACACCTCAAGAACTCTAATTTCACACCCAGCCTCCTTCAGGAGTGCCAGGATAAGTTCAACTATTCAGTGAAAAATAAACCCCAAATTTAAGCCCTATGTTTCTTGTTCCTCATACTTGTAGGCTTGACTGCAAAAAACTACCAGTTGGGATAGTACAAAAAATTAAGAGACAAGAGTGCAGCCACCCAGATGTGTTTGTATTACACACCAAGGCAATAAAAAACCATGCAGGCAATATTACCTTAGTGGCAACATCCTAATCAATCGCCCCATGCTCTTGAATTAGACCTGGAGAGGAAAGAAAATTGAGGGATTTTAAAATACAGAGTACTTTGAGGACAGAAGAAGAGATTCTAATTTTAGTTGGTGGTCCCTCTGTGGTGAAGGCATGTGTGTGATTTAATAAGTCATGCAAAGGGCTTTGATGTTGCATCATCATTCTGTAAGTGATGAAAACAAGAGCCTTTACTGGTGGTGGAGGCTTGTCTTGAGGTGATGCAATTGGAAATTGCTGCAAGTTCATAGATATGCTGCTTTTCAGCATAATGCATCTCTAATACCAATAAACACTCAAAGCTAATAGACTTCCCTCAAGTTGTTACAACACTGCTTTTAAAAAGCAAACAACTGAGCAAGTTCACCCACCAGATGTTTGCAGACCATATTGCAGGAACTGGAAATATGAGAGACAAATTTAATTGTGTCTACATTTCCCCCATCAGCTTGTGAAACTGTCAACTAGTTACCTGCTCAAAAAACCAAACAACCCCAAAAAAGCACATGAGTGGTTGTTAAAATTATTATATTGTTTCAGAGAAGCTTTTTCTTTTTTTGTTTATATGGTTTCTAAATAGGATGAAAGGTGGAGCTAGTCATTTAGCCACACCCATGGTGAGGTTTATAAAGGGAGGTTATCTAAGGGAAGTTCTTTTCTACCAGTCCATGCCAACAGGCCGTTTCATTTAACTGGTTTTTATCTTAAAAAATAATACTAATCCTACCATGTCAAGGCTTCTTAAAGGGTCTCGTACTGGGGATGCTCCAAATGAACCTTTGAGACAGCAAGGTAAGGTAAGTCATGGAGTCTGCTTTACTACTTTAATTCCCTTTTCACACCTAATATTTCTCTGTCAGAGAATGGAGTATTACTGTCGTTTCAAAGGTCTGTGTTTTCTCTGCCATTTGTGATTGAAGTTTTGTTCTCTATAGCTTTGTAATCCTCTATCACTAGGTCAAATGGAGAAAAGGCAGCCTTAAAAAAGCATCCCCAAACCTGGAGAAGTTGTTCTTTGTCATAGGTTAGTTATGCTTTCAAGACTGATGACTTTGAGGGCTGATTTGCACCACCTGGCCACAAAACTGAGGTTAATGTGGCTATTGTAATTGTGCTGCTGTTTGTCAGTCATACTAATATTAACTTCTCAAGCATACAAATAAAAGATATGCTACGCTTTATTGCACAATTGCAGTGGCTTAGTCACAACTCTTTGATACACCCAAAAACCCTGCTATAATTTTTGGTTTCTACTGTACCACAGTTTCCTTACATATACATGCACAGGATTGCTTATGAGTTACTCTGTTCAGCAGAGGCCTTGTGAGTGACAGTGGATGTCCCTCCATGAGATCCGGTGCTATAAATTTTGTTTGCTCTTGAACACAAGTGTTCATGTTGGCACAAATAATTCTAAGGACAGGTCTGTATGAGTTTACAAGGGTAAAATCTTTCATAGTCTTCTACTGAAGTCCAATACAGTGTATTAAAAAGTGATCACAACAATGCAGGGTGTGTAGCATGGATGTGGCAAGAACGGGGGTCAGCATGAAAAACACCTCTGTCATTACACTGTTTACCTAACCCTGGGTTTATTGTTGGTGTGATGGTAAAGCAGAACTGTGAGGAGTTATAGAGAGGGGGATGAACCTTGAGAGTACATTTTAGGAGCTCCTTTCAGGCTTCTGGGAAACTGGAAGGAAGTGTGGATGGCTTTCTTTGAAAACTTGATATGCAACCAGATACAAGTGTCTTAATTTTCTTCTCCAATTACTTTATCTGTAAGTAACTAGATCAAGAGAAGGGTGGTAAGCTTTCTTTTATAAGTCTTCAGTATAGAAGGAATAGAAGTCACTAATATTTTTTGTTACTAATTGCATCCAAAACATGGGAATATTTGAGGGTCACTAGTCTACCAGTGTTCTGAGCATATTCTGGAATAACTACCACAGGCTACAAAAATAACCAAAGTAATGTTTTCCAGTGGTGTTCTTGAGAGGTTCTCTTTTTCAAGCTGTAAGCAAAACTGTGAATTAATGTATTGACAAAAGCTGACTGATGGCCTCTTGGGCAAAATGTCATGATGCAAGTTGGAGAGACTGTCACAGCATTTTGACTTTGTGTGATTAGTAGACATGAAAAAATAAGTGCATCTTACATTTGAATAGACACATTTTCCACCTTGATAATGCTGTGGCATTTCTTTGGAGCTTCTGCTGTCAATGTTAAACTTGTAGGACGCTCAGCTTGAGCAGTGTGGTCATTTCTGCTACCTACCATATGTTTTCACTGATATGTAGCAAATTGTGGCTGTGCTGGATTGTGGTGAGGAGAGTCTTGTTTGACAGCATAGCATCCCCTGCAAGGGTGGGCCCTTGTCCTTATCCACTGCCACTCTTCCGGGAGGCTGACATGCTGCAGTGACATTGTTCATGGCTATTTTTAAGTCTATTGCATTTATTTTAAGTAACTTGTGTTGATTAAACTGTTAAAAGATATTTGCTGTTATCTCTAGCTGTACCATTACAGTAGATTGGGGAGATGAAGGAGGAGGAAAATAAGGTCAGTACTGGCACAGAGTCTTAGGTGTCTCTACTCTTGGATGCTTTTGGTTGGGTTTTCTGGATCAGGGAGAAAGTTGAAGCTTTTTCAGGTGGGTAATGCAGAGTTACTTACTTTTGACGTCATTGCATAGCTTAACATCTTTGTGAATTTGGTCACTCCCCCAAGCAGGGATTAAAGTGACTTTGAAAGTAATAATTGTGGAATACTTATCTAGCACAATTCTGACACCTGCTATTCAACACAAATGACTCAAGTGATACAGATTGTCCTGAGGCCGATTACTTATTTTATTTGACAAATTTAGATCAATCTTCAAAAGGCTACTTCGGAGTAGCCAAACTACAAGTCTGCTACTTTTCTGTATCTTCCTTTTCTGATTTGATTTTTGGAGCCACTTATGTACTAAAAGTAGGAAGACTTCTTGGTGGCAAGCTGGGTAATGAAGAGACAGATGGCCAATGGTGATCTCTTGTAACTTCCTTGTAACTCCTTTGAGGCAGTGTATGAAGACTGACACTGGCAGTGGCATTACCTTGACATGATGTTCCATCGGTCCCTTCACATTTCAAAACTTCTGCTGTCAGAAGATTTAAGCAGAAAATTCAGCATACATAGGTGGATGCTAAAACTGACTCTGGCTCTGGATTCTCCCTCCTTAATTCATGCATGGCAACACCAGTGTGTTCAGAGCCAAGCTGGAGGAGGGATGTGGAGTGGCTTGCAGGTTCTGCTGGGTTGAGTGCAGGGGTAGTTGTGGAGAAGAGTCTGGTGTGGGCAGCTTGAGAGGGCTCGAAGGGAGGACACTGGTTCCCAGCAGGATGGGGAGGGCAGAGTGGAAGGGGAGAGGCCCTCTCACATCAGCAGCTTCCAGATCTGGGCTCATCCTTTAAACCTTGCTGGGCTTGCACAGTCATCTGTTCTACTATCACCACGAAAGGGAATTTTCTGACTCCTGGATGAAAAGAGAAATGCATTTTTCTCTACTTTCCTGGGCCAGCCAAAGTCCATTTTACCTGTACTGCTGAGAAGACCCAAGCTGACCCTGCTCAGCTGGATGCCTTACTGCTTTATGGATTCCTCTGTTCAACTGTCATTCATTTAGATTGTGAGATCCTTAAATAAGAATGCTCTACAGTTCTTAAAATCACTGAAGTTTCTTTAACGTTATTTGATGTCCTTAAATAATGTATTTTTTTCTCAGGTCAGTGCTGGCAGAGGGCAGGGACAGCTGGCTTTTGTTGCCACAGTTTAGGCGTAGTCAAACCAAGTTGCTGAGTTTTAACAGTGAATCTTGTAGACTTGCAGTTTTTCAGTTTTTATCCACCTGACAGTCATGCATATAGGCAACAATTTTCAACACAAGAAGACTGAAATTCAATTCCTTTGTGTAAGCTGGAAGGGGAGTTGCAAAGGATGTGGTATGCAATAAAAACTCTCCTTAAGTAACTGGGATCTAAATAATAAACTGAGAAAGAAATATAACTGCCAATCAGATATCACTTGGCCCAAAACAAAGTTTTTGAGGTGTGTTTGTAAAATGCTTGAAGGCCACATCAGGTAAAGGATGTGCTTAGTATCCTGTGTATGACTTTAGGATGATGTATTGTCTCTGCTGCAGCAATAATCTTCCACTGGGATGCGAGGGCTACAGACAACATGTGATCATGGTAGAAAAAACAGATGCAGAAATCCTATGATGGGCTTGTCAGATGACAGGGAACTTATTCTGTGGCTGTGGAACAGACCAACAAGAAATGTTTGTCTGGATGGCAGTGATATCTCTTGTTCCCCTTTGAAAGGACCGCGTAGCTACTGGTACAGTTCCGTCCATTCAAACAATGTGGCACAGAGGGATGGATGATGCTTTGTTGCAGCATTCACTGGGTGCTGCTGCAAGAAATTTGAACTGCTGCCCTCTGATCTGTGATGGTGAAGGTCTTATTTCAGGTTTTGTTGGTTTCAGTGATACATAATAAATCATAAATAAAATGTGTCTGTTCTGCAGTAGCCTAACTGCACCCACTTAAATCCACTAAGATTGGTGATGCAGGATATAGGGCCTCTGAGCTTCCTGTATATGTCCTGCTGTACAAGGTGGTGTTTATGTGTTTTTTTCTTGATGAAATTGTTTAAAACTTGAAATTGCAAGTAAAGATTTGTTCAGAATTGTGTCTGAGATAAAACAGAAAGGCATTTCTGCTTCATTCGTCACCATAAGCATATGGGCTGGTGCTGGAGGGCCCACTCAGGAGTAAGCAGTGAGAGCTGGGTGTCAGCCTGTGTGCTTGTGGGGTGCTGCAGCAGGGCCTGGGCTTCTTGGGGGAACCACACACTCTTTTATATGAGCTTAAGTGAGGTGTTAGGGGCTTCCAGACCACAAAGCTGATTTTATTAGAACATAAAAATAAATGCGAGAAGAAAAAGCACTTACCAACAGGAGACAAATCTGGTAGGTGAGATGAAAGCCCCTTAATAATATATACCTTCCATGCCTTTTGTATCCTGTGCAGGAAGGTCCTTCCCTCCTATCTTTTCTGGTTGTTTAATTTTGTGACTTCTGAAGTTGAATTTTGAAATTTTGTGCTTTCTCCAGTTTGTTTCCACTTCTTGTTGGGTTTGCCCTTTGGTTCAAGTCCCTGGCACAAACCCAGTACTTTGCTCAGGCATCTCCCATTGTCCACTTGTGCATCACGTCGAACACGGAGGGGTTTCACTCCCAGCTCACCCCATGGAGTGCCCTCACAGCAGTTAAATAAATAGCTCTCTGTGTGTGTATAAACATAAAACCTCTTTGAGCTGGATTCTCTTGCCATGCTACAGGATGCCTTTCTGTTGGTATCAAACACAGACAGGGCCATTTCTCTGGGATGGGGACTGACAAAACAGTGGCCTTATTCCATTTTTTTTTTTAAAGACTTTAAAAGAAGCAGTAACTTGTGTTCCTGGACTTAGTGAGTTCTTAGTGTCAGAGAACTGTTACATGGGCTGGAACATCCTGTTTTCCTGCATGGGATAGTAGGGGAAAGAAAACAGCACTTCAAACAAGAAAGGTTGTAAGCATCTCTACTGAATAAGGAAAGCAGGACTGTTACTAGGATAAAAAATACTGTACTTCTCAGAGCTGCATCTTGTCACCTGGTTAAAGTTGGGACAAGTTCAGCTGCATTTTTCTTTACATGTCTTGCACCTCAAAATATATTGATAATTTTCATATCTTGGAAATTAAACTTCAGCATCAATTTGTCATCAAACAGGAGCAGGACAGCTGAACCCTGACATCTTGTCTTGGATTCAGCAGTTTCTCACAACCAACACGTCATGCCGAGGGAAAACAGAACAACGCTGAAGTAAAATGATGTGCTTGTGCTCTCGACAGGCAAAAGGCACTTTGATAAGGTGCCAAACAGTGTCATTTGAGAGTGTTGTAAAGACTTCCAGCTGTCTTGTGTATGCTAGCTAACTATCTGGGTGACTTGGAATTTATCCCTGTGAGTATTTCACCAGAAGTGACCTTGCCTGATGCGGGGACTTCAAGATCAAGTGCAGCTTGTTGCATTCTCCTAGTAATATTTTTGACCAGGGCTGCATTTCTCTGAGCATCCTGCCTGCTGCTGAAGGATGGACTGTGTTTTCACAGCCAGGCTCTCCTCTCAGCTCCCTCCCTGCTTGCTCCAGGAGATGCTGCCCTGCTCTGTTGACTCATGTGGGAGGTGTGGTGTGTTTTGACCAGGAATGGAAGGGCGTAAGAGAGTTGCAGCAGACTCTGAGACAGGCCCTGCAGGGAAATAAATTTTATGGGAAAACGTAGGTTGAATCTTGGATTTTTGCTACATGATTTAATAAGCAATCTGACTACCAAAGGGGGAGAAAAATTGGACTTATATCACCAGCATGCATAAAACTGCTGCCTGGCTTGGGAGAGACAGAGCTGCTTTCAGCTGATACTGGATGGTTCATCTGTAGACACTATGCAGCTGCTCATTTGTTCCACAAGTTACTACCTTGATTCACCTTGGGCATGTTCAGTTTGGTAATATCTTGTTATATGGGGGCTTTCAATAGCTGACTAATCTTGATGAAAACAGAAAGGCTTTGTTAAATGAGTTCATACCTGGAAATAAGGACTGTGTTTTCACAAGTTTTATTTAGAGCCCCAAAAGACACATTCATCTTTTGTACATATATTTTATATCTAGCACTCTTCACTAAAGCAGTCATGCCTGAAAATATCTGATAGTTGCCATCTCAGAAGCCTTTGATGCAAAGAGTGTGAGTTTATGCAAGGCAGGAGATGTGCCAATTGTTCTTTCAGGCTCAGCTGAAGGACACTCTGGTCATTCCAAAGAAAAACAGCTACTGCTGCTACAGCAAGTGCCACAGTTTGAAGAGAGCTTATCTGCAATAGGGGCTGGGTTTTCAAGGGCAGATTGCATGTGCCTGAGAAGAAACAGTAAGACTTGTTATTCTGCACAGAATCTGCTGTACTGACAGGTTTATGAAAGGAGGATACAAACAAAACCAAACCCTCCCAAACACCAAAACTGCCAGTTTTGCTAATCTAAGATAAAAGACTTAGTCTTCTAAATGTGAAAAATTTGCTCTTGTATAAATCTGTAAGGGAAATAGTGTACCTGTAAATGACAAACCAATTCAAAGTAGCTGTTTCTTCAGTTAAGTGATGAATTTCTTGATTGGTTTGGCCAGCAAACAAAAAACACAAGTATTAAGTCCGGGAAAGGCAGTGAGAGAAGTATCTACACTTAAATTGTGTATACTATTTAAATTAGTTTAGTGCTCTTCCAAATCAGTGCTTACATGGAGTGTGCTGAAAGAAAAGCTCTGCAGAGCAGAATGTTGTGGAAGTTTAAATTCAGCCTGATACTCTAAAATTACTTGAAAACTTTGTATTTTAGCTTTTTTCTGTAATGTGTAAGTGATGCAAGTGTTCATGTTAGTGGACTGGTCCACTGTATTCTGTGGCTCTTGTCTGCAGAACAACATGAAGAAACAATAATTCATGTGAGCTTTGTACTGCAGTTTCTTGGAGGAAATATTGCAGTCAATAATGCAGCTCAAAAATTTCTGGTATAGTAGGATTCAAATGCAGGATATGCTTTCAGACCAAAGCAAAATTAACTTGAGGGGTTGAGGCTTAGCAATCCATCTTTTGGACCCCCTCCCGTACAACTTGCTTTACTGTGTTGTATCACGGAGTACTCAAACAAGGTAACAGGCTGTCACTCTTATCTCACAGGCTGGAATATTTTTCCTTCAACTTGAAATGTACAAGATGTGATCAGGTAGCAATACTATTGTAGCTGAAGGAGTAAAAGGTATTTATTCAGTTTTCATATACCATCCTGCCCTAAAGAACCCCACCATGGCTTTTCTTAGTTTCCCTTAATGTGGAAACTTCCTGCTCTACATACGCTCAAGATCCCGAAAAAGCTAAGCTGCTTTTGTGCTCTCTTTGTCAAATATACAGGTTTGAAATTTTAGCTCTAATTACTTTTGTGGGATCATTACCACGATGGAAGTGTCCTCAAGCTTTCCCACTTTGCAGGCAGGAGGCCCCCACTTTCTGACAGACCTTTTGCAAATGCAGGTTTCTGATCCTTACTGAAAGTATAGGTAGCTGTTACATGGTCAGTGAAGTTCTTCTCTTAGTGATAAGTGGTACTGCACCTGGGTAGGGGAAGCAAATCAGCACTCACTGCTTTGAAACATGAATAAATACCACTTATACTTCTGTGTGGACTCCCCCAAGAGATCCAATTCTATCAAATCCTCAGATTTTTTTACCTGTGCCAAGCACAGCAATCACCTCCTGCTTTCAGTCAAAATATGTGTGGAAGAGTGGGAATGTTGGGGGGCTGTTCCTCCACCTTGTAGATGAGGAGGGCTGAAGGATTGACTCAAAACATGCGACACTAGATGGGATCTGCCTCTCAGCAGGTTGGAGAAGGCTTAAAACATGCTCCTTCAGTGTTTCATGATCACTGGGCTGTGACAATGTCACTGGGCCCCCTGCCTACCTTTCTCCACTGATTAAGTGGTGTGAAAGAGTAACATGGTCCTTTCAGCAGAGATGGGAACCCAGGGATGATTGTCACACTGTGGATCTATGGAAAAGTGACTCCTGCATTCCACCTAGGGAAACTGGATGGTTGGGATTGATTAGATGTAAAGGAGAGACTTCTTTGGCTTTTGGTTTATGGGAGCACCTGTGATGATCTGTGCAGGACAAATGAAGTGGTGCGACACCCTTCAATGTCCCATCAGCTGTCACATGAACACCTTGTCTAATCAGAGGTTCACAGGACATTTCTACAAACTATAGCCTTAAAGCCTTCATAGGTTTGTACATACATAATTGACTGCAAGTAATCCATTCTGCTCACATAAGACAGGAGTCCAAGAACTCTTACCTGCTTCATCAGTGCTGTAAATAGAAAAAAATATTGGGGTTAGGTTTATGTATTAAATATTATTTATTATAAATATATTTCTATAGTATATATTTAGATTTCTAAGGACTGAAATCAAAACCAAGTTACAAGACTTGACCTGCTTTAACTATTCCCATGGATACTGGAATCTATCTTTACCTCTTTGAGTTGTTCTCCTTCATCTGTTCAGCAGTTTAAGGCAGAGAAAGATGCCTTAACTGGCAGAACAGTTAAAAGGGCTGAGATGGCATTTCATACCTTCACTTTTTCCTGGGATCTCTTTCTTGAGTAAGGCAAGCAGGCAACAAGTAGCCTGCAGTGATGATACTTCTACATGGAATCACTGGATGATACTGGTTGAAAGACATAATCTTGTCCACTCCTGTTCAAAGCTATCTGGAACAGATCAAGTTGCTCAGGAGCTTGTTGAGTTCTGAATATCTCAAACATTCAGATTTTCCACCCTCACTGGACCAAGAGTTCAACCACTCTCATGATGAAAACACTTTTCCCAACATGTAATCAGGATTTTCCCTGTTGAAACTTGCCTGTTGCCTCTTGCTCTGTCTGTGTTCCTTTGAGAAGATCCTGGCTCCATCTTCCCTACACCCTCCCCTTAAGTAGCTGAGGGCTGCAGTCGCACATCCCCCGCACACCTCAAACCTTCTCGTGTTCAGGCTGGACAAACCCAGCTCTCTCAGCCTCTCCTATATCATGCACTCCATCTCCTTAACTATCTTGGGATGGCAGACTGGGCTCCAGTGTGTCTGTCACTGGTTTGTGGCTCCCCAGTACACAAGCGCTGCCCTTTCGCAAGCCCCGAGTGCAGTAATTACTGCCCTGGATCTGCAAGCCTGGCCCACTGCAGAGCTGCCCTCCTTTTCTGCAAGGACACTCTGCTGAGCATTCTTCAATTTGTTGTCCACCGAGACCCCTCAGGTCTTTTTTCTTCATTCTCTGAAGTTTGTCTCCAGCTAGCTGGCACCCAGCAAGGTCGTTCCTTCCCCGGGGCGAGAATTTGCATACTTGCTTTCCAGACCTGTTGTCCTCACCTTTTTCCTGGTGTGATATATGCAAAGGCAGTGAATCTTGCACTGTTTTGGAGAACTTCTTTACTTTTTAAAGGAAGTTACTGAATTCTGTACCTTAGCAAAGACCACCAGTTGGTAAGTTTAGACAATTTGTAGGCCAAGTGCTCATAGTCAAGCACTAGGTTAAAGCATAGGGTTGGTAGGAGCATTTATCCCTCTCTGTCTAGCCACCTAAAGGATTTTTGCTGAATTTTCTCCTAGGTGCCAAAATTTTTTCACTCACTGTAAAGAGAGATCTGAAAAACTAATCCCACAAGAGTGGGGGATTGAGCCCATATAATCTCAGGCACCTGAACTGATCTACCTGCATTTTTCTCAGGCATAAGTTCCTTTTTGAGTTAAAACATCTGTCTTTTAAACCAACTTGCTCTTCTAAATGTTTTCCTGGTGCTGAAGCTGGTCCATTTTATACACCTGAAGCAATTTTGAGAGTCCCCCAGATGCTGCATAACACTCCTATGGGAGTCATCTTTGGGCACTTCCTACTGTGCTTGTTCAGCAGGCTTGTTTTCAAAGAATGTCAGCTTGGGTAATTCAGCATATTATTATGCTATCAAGACTCCTCATGTTAACTTTGGGATTTGCTGTTTTAAAAGAACTTCAGAAAATGGCTCAGGTCAGAATAAAAAGACAGGCTTTTTTTTCCTTTTTTTTCTTTTTTTTTAATGTTTATTTTAATGCTTTATTTAAATGCCTTGAAACTTCTTTTTAATTCTAAGTTGATGATTAGTCTATAAGATCCAGCTACAAAATGAAGCCTAAAATTGAGTATAGGAAATTATAAATCTGGAGGCTGGTGGTGAGTTGACCTGGACCAGAGCAGCTGCTGCTAGCTGTCTTCCATGTGTCTCTTACTCCCTCCTCTTGAAAGGGGAAAGCTGATGTGTGTTCTGCCCTAGCTCTGTGTATCCCCTAGTGTTTAGACCATATCTGAGGAATCTGTGTTGCTTTCAAATCTTAATATTCCATCCCATCCCACGGAGTTATTCCCTACGCCTGTTTCTACCCAGCAATACCAGCCAGGAGACAGATCTGTCCTCCCTGTGGTGACACCCCAAGGGTTGATGGGGTGTGTACTGTAAAAACCAGGAACTGTCCCAGATTTACTTTTCTAAATCTGATAAAAAATAATAAGGGAAAAAAAAAAAAAGGTTGACTTTGAAATTAAATCCCTTTTTTTTCATGCTTAAGAGTGGATGGGATTCAGAGTTGTAGCAAAACTGCTGGGCAGCCCAGAGACAAATAAGGAGCAAACAGTTAGGGCTGGAATGCCTTAAGACAATATTATTGCCAAATTCTTTATAATGGGAAACCTTAGTCAGTGCTGGCTTCTCTTGCCTCACTACAAAACATGCATCATCACAGCATAACTTTGTTTATAAGGAAATATTAAAAAGAAATGTGTTAAATTATTCTAGTGCATGAAACTAAGCAGAAACCTGATCAACTCTAGTTATTTTTAGGTTTAAAAATAAGTGCTTTCTGTGAGGTGATATAATGACTACCAGGAAAAAAACAAAGCAAAAACCAAAAAAGTGCATCAATAGCAAACTGCAAACATGCACCACACAAAATTGGTGGCTGTGTTGGATGCAGAAGTCAACAGGCACAGGCACTAACAGTATCAAGTGGGACAGACTTGTAGTTGTGTGATAGAAATTGAAATGCAGACATCAATGACTCTGAATTAAATTTTTGAGAAAAGGATGCCTCAAATAATTGAAGGAAGATTGTTTTTTCCAAATGGAGTAAAGAGAAACTCCTTTTTTGGAGATAAGTGAGATGTGGCAGCCTGCTGCTGAATACAAAGAATGATAAATACACAGACTCATCTGGTCATCCTATTAGGTGCCACCTGCTGCTGGATATACTGGTTTGGCATTGCTTGTCATGCAAAAAAAGAGTTTGCCAAATCAGTCACACTAGCTGAGTAAAATCACGCAAAATGAGCTCTGTTACACCCTTTTCAAGTTGGAAGATAATTACTGCATCTCAGAGTTTCTGAGCAGGAAGGTATTTATTCATAGGAGTAGGACAGGTAGGCTGCTGCAAAAATGTAGGTGTCACACTGCAGTTGGCTGGATCTTTAAACCCAGCAATGTCTGCAAGGCACTTGGATCATGGAAATTCCCCTTTACAAGAAGTTGAGGCGAGACAGGAGAGTACAGCAGAAATGACACGAATTGGTTTACTGGTCTTACAGGAAGAAAAATTAAAGGCTTCCCAAACAGAGTAGGAGTCTTCCTGAGAAATGCATGTTCTTTCCTACAAAGCTGCAAAGTAGGACATGGTTGGATTTACTTTATATGTAAATGACTAAAAATATTTTGTTTGCTTTGTAAATGAGAGGGAGGGAACAGAGTCTTATAAGAAATCTCTAGGACCTTTTTCATGCCAGTAGATGACTTGAAATCAGAGCACTGGAGAGAAGCAGAACTGCTGGGACAAATCCGTGTTGGGAATGGGGAGAGCAAAAGAGGTGGGAAGCACTCGGTATCAGCATCTCACATCTTCTGCGACTGTCTTCCTTGTGAAGCACCCTGGGTCACACCCAGAGTGGGTTTCTTGTCATTTTGAAGCTGGAGGTAGTATTAAACTCAGCTCTGTTTCTTGACTTCTTTGCTCTGGGTCTTTGCCTTTGTGCCTTCCCCACAGTGCCACAGAGCTCTGAGCAGATGCAGAGGAGTTACTCAGGAGCAGTGAGACAGCATAGGGCTGGGCTGTTAGTTACCAGCAAGCTGAGAAATCTGCCAAACTGTGAAGTAGATGGGGGTTTTTGTTTTGGTTTTTGTGATTCATGCACAGCTCATAAAAAACGGTCATTCTTTCCTTTGACACTGGAAGCTGTAAAATTAATGTTTCTGTTCATCTTTTCAACAGGAAAGCATATGTAAATAGTGATATACATGGTTTTCTGATTTACACTCTGAGTTTGTCCGTTTCTGTAATTTGTCAAGCTATGCTCCACTCATGCCTGGATAGCAGCCACATGGGGTAGCTTGAATTCTTTCAGTTGCTAAAAATAAGTTGGTTTTGAAGTTTTTTTCTGTAACTACTGAGGATATTTGAGGCAATAATCAGTGACTGTCAGCCTATATTACAAATTGTTTTCATGCAACATTGCATTTCCAGTCTTTGGCAGAGGGAAGAAAACAGATCTGTGCAGTATGGAAGAAAGTATCCAGTACACAGAGAGACAGTAGCAGAAGACAGGGCTCAGTGCCCACAGGGGAAACACAGTTTCTGGAGACAAAGTTTTGAACTAGAAGGCATTTGATTTAAATAACTTTAATTACATTTTGTTCTAACTTTTCCTCCTTGATCATTCAAACTAACAACTATGGGTACTGCTCTCCATATTACAGTTGTAGGATGTGCTTCTGGATGCTGTTGTTCCTTGTTTACCACAGGAGGTTCTCTGATGTGCTTTGTTCTTCCATTTAGTTGCTTTGCTTTCTACTTGTGTTCTCATATTCCTCTTTCCCAATTTGTGTTTTGTTTGGGGTGGTTTTCTGTTTTGATTTGGGAGGGTTTTTTTGGTCAATATTAATTCAAATTAAATTCAGTGCTTTACAGCATTTCAAGGGGTATTATTTTAGAAGCCCCTTTACAGCATTTCAAGGGGTATTATTTTAGAAGCCCCTTCTGCATCAGTTTGTGTCAGTTAGTTCAGCATTGTGGATGCAGGAATAGCTAGTGTGCACTGGGAGAAAAAATATATGCTGAGAGGGAGCAAGTGAAATCCTCTTGAAACCAGGTGAGCCCTGGAGAGCAGCTGAATCCACTGGACACCCCAAGATCCCATAAACTCTGAACCATAAAAGTTTGCCAAACCCGCCCGAGGCCTCCACTAGCACTCATTAGTTTCACTCAGGGTAAGTAACCCAGCAGCAGCTGAAAACGTGGCAAATGTAGGCTACAGAGCTGTGTACACAGCCAGTGAAGAAAGGGAAGGGACCCCCAGGAACCCTCTGGAAGCCAGTGGCCCACTAGTCCAACCCCCCACCTTGGGTTCACTTTCGACTGTAGCTGCAGAGGGATGGAACAGGGGGCTGTGGGATGGGGAGAAGTGAGTGCACTATGTGAACAGTCATTGGCTACTAATGAAAGCTACTCAATTCTTTTAATAACAGCCAAACTCAAAAGCAATTTTTCATAAACATTGGTCTATTTCCCCACAATATAATTTGCTCATCAGGGAAATGGATAGTTTAATACAGGGAACTTGCCGCATTTGTAACCTTGCACATAGCTGCAAATATTTACAACAACATAGACCAAATGATAAATTTCTACCCTGAAAAAAAAATTATTGTATTTATCTGTTTTACTACACAGGATTTTCTTAAACTACTCTTTAAATTGATCTTAGTTTTTTGGTTGTTTTTTTCTTTTTTCTATCTTAAGGTATTTTCTATTTTCCTGATCCTCTACATCTTCATCCCCCTGTATTTTATCCCTTTTGCCTATGTTTTCCAGTGTGGAAGAAGGAATTTCTTTAGGTGTATTGATGGGTGACTTTTTAGGAGATGGGAACCTACTTTAAAACCAGTTCAGCCTCTGTGTGTTGCAGAGTTTTGAGGAATTGAATTGAGCTTGCTGGCTTTTGTAGAGTGGTGATGTGAGCCAGTGTCTGCAGCTGAGAGCTGTGCGTGGCCTGCTATGAAGTGAAAGAATGTGGCGTCCTTCTCTCCTTGTCTTATTGCACATCTTTGTCCCTCCACCTTTTCAAAGGAGACTCCACCTCTGCATCCTTACCTTCCTCACACCCACTAACTAGGACCTCTGCTGCATTCCTGTGTCCACCTAAATCAAATTCCACCCTAATGATCCGGTGTTTCCTACCACTCCCTTGCCTGGGTGCTGCTGTGGCATCTCAAGCCAGAAGGACGGGTTGAGGGTTGGCATGGCTGGTGGAGCAGGTGGAGACCTGGAAGTGGTGCTGCACACAGCAGCAAGTGCCAATTATCTCATCTGGCCACAGATTGCACTGCTCCCTGCAGCTCAGGTAAGTACCTGTTTGCAGGCAAAAAGGCAGGAGCTGTTGCTGAGGTGTACTTCTTTGGCTTGACCTGTGCAAGCATCAGCAGAATCAGCTTCCAAGATTCCAAGAACCTGTGCTATGAGGATTTTTTTATTTGAGACAACATGGAGGAAGTTCAGTGTGGTGGTGTTACTCAAATCCCACTCAAACCAGGGTCTACCTACTGAAGACAATTAAGCAGTTGCCTCTGTCTTCAATATGCCATAAATATCATGCTCTTCAGAAAATATAGTATGGGAAACATTCCATATGTAAATTAAGTGTCATATTTCTAATGGGATCACTATGTTTCTCCACTGCTGCTGCCTGTTAGAAGTTCTGGTCAACACCTCCTGGTGAGAGATGTCTTCTTCTAACCATTGTCTCAGCGTGTAAGGATGGGACACTCTGGTTGGAGTAGTGCTGTCAGATCCCAGCTTAACTTCAGAGGGACACTACTTGGGCAAAAGCCAATATACCATGATGGATTTGCTGTTCCTTTGCCGATAGGGTGCCTGAGGTTTGTCAGCTGTGCTGGGATCACTTCCCACATTAAATGAGTGGAGGAAAAAAAGTACATTTTAAAGCAAAGCTTAAGATGCTTGGAGAGAGTCAAAGAAATTAAACAATAATAGGTTTAATAGCTAATTCCCATTCTGGTTTGGCTTTAAGGTAGCTTCAGCCTTCCAGTTTGCTAGCAGCCTTCCTAAAATCTCTGCCAAGATGAGTCACAGCTTCTGGAGCTGGGATCCAGTCCTTTAGACAAGCCATCTTTAAAGATCTGTTTACCTTTTCAGGATGATAGTGAATTATAGTGAATTGCTTAATGTTTTCCTCCTGTTAAAACTGGGGTTTTGATGAATATAAATTCACCTGTGGGATCTTCTTACATCTCTTGGTCCCTGATGCAATCCAAGTACCTCTGGGATCCTATTTGGTGTTTGGTGCTGCTCTGCAGAGACAGATGTCTTTGGAATACTCCTACCTGCTGGGCTGTTTCAACTAGTTGACTAGGAATGCAAAACAAGCAATAACCAGAGCCCTGGTCTGACTGCGAACCATTATTTACCTGCTAGGAATGATATTTCCTGCACACTGAGGAGTCAAGTTAAGAAACTTAGCCACGTAACCATAGTATGTAATTCTGGGCATAAACTGAATCCCATATATGGTTGCTCCATCTTATGTTTCTGTAGTCTGTGATGTACCTCTTGAGAGAAAGGATGTGAGGACAAATTTAGCATTCAAAGGCAATTCCCTCCAGGAGCACAGAAGTGAATAGGCCTTAATGTGGCTGCTACAAGGGGGCAGCACCATGATTTTATTGTTAAGTGAGACACTTCAAAGGACTGCCTGCATTTTTGAGCTGTATTGGCAAAAACACAGGCTTTCCTGGATTACAGTTACTGTGCTGCTCAATGGCAGATTTTTTTTCCCTCTGAAAAGCTGCTCAGGCAAGTGCAGCAAGGCTCCAGTTGCATGACACAACAGTCATAACTGATTGCCTGTGCTCAGAAGAAGCCTGGTTGGATGAAGAAAGACCAGTGTGCCTGGAAATCATGAATAAACTCTAAATGCAGCGCTGCACAAGGGAGCTCATAGATCTGCTACTATATTGGGGGCCATCTGATTGTTGTGCAGATGTGTTGGACACTGAGCCATTGTGAACAAAGCTGAATTAGGGCATTGTAATGAAGGATTTCTACTCATTTCAATTTTCAGCATAAACTATTGCATCACTGCTCAACCAATGCAGACAAAGACCATCCAGTGAATCTTTTTTTTTTTTTTCCCCCTCCTATTTGGGAGTTGAACTAAAGGTTTCATGTTTTCTTTTCAGTGCCAAATTGCTGCAAGGAACAATTCAAGCCGGC
Organism: Prinia subflava; assembly: GCF_021018805.1. NCBI lineage: Eukaryota > Metazoa > Chordata > Aves > Passeriformes > Cisticolidae > Prinia > Prinia subflava. The sequence goes on along the minus strand of NC_086247.1, from coordinate 42,706,074 downwards.
AACCAGGGAAAGTGTTTGGATGCTCAAAGTGAGTATGTTTGTGCATTTGTGGTTTTTTTACCCAAGAACTTGTGTTTGATGTCTGTAAGGCAGTAGCTAGATACACTTGGTATCAATAACAAGTGATATTGCTTTCCATCATCTTTGACTTTGTAATAGTCATGAAACAAAACTGATGAAAGCTAAACGAAAGGCCACAAACATCTTATAAGAAATAATTTTATAATAAATATAATAAGTAATTTGTTGTTTGGTTTTTTGTTTTGTTTTTTTTTACTGGAGTAAGGAGGAAATGGTGGCAGAAAGGAATTAGAAAAAAAAAAACGAAGCTAGAGGTAGACAATGAATTTTCTCCCTTCTACTTTGGAGATTTGAGAAATTGTATCCTGTCTTATGTTTATTTTGTTAAATGTTAGCTCTTCTGCACTTTACTAGTGCTGCCATAATAATGTTAAGGGGAAAAAGAGCAAATTACATGAAGCACAAGTACAGAGTTAGTAATTAATGCCACATAGAATTTGTAAGGTGCTGTCCCTTTTTTAATCCCCAGCTATGAGAGATTAACTTCATCCTACCTCAATCTTGGCATCTGTGAAAACTGCTCAGGAAGTCACCTGGGGAAAGTGGAAGGACCAGTGATATCAGACAGCAGGCCCACAAGGTGGCAATGTTTAGAAAGCCTTCAGAAGGGATGTGCACTGAACAGATCCGTGTTTCCTGCAGTTGCCATCACTTGCTGCCCTTGTACCATTTCTGCTGCATTGGTGCTGTCAAACAAAAAATGCCAGTGTTGCCAAAATGGAGCATAGGATACCTGGTACTAAAGCTCGTGTTGGAACGGGTTCACCATTGGCAGTGCTCACCATACTCTGCTGGATACCATTCCTGCCTTTTCCCTTGGAAAGAATGTGCTGCAGCAGCAGTGGTTTGCAGTAGTGTGGGGTTTTTTTATGCATAGCTAGTAATAAACATATGCATGGTGCTGAAATGATGCTCGGGCTGTGTAATGAAGAACTTCATTTTCAAAACATACTGCTGCATTTTTGCTAATGCTTGCAAAGCTGTTAGTGTGTAAATAAATGTTAACTTTGTGTGTAGGAGGCAGCTCAGTTTGCAGTGATACTTTGTGCTTCACAGCTAAAAGTGAAAAGACTTGCTTTTCTGCGAAACTGGGGGGTTGCTCTAGGTTATGTAATGCCCTAAGAAAAGAAAAAAAGACAATTTAAATATGTTTGCAGAAAGATTTCTCTAGATACCTGATAGGTGTGAGAAATTATTCAGGATAAGTTCTATGGTAAATACAAAAATTGCCACCAGCAATTGATCACCAGAGCATACATAGGGGAGTAGGAGAGGGACAGTTTCACAAGGAGCCACACAGTCCAGATTCACCAGATTGCAAGACTAACTTCAACAGCAATTAGCAGACATGCGGGGCTCAAGTGTACTCAGAGATTCTCAGGACAATCAGCCTATAATTTAGTCAAAAGAGGCTCCTCCAGGAGCCTCCAGGATGAAACAATAAATCTAGACTACAGGAGGCACCTCAGGGCAAGAACTAGGAAAATGTAATGCTCTCCTCCATGGATGCAACCCTTCCTGGGAAGGTGTTGCAGATGGAAGTGTAACAAGACAATGCCCTGTGCTGAGTCTGTTTTCATCTGTTGCTGTCTGCTCTGGCATGGAGTAGAGGCTGCTCCTTAAAGTCTAGCTTCGTCACTGTGGTTATTCTGGCATTGTCACAAGCACTTGGAAACAACAGGAAATCCAAAGAAAACTGTGAGCATGGAGATAGTGCACAACCAGCAAGTGGACATTTATAAAAGCAGACTACATCCTACCTGTCTAACAGAAACTTATCTGACGTGTGCAGATTTCCTGCAATGTGTAAGCCTTTCTGCGAAGCCACAGACAGTTTTCCAGTGTGTTCCCAATGGATTGCTGCTCACTGTTTAGCCTTTCCTCTTGAAATCCTTTAGTCCTTATGGCCTATTATATATCCAAATGAAGATCTAGTTATCAGCCTTCTAATACCAGAGATTCATTATATTGCTGCAGAATTAGCTCAGCTATTACAAATCCAAATCCATGTAGCATGCTATTATATACTAGTCTTTGCTCAGGAAACCTGGTCAGGTTTCAGTGGCTTTGAGCCTGACAGATGTGTGTATTTTTTCATGGAGTTAAGTTATATGGACATGAGGGATGAATATTGGAATACTGAAGAAATTTTACAGTTCTTGTGTTAGGTGGTCTCGTGTGAGACATGCAGATAAGGGGCCTTTTGGCAGTAGCAATTCCTTGATTGATGCACTATCACCAAAGTAATTACAATACATCCTAACATTCTTAGAAAGCAAGGCTGGATTCTACTGGAACATTAGCTCAGGAATTACTTGTTAGATTTCAGTTATTTTGAGAAGGGGAGGAGAAAGAAAAAGTGTGTGTGTATATATATATATAAAGTATGTTTGTATGATAAACTAGTAATTCATGAATTGTTCAGGGGAGATCTGAACAAAGGTCTGTATGAGGTCTTTTCTTCCCTGCAGACATATTCTCTGGTTGTTCATGATGAAGGTGCATGTACTTACCCAAACCATGCAGACTAAATAATTGCTCACTCCTTTCTCCCTTTCTCAATACCTCCCAGCACCAGCACTGATGTAGAATAAACATTATTTCTAGATGAGGGCACTTTGTTTCCCTCTTAGTGCCCTGCTACTTGTTTCCCCCAACTGCTTTCCACAATGTCCACCAAAGAAGACCTAACTTTCCTAAGGAATGCCTTGCAACTTCAGTCAAAAGACTGAAAGAATGTGAAATTGATGAACTTCTGGGCTGAGCAGAGTGCATTTAAAGCATGTTCATTCTGTGGAACACCATGTGGAACGTCCCCAAAATGCAGCAGAGGACATCTGTTGAGGAGTCAGTCCTACACAGAACACAGATGCTTTATAGATCTAACATGAGAAAACCACAGCCCTAAAGGCTGAACCTGAGGGAGCAAAGTTAACCAAGTGGAATGTTTGTTTATGGCTGTGCACTCACCAGCCCGATTCCCTTCTTAACTTAGGAATTGGGTAGCTTGGATAGCCTTTTATGGTGCTGTCTGAAGTTATTGTGAACTTTGGGGTGATATTTATTTTTCCAGTACCCGATACCAAAAATTATCCCACAGGAGCTCAGCAAAGCAGCTGATGATTCATCAGGAATGCAACTTTGCTTTTCAGAAAGATAACGTGTGGTTTTGTTCAGAGTTAATGAGATCCTTTCCAACACAGAAGCTGTCAACAGCACTGACGTACATTTACAGTTACAAAAACACATAGCCTTGTGGTTGGGGTTTTTACTAAATAGAAACCTCATTTTCTACTGTAACGAGGAAAAGGCACTGTTCTCTTGCCACTAGTACCTTTTGTACTCAAAGTGTTAGAAGCTTTTTATTATTATTATTTTATACACAATGTCGCTGTTCAGAGATTACAAAATGGTGCCACTTAATGTCAGGACTGCTGAAGCCATGATAATGTAAAATAATACATATTTTTAAAAGATACCCTTGTTTCTAGTCTTCTTTTATTGCCTTCTGCATCTTGCCTATGAATGGTGCTTCATTTAGAAGCTGGAAAACTTTCATTAAAGGATGATTCAAGTAATGATGTGAGTTTTGCTCCAGCAAAAAAAAGAAACCATAAAATTTAGGACCTTGGAAAATATTAATCCTTGTCAGGTATATCAAGTATTTACAGTGCATGTAGTGCATGCTATAAAAATAACTGTAATTTTTCAAAGCGGTTTCTAGATTTTATAAATATGTTTTGTGTGCCCCTGTCCTCTGGTGTGGTAGACACTGGGGAGCTTTCCTGGTCTCTCTTCCCATGCTGCTGCTAAAGCTGCATCTGTACAGCAGGCATTGGGATACTGAGCCGTGCTGCTCAGGGCCTCCAGCAGCAGAGTAAAATCCAGAGGTGGACAGGCTCCAAGTATCAGCATATTTTTAATGTTTCTCAGTAATCACTGGAGCTGGAAACTTTGGTTTTCATTAGCTGACTGCTTGGATTCTTACACAGTTCAGTTGCTGCATGATCTGCAGCTTGCAGAAAATCACCCTGTGTACTGAGTCAGAGTAAAGTGGGAGTCACTGGCAATGCACAGCACACTAATGAGGTCAGGTGGAAGCAACATGTAAGTTGTTCTTACAGTAAAATTGTTCCTTATAATAATGGCTTCTTCAACCTTCTTAGAGACTTGTTTAGCATGAGGTCAAGTATGAGAAGGCCACTGTTGTGGACAGTGCTGTTGTGTTACAATACAAGGTGGCAAAATTAGAGGTTTTCAGGTCTTGGGACCTAGTAATTTGTTGCACTGAAATCCAAATGTTGTAATCATCTGTAGAATCTTGCATGTCTGCTCCTACCTGAGCCTGGAGCAGGAACAGGCATTTGGTGGGAGGTACAAAGAGGCACAGGGGCAAAGTCAATGGCAGCTGGCTTGAGCCTTAAAAGCCTCAGCTGGAGATCTGCCACCAAAGTGTGCACAGCTGCCACCAGTGATAAAAATCCTCTCTGATCAGACCAGATGTCATGGGTACCATTTACTGTGGGGAGCACCAGTTTTAAGTCTCCCAGTACCCATTCCTCATAGAAGGAAGCTAGCAGTGCCCCCATCTTCAGGTTTATGCAGTGGCTTCCATTAGAACTTCATCCTCTTACAAAAAGTCTGGATTTGGCACACCACTAATGACCTGAGCGGGATGTGTGGGATAAATGCCTTCTGAACAGCACCACAGGAAACTACCCTTACATCATGTTGTAGGTTTTTAAACAAATAACAAATTCTTGTCTTGTGTCTGTATAGAAGAACAATATTGCTGTGCTCAAGTATTTTCAGGCTTGATCTGATTTCATAGCTAGGATCGTTTTTGTGTAATGTAAGAGGCTTCACATAATCACTCTTTTAAATCTACAGCTTATGTTTGACAAGTGGGTCATTGGTTAATGGAAGCAAGTAAATCCAGCTGTTTATCTTTTCAGAAAGACCATGCACTTTCTGTATGCTCTTGTCTACTCAGAATGGAGACGTGTACATTTTTAATGGCCCTCCCTCTATTTCAGAGTAGGGGCGTGAGTGTTATCTTATATTTCATTTCTTCCCTACATTCAAATAAAATAAAGTCACAGTATTACTTCTGCTGGTATCCCACCTGATCTACAAATTTGTGGCAGCAGTTGTGGTACTATTAATATAATTACTATGTGTGATTTTTTAAAAAAAGTTGTTAATTTGACTTCATGAGGAAAATTTATTGTTGTACATTGCTTAAAAGTTTTCTTGCTCCTTTATTTCTCCTACCCAAGCCCCCAGTATTTCTGTGTGTTCCTCTCAACAGATGCACCTTCCACTAAAGCAGACCAGGAGCAGCTTTCTCCCAGATAGCTTTAACTCCTAAAATTTTTTGCGTAACTTGAAATTTCAGGGTTTCAGAAATTACTATGTAAGCCTTCAGTAGGATCCTAGTGTCTAAATAAAGCACTTGCAGCACTAGGTTAATAAAGTACTCAAAGTATTAATGGAAACTTGGTCTAATAAGTCAAGCTCCAAAAGTCCTCTTAGGGAATGTCTGTCAGCAACATAATTTTTGTGACATAGTTTTCAAGTATTCTAATTTTTTTTCAATTCAGACTACTAATATAAGCATAACATGATTAAAGCTGTCTATGAAAATTATTTTTCCTCTTCATGTGAAAGCTATTTTATTAATAAAGACTTAGCATAAACACTAAGATGATAATGAGCATTAACTTGCCAGGGGAAAGAGTCTGTTTTCCATCAATAAGTGAGAAAACGAAAACTTACATGTTAGTAAGGGTATTGTGTTAAGTAGCAATTAAAGTATACTCAAAGAACATTTTTTTGCTCCCAAATGTTCTAGTACTTGCAAATAGAAACTATTACTTTAGAAGTGTGTTACAGGTCTAAATTCTTAACAGCAAGTTAAAAAGCATGTGGGTAAGAAATTCTCAGAAAGAAAAGAGCAGAATTCCTCAGATGCTTGCATTTGGCCAGGAAGGAGCCTGAAATAGCTGAAAGCAAGTCTATTTGTCTATGGGAAGACAAACTTCTGGTTTAGAATATTGTGTGTAATACATGTATTTGCTCTAGCCCAAAGAGGAGGCACTCCCAGATTTCTCTGTGAGCTAGAGATCACAAACAAATCCTTGGCAACCTAGTTTTTCAGAGGCACTGAGCTGCCTCAGGGATTTTGGCTCTTTGGTGTGTTAATGGCAGCAATGTGTCACACGAGGTGTGTGAATCCCGGCTGTGATGCAGCCTTTAAATACAGGTGGCACATCCCGGGGTGGCTGCGTGTGGAGGTGCATGCAGCTCAGCAGGCACTACTGCAGCCCGTTCCTCTCGCCAGGGATGAAATGAGGCGCAATTAGCTAATGAACAGCGTGCTTGCTGGACAATAAGAGTGCTGGGGACTTGTCTGAGGGAAGGAAACCAATTTGACCCAGGTTCTCTGCAGGTGGCTGAGGAAGGGAAGTGGAAATTGCCCAAGCCTACAAAGGATTATGCCTGACAAAGGAAGTGTTGGAAAGAATGGGAGAAATAACAATGGGGAAACCTCAGGTGTGGAAGGAATCCTGATATCAAAAGGAAGAGGCACTCAATGGAGAAGAAAGGTTGGGTTTGCTTAGCTGCAGAGCTGGAAGTACTGAAAAGATTAGAAAGCCACTTATGGAAGAAAGGATGGAGATGCCCCATAGTGATGTTGAAGATGATGCTTGCACAGACTTGTGACAGGAGGTGTTTTGAGGAAGCTGGTCATAACAGCAAGGCCTGTTTCTGTGCTTGTAAAATGAGGAAAGCTGGCAGAAATCAGTTTTTGTAAAATGCTATGAATATCCCGGATAAAAAGCAATTATCAGGAGAAAGGGATGGTTGCACACAAACAGACAAGCACACCACTTTCTGTATAGCTTCTTGGCGTTTGCTAATGTCATGGGCAATGAGACATCTTGGCTCTGAAAGAGAGTGATTTGTAGGGTCCTGAGGAAACTGTAGAGTATTTTGCAGCCAGGCACTGAGGTTTTGGGCTGAGATTTGCAATCACAGAAACACTGACAAACTACTGAATGAGTTGGCGGTGTGATTTTGATCCTGGTCAGGCATGAATGCTTTTTTAACATTAGCTAGAGCATGTAATACTGTTTATGTTGGCTTTTTGCTGGGTGTGGGGGGACAGACAATTAAGAGTTTCCTGGGACAAAGTAACCCCTTCAAATACTAGTTTGTAAAGATCCAGTCTTTGTCAGCTGGTGAAACATTCTTGATCCAGTAAAATTTATTAGACCGTCTGCTGGAATTATTACTTTCTTGTGGCAGCCTTCTTCCTTCCTCTTTAGCAGTGGTGAGCATCTTGGGCAGGTCAGACATGTCTATATCAATTGACTGAAATGCCTTCAAAGTGTATTGCTAACATTTTCAGTGTGGAGCAATAAGAAGGTATGTCAGAGATGGAGATTGCCCACTCTCACTCGATTTTATCATCTTTATATCATCTTTTTTTTTTTTACCTTTTTCCAGACACCCCTCCTGACCCCCAAGAAAGCCAATGATTCCTCATCAGCTGAAAATACATAAATAAATGCTAGACTTAGTCTCTCACATTTCCAAGCCCTTACAGTGGATATCACTGAAAACAAAAGTAACAGACACTAAAGAATTCCAAATTTTGGGTTAGTCTGGAGTTAATGGAAGTAAAAATTCCTTCTCTTTGGAACCATTCTTCACTGAAGTATTTCCTGCTCTCACGGGAGCTTTTTGTTATGTAGGAAGGACTGGATAAAAATGTTCCGGCTATTCGGCGTGAACTTCTTATGTTTTAAGTAAGGAATCCTTTGATGTATACTGAGGAATGCTCCTTTCTAAATAGGAATTTGGCAAGTTTATTCTTTAGAGCAGCTGGATGTAGCTAATTTGATTTAATAAATGTCCACTAAACCAATTTATTAATTTTAATGCAAGAATTAATATTAAAATTATACAACTAGTCTTAAAATATCTTATTCAAGGGTTTTTGAAATCCCGCTCCTCTGAATAGAACCCTTGTTTTGTGGAGAATTCTTGAATCTTGAACTAATCCTCTAATTTCTATTTGATTTCTACAGTAACTATAAAAGGTAACTGTGATCTTTCTAAAGAAAAATACCCACAGTCTGTGGATCTACAAGATATCTCTCTTTAGCTATCAATTAATGCACTAATAGTCAGATTGGATGTACAGCTCATAAGTCTAAATTTTCAAGTATGTTTAGCAGACAAAGACTTCAAAATTTATTTTATTCTTCCTCACAGGCACAAAACACTTTTAAAAATGTTAAATGTGAGCTCTGAAATATAAATATGTCTGTATGTTTAAAAATAGAGTTCAATTACCTCATAGGGATGTGGTCCATGCACATTGTGTAATTGGGACAGCCCTCTCTTTTTCTTTTTCCCTCTTTATCTGTGTCCCTCCAGGGAAGGCAAATAATCAAGACTTTGCTTAAAGTGGCAACACTAGAATCCCAAGGGTAGGAAGCTCATTCTTTGTCTACAGGATGTCTGGAGTGATAAGTAGCTGTTTTAATACAACTCATGCAGTGTTTCTTTGCCCTGACAAAATTATCATTTGCTGTTTGTCATAGTGAGTTTAAATGCCCAGAAATATAACGTATAGAATGAGGTGGCGGGATGGCAGTGGGACAATTTATTCAGTGATGTGTAAACAAAGAAAGTGCATAAAGTTACAGTTTTGAGTTTTTACCTGAAGTGATTTTATGTCACTCTGTTTTCCTTTGGGTTGATCAGTGCTGTTGACAATATGTCAGCAAAATAGGAAACACGAGTTCTGCGTAACCCAGATCAGCTTGAAACTTACCATGAACCTCATCATGTCTGATGTCTGCCGTGTTAGTAGCACTGCTATTGCTGACCACTTTATGGATGTTTCTGTGTGTGTTATTGTCACAGGTTAGACCTGTGCTCTAGTTTAGGCTGGCACAAGCAGAGTGTCTCTCACAGACATTCAGCTGCAGATACCTCGCTTGTGCTTCTCACAGATAACATGCAAATCTGGATCTCCTAAATCTTCTGTTCCTAATGTGCTAAATGCAACTTTAGAAATTAGGCTGATTCTGATGCAGCCTAATTAAGTATGCTCATGGTTATACCCATCTCATTGAACCTCCTCATGCTGGGAATAAAGTATGTCAATGTACCTTAATGAATTGGGACTTCCTTGAACAATCAAGGCGTGCCCAAGACTTAACAGAGTAACTTTTTTTAGCTCTTCCTAAACTTTCTTCCTGATTTGCTTTATTCACTTATTTTCAAATTTAAACACTGTTGGCCAAGTGCTTCAGGAGAAAGAGACTCTTTCTACATGGATTTCTTGTAAACACACATACTTGTGTGCTAGAATTAACTGATTTTAATCTACAGTGTGTAAATCTGTGGCTTTACAGAATTCTGTTAATCTTTGTTGTAATAAAGGAAGACTATGAGAATACTTAGAAAAGCAGACTACATTGCCCAGGACTGCTGCTTTCCAAAAGTTATTGCTACCTTCCAACTGTTTTCTGAAATCTAGTTTCAGGGTTTTTTTCCCCAGGGGAAAAAACTGCATTTGTGACAGGAATGTTCATGAAACTCAGAAACGTGACGTACATGGCCCCAAATACTTACACTTGCATGATGTTTGCTGCAGTTTGTAGCTGGGCTTTATTCTGAGAAGGCTGCAAGCAATATCACACTGACTTCTTTATGAGCTTGAACATGAACAGAGATATCAGAGATGAGGGATGCTTGCTGGCCACTCTAGGGTTAAATGTGTTTTTCTTAGTCTCACTCCCTATTCCTCCCACCACCCCAGAGTTAGCCAAGCGGTGGGGAATTTCTGCAATCATTAATTGTATTTATAGTTTGGCTATGTCATGAAATACTCCCCGAAACCTTGGGGGGGGAAGGGGTTTATCCCCTCACAAATATATCAGCAGAAGTCTCTAGCCTAGCCATCACCTCTGCTGTCAGAGGCTGTACATTGATCGCTTGTCAGCATTAAAATATTTATAATTTATTTCCACATTAGCTGTTGAATATAAAATTCTGGCTGGAGTATGCCTGAGGTCTTTCTAATGCTGCATTTTGGGCTTTTAGAGGATTTTACTCTCAGGCATTATAAATTAGGCTTCATGGCCTTCCTACTGCAGTAAGTGAGGCTTAGAGCAAGTAAAGAGAGAGGAACTGAAAACAAAAGCTCTGAAGAGGAAGGAGGAACCAGATTTTGGAGAATGATGTTTAGCCTATTACAGTACTTGCTAATATTGTCTCTACCTGGTTCACCACAGCAGAAATCAAAGTACTGGAATGCATGTGATGTGATAGAGTGGTTCTTTTTGCATCAGCAGTACACCTGGGACTTGCTGTGTGGCTAGCATGGCATGGGGGCAGGTGGTCTGGAGAGGATGTGACATCTCCATCCTTGGAGATTTTGAAGATTTGGATTGATTATGATCATGTCCCCAAATGTGACCCAATCTCACCCTGGTGATGATCCTGCTCCAAGCAGGAGATTGGATTGGATGATCTCTACAGGTCCCTTTCAGCTACTGCCTCTGTGGTCTCAGTGCTGAAGATCTGTTACATCAGGCTTTGTAATTCCACCCTTCGGCATTAATTGCTTTCTTGGCTCTTTGCTTTGCTTAGTCAGCACATCACTTGTGAGTACCAGATTTTGGTACTTTTAGCATGCCACGGGTGGGGCTTTTTATTAACACCAAGGCTGACCTTTTATTCTTCCAATCAGTTCTCTACTCTTGTGCCTAATGCATGTAAAAATCTATAAAGGCCCCACAGATGTACGGTCAACTAATTAACAGCAACAGGTTTCCTCTTTCCTTGGGACCTTTTAACTTAGAATGATGGAAGTGGGAAGAAGATGCTGGTGGCTTCCAGCATGTAAAGACAGGAGTTGTGCTTGTGGGCCACACAGTGCCCAGAAACAGAGATGTAGGTAGAGGGAATGCTGTGCATATTGCACCCATATGGCACCCATGCAATCCATATTGCACCCAGAGCCCCCCAGGCTGTGTTAGATTGACTGAAGCACACTGAAATGTGCTTTCTGAAAACCAGTACCAGGCTTCTTTTGCTGATGCTTGGCTTGGCCTCCATAAAGGTAAGGTATTGTGCTGGTGCGTTCTTCTGACCTTGAGTTCTAATGCAAAGGCAAGAAGAGGTCTGAAGCAAGGCTGCCATGCTCTCCTCACCTGCACTTCTCTTTTGTAGCTTTGTTGGTACATGCTTTAAACAGCTTTAAAGACTTCAATAAAGAAGCTTCTGTTCTTTGCCACTGGTCAAGAAATAAAAATGTTTTTACAAGTTAGGGTTGCAGAGTATTTTACTGCTTGCTCCTGAGCAGAGCAGGTAGGGTTATGTCTGGCAGATAAAGACCTGCTATAGATTATTTTTATATTCTGTCACCACATAGCATTCCTGGCTTCTCCATGTTCTCGAGTGTTACTAAGACACTTACTGGCCTTTTTAACAGAATGGTTTTTGTTGCTTCTTTTGAAAAGTGCTCGAACGTAGCTTCCTCCAATTACCAGATGAATGAAATATTTTTTGTTAGAGATTGCTCTAAAATGTGTGTTAATCCATACATGATTTAAATCCAAGGAGATTCTCAGCAGTCCAAGCGTTGTGCAGTTGTTGTTACTGATTTTACTCACCTTATAAGCTCTCTGTGAATGGCCTATATTATGAATTTAATCATGTAAACTAAGCTTTCAGTAGAGTCATTTCAGTCTGAAAGATTAGGTAAAGATTAGTTAAAATTTCATTAAGTCACTTTGTGCAGAAAAAAATCTGAGCTAGAAACCTGATCAAACTCATACTGAAGAACTTCTGAGTTAAATTATCAGCATATGTCTCTGAGAACATATTACAAATACATAGCTTTTGTTTGACCTACCATCTTAAAATTCTTTTTAAAAGAGAGTTGGATTTTGGGGTATCTATTTTTTAAGATGTTAATATATCAGCCCAAATATTTTGCATCTAACAGCCTTGAGGTCATACAGATCTGCTTAGAGACTGTGCCTATAGCCACCCTTGTTGGTTTCTGCTTAGAGAAAACAATTTGTAAACAGATGGGCAGTATTTTTCTACTGTGGTGGAAGTGTGGGTTTTGATGCACTATTGGGACGTGAGGGTAGGTTTTGATTACAAGTTCAGGTCTGCTCTGGAGGATGACCAGCACTGATCTATGGTGATGTCAAACTTTGAAGCACATTGCTATTTAGGCAAGGAGAGATATGCAGAAACCATAGAGCTTTGCAGAAGGAAATGGACTGGGGAGGATGCAAAAACACTTCTAGAAGAAGGGGAGGAAGAGATGAGGTTGTGTGATTGGTGGTGCTAGCAGTGCCAGAAGTTCAGTGCTGCTGCCTTGGCAGGTCTCTTCCCTTCTTGTTTCTGATCCAAGGAAGATTTTAAAGGATGTGCCATCAAATGTTTTTTTCTGTGTAAGCCCGAGAGCAGAAAAATGCTGGAAATGTGTAACGCAGCTTGACAGGTGTTGTACTATGCTCTCCAGTGAAGTTGTAAGCGGGGATACAGAACCTGGTAACTTGAACATCCTGATGCTTGGGGTGGAAATGCAGGTAGAGTAGCAGACACATGAACCAGGGAAAAAGGTGCATAAAATAGCTAAGACCTTCGTGTGCCGTTTTATTATTAGGAGTCCATGATTTTTTCCATCTTGTAGTCTCACGTCACCTAATGCTTATGCACTTTTTAACAATGAAGCGTTTGCCGTGTGAAACACAAGCCCTACGCAGTGATTCTTGCGAGCTGCAGCCCGTGCGGGCGGGCTTTGTGCGGCGGGGATGGCCATAGCCCCCGGCACACCCGCGCCCAGCGGCGATGCTGGGGAGAGCTGGGCGGTGTTCCCCGCTGCGCCTCGGCGCTGTGTAACCGAGCAGCCCGCCGCGGGGGCTCCTTCGGAATAAGGAGCCTGAGCCCGACGGCTCCTTGGTGCGGGAGAAGGCAGACGATGCTGAGGTACCGGGGCACGGAGGGTGATGACGAGGCACCGGACGTCGCGGTCCCGGCTGGTCTCGCAAAGCCGGGCGCACACGCGGCTGTCACAGGCTGCGGCGGGCGGGGGCGCGGCGCGATCCCCACGGGAGAGGCGGCGTTTCTGAGCCGCCCACGGGCGCAGGGACGGGCGCGGGGGCGGCAGGAGCGCCGTGCGCGGCCGGGGCGTGCGCGGGGGTGCCCCGGGGCTTTGTGTGTGCCCGCGCCGAGCGGGGCCCGCCGAACAGCTCGAGCGGCTCCGCCGCGGGGGCCGGCGGCCGCCCCGCGCTGCCGGGGCGAGCAGCTCTTTGTGCGGGGGCGCGGGGCGGGGCGGGCCCCCTCTCCCCCTTGGCTCGGTTCGCCGCCCGCCGCCGTCCCCGGGCGCAGCGCGGCGCCCGCCGGTTGCCATGGCGAGGGGCGGTCACGTGTGGCGGCGGCGGCGGCGGGGCTGACGCGCGGCGGGGCGGGGCGGGCGCGCGCGGAGCCGCGGCTGCCGCCACCTTCCGCACACCAGCAGCAGCAGCAGCGGCGGCAGCGCGGGGCTCTGCGGAGCGGCGGGAGCGCCAATGCCCGGACCGACCCAAGCCCTGTCCCCAAATGGCGAGAACAACAACGACATCATCCAGGATAACGGGACCATCATCCCCTTCAGGAAGCACACGGTGCGGGGGGAGCGCTCCTACAGGTACTGCGGGGGGGCTGCGGCGGCGCGGGGGGCGGTTGCATAAGGCGGGCGGGCTGCAGCCCCCTCCTCTCGCCCCGGCCCCGCATTGTCCGGCTGCGGAGCGCTCGGGGGAGAGGCGGGATGCGTGCGGGGGCTCGCCGCGCCCGGGCGGAAGAAAGGCGGTTAAAAATGACAATTAAAAAAAAAGAAAGAAAGAGGAGGGGGGGAATAAAAGGGAAGGCAAGAACGCCCCCGGTGCAGGCAGCCAGCTCCCCTTGGAAAAGAGCCGCAGCACCTCGCTGCGGATCTCGGAGGGAGGCGGCGCCGTGCGGGAGGCGGCGGCCGCGGATGGCGGGGCGCGGGCAGCCCCTGCCCCGCCGGGAGACCCGCACCGGGCACCGGGCAGTGCCCGCCCCCGCGGGCCGGTGTGGGGTGACAGCCGCCCCCCCCTCCTCGGGCGGGGGTGACAGCTCTGCCGGTGCTGCGCGGGGGAGGGCGGCTCCATCCCCGCCCCCCGCTCCCCGCCTGCCCCATTTTGTGTTTATTTATCGTCTCTCATTTGGGGGGACACCCGTCTTTTGTCACAGTTGTAGGCATTTTTGATGAATCGTTTGGCATGCGATGCTGGCGGCGCTTCTGCATTAACATCTCCGACAATATGTTCCGGCAGATAAGCTCATTAAAATTGTTTGCATTGTTTGATAAGGGTCGCGGCGCAGCCCGGAACGCAACTGGTTTGATGTGCGCCTTGCTGCCGACTGGAAGGGCGATAATACTGCCGGTGGTTCCTTATGTCAATATACAGTTATTTTAAATGCTGCCTGGATGACAGCAAGCAGTGCCTCTGCAGAGAACACGCCCCTTAAAGCTGGTTTTCAAGCAGCAGGAAATGATGCTGCTCTCAAATATCTGACTAAAGTGGCGAGTTGTAAGCTCGAATACATGAAAACAAACGTGGATGACTTGGCTTGTTTGTCTGAAGAAAAGCACGGTATGTTTTCTTCTGCTGAGGAATAACGGAGCTGCTACCGGCATTTGGCCATTAATAACCTTAACAGTGAATCTCATTGTTGATCACACGCTGACGGGCGAGCCTGAAATGCGTTTGAGATCCCAGTGTGTGATTAGTTTGAATCGCACAAAATCTCGTGTGTCTCTCTCTGAAACTGCTTATACTTTGTGCATTAGAGCCCCGTTTAGCACAAAGTGGCAAAATTGCTTTTGTAAGAACCTATTTGTACTCGCAGAAAGCGTGGAGCTCTCACTTCCTATATCTAAATGTCAGCTGACTAGTACCAGATTCTGTTTTAGGGGAAAGCTGTATTTCATTCTGCAGCTAGGCAGAAATATTAAATAGATTTGAAATCTCATGCATCAACCTTTCGTTATTCTGACATGTCATAGGTACCATCCATTGCTGACTTGCTTCCTTCAGAAGAGTTCTTTGGAAAACCTCTGTTACGTGGGGTTCTCCATTCTTCTTTTTCAGTAGGTTTGTGTGTGGTTTTCTGCAGTCATCAACAGGTCAATTTTCTTGTCCTTTTCCCTGTCATATCATACACTGAACTATGTCTAGAAAAGACATTTTGTGAGGCTGCTGTGTTCAGCGTGTGATGGCAGGAATAACTTGCCCAGTTTTCCAGAAATTTTGAAGATTCTCTGCATCTGAATAGCCTTTCCTCCAGGGAAGTACTCCTCAGACTTTTAGGGATTTGTATCCATTTGTATCCCTCTCTAGAGCAATATAAAGGAACACAGAATTACTGATGTTGCGTGTTATTTTTGGGCAGTAAATAAGTAATTCAGTTCTATATATTTCAGAAATAAACCTTTAATGCATGAATAAAAATTTGCACTGGGGAATTCTATTTAGGCTGTTTTTTGTTCCTTTTGGAAATTTACCATGTTCTGCAGAGTCTTAACTCCCATATCTGTTGATTTCTTCCTTTCTTCAGGAGAAAGGGAGAATGATACTTAACTTGCTTCCATCTGTAGCTAAAGTCCTTTAGGAAGTAAATGTCAAGCATAACAGAAGGGAAGTGTTACAGAAAATACATGAAGACTGGTGAAACTTTTCCTTGATACTGGAAAAAATGGCTTTTAACTTCCATGACAACCTTTAGTAGCTAGGCAAGTTCAGTCCTTGTTCAGTGTGAGTGGCAGCAGGAGATCACTGGGTACACCAGATGAATTCCATCACTTTAGTGCCTGTTGCCAGACTGGACTGTCAGTGCCATTTCAGACTACTGGAGCAGCTCGTAGGACCTCACTATATGACACATCAAGTTGCTATGCCTCTGATTGTTGGGCTGGCTTCTTCCATCTAGGAATATGGAATAAATATGTCATTAAACACACCCTGGAACTTGACAGCAGATGAGCAGTTGTATAAAGCTAAAACACTTCTGCATCCTGCAGCTTTGCTCCTAAGTTAACCTGCATCTACCATGTGTATAAAGGTTCAGTATGACTGATCAGAAAATTTGTGTTCATCAGGCTAGATACTCTCATACCTAAAAAAGCCCTTTACAATTTCAAATACCAGGCTTTACCAAAGATTTGATATCCAAGTTCCGAAGCAGATTTAAAAACAGCTGCAGGTTGCACTGTTTTACAGACTAGGAAGCTGACATGGAAGAAGTGGCTGTAAGTTGTCCACGGAGTTGAGGATTCAGCAGGGAATTGAGCCTATACCATGAGTCCCAGCCATGTGCTCTCTATGCAAAGCCACAAATAGTTTTCCCAAGTCTTCCAAAGGACATATTATATTTTGCAGACTGGGACATACAGGCCCAAGGTGTTAAGTTTCTCATCCAGCTTTACTTAGCTGGTAAATAGAAACCAGGCACTTTGGCATAAAATTTAGTCACAGGGTGATGTTACCTTTTGGAGTTAATAACTGTAATCAATCTGTATTGCTTGAGTGAAATGCTGTTTCCTGTGCTTCAGATCTGGAGACTGTTTAAAATTTGGTACTGAGGTGTCTTTTTGCTTGCCTGAAGTAGACTTCAGGTAATTTCTGAGAACGGCATTACATGTAATGATAATTTTATTTTTGTGTTCAAAGACGGCTGAAAAAAATTCAGTGAGAAACCAAATCAACAGCTGTGTGGAGATTTTTTTCTTAATAAGACATGTTTGCAGTGCTTTTTTTTTTTGCCAGACTCCAGGTATCTTGTGTGGTTGATCAGCTCATCATATTTTTAAAAGCTAATGTATTAAGAGTGAACACTTCTAGGTTCAAATGGCATACCTAGTCTAAACCACCCTGGTCCTAAAGAGACAAACTGTTGTACCTTCCTTTGCAGGATACTGTGCTTAACTTCCACTTTGTCTCTGTGTGTTGCTAGAAAAAATGGTTTTCTGGTCCTTGGTTCCCTGGCTATATTTAGTTTTATACCCAGAACTTGCATGAAGCAGAGGGGAAGGGGCCAACTTCCTGATTATTTTTCTTCAAATCACTAGGCCGAAAGAAAGAGTTTTTCTGTTTTATCTTTGAGTGTGTACTTTTCTAATGTTACCTGTTTTAAGTATTTGTTCTTCCTAAGTATTGTCTTCATTCTAGAAATTGTTGTGTAAGCAGATGAGTGATGGTGCTGTGCATAGTAATGAAAGCTAGACAGCAGTGGTGATTTCCTCACCCGCTGCTGGAGTAAGCTGTGGGGTGTTACAGAGCATATGTGGCTGCCTTTTACAGCAGTATGAGCTGATAACTTCCATGCTGAAAGTCAAGATTTAAGTTATACCAAAGTCTGTTTTGGTCTTGCCTTCCCAAC
This sequence comes from Prinia subflava, assembly GCF_021018805.1. Taxonomy (NCBI): domain Eukaryota; kingdom Metazoa; phylum Chordata; class Aves; order Passeriformes; family Cisticolidae; genus Prinia; species Prinia subflava. Next base: position 42,688,506 of record NC_086247.1, on the reverse strand, counting down.
TCCCAGTGAACTGCCAGATGCAGGCTGGCCCTGGGCAGCAGAGAGCATCCTTCCCTTCACCGTGTCTCTGGTGACTCTGTGCCTTCCACACATGTGACTTTACTCAGGGCTCAAAGGGAAACTACGGCTTTGCCCTACTCTGGGCAGAAGGAATTTCTTGCTCTAAAATTGGGTTCTACTGAATACAGTAAGCAGGTAGTTACACCTAAGAAAAGAAGACCATTTGTGTTGATAAAATCAGTATATAAAGGCCCAAGCTTGAGAACTGGGAAGATGATACAGAGTAAAAGCAGTGAGTTGTCTTCTCTCTTCACAGTACAGATAAGCATGGCTTCAGAAACTGTAACACCAGTCAAAGCAAATGCTATTAAATATATTAGTCAGTTAATCTTTATTTTCAGAGGCATTTGCTCTTGACCTAACAGTTTTATTGCAGATTATGAGGATTTTGCCCTAGATTTCATTGAAAGCAGGAAAATGGCAATAACAAATGTTAAAAAAAATCAACAAACTAACAAAAATTACACCCCATAAATCTGACCTGTGCTGTTCTAAAAGTTGTAATTGTGATACAACTACAACTTGTGTCGTCTGCCAAGCATCTGGATTGCAACAAGAGAGTTGCTGTCAGGGAGAAAACCATCTTGATGACCTAGAGCCAGCAGCTTACTAGCCAACATTAAGAAGGACCATGGCAGAAATCTTTCCTTGAGTCCTGTCAGCTTAGGTACCCTCTATTTTCTCTTCTTTCACTTTCATAAAGCTGTCTTCCTATTGCTGCTACTGCTGTTCTTCTTTAATCTTGTTTTCTGCTTAGGGAGTACTCTGCTTAGAGAGAGCTGTTTTGGTGAGAATCTTCTGCTGGGCAGATCCAGCTCTCAAAAAGCACAGATGAAACTGTCTGAAGATAACTGAGAATTGCATGTGAGTGCATGTAAAAGTCTCTGAGGGTTAGGAGGGATGACTCTGCTCAATACTGCATCAGTAGTTTGAAACTGAGATAGTCCCTGCCTGCATTATTGGGATATCTCTTGTTGACCTGGATTTAGATCTTCCTTGAAGGAAATGCCTTCACAGTGTTTTGGGGGCTGGAGGTATTTGTTTAAATCAGGGGCTAAGAGGGAGGTAGCTTTTTGGGGATTGGTGAGAGAGAGGAAAAAACACTCCACAGACAGCCCAGTTTGTGTAAGGAAATTGAGGTATTTTTCAGAGAGCATGAACTCCTCAGCTTACACCCAAGCACTCTCAGCATAGAGGTCTGAGAACGCCTAATTTGCACCCAGCCTCCGTGGGTTTCAGAAACATCCTGTAGGTGGGAGGCTGCATTCTGGTTTTTGTTGTGTGATGTGGTTTTTTTTAAACTACCTTGTTGAGCTGCATAGCAACAGCAATGTGTTTTTGGCATATCAAGAGAAAAAGGAGCAAGTTTGGGACCATGCGAGAACTGAACCTGATGCCGGCACTTTCAGAAACAGGCATTCTGGCTTCTGCCTAGTGTCTTCAATCTAGTTTTCCTAGAAAACAAGCACTGAAAAATATGCTGCACAGTGAAAGGAAGGTGATTTGGAGGTGGGGCTGTGGAGCAAAAGACCTTGATTAAAGTTATTTCTTTGGCTCATTTGAGGGAGATGCAGTTACCTCATCTGGACCACAGGAATGTTCTTCCAGGGAGCATACCTGGACTGACCTTTTGTGATATAAAACTTGTTTTGGGAGCCACTAAGAAAGAAAATGCGTGGTAGGTCTACATTTCAAGCCTTGGCATTTGAATGTGTGACTCTTTTAAAAATATCTCCAGAGGTTTTGAAGTTTAGTGGGGAGGATAGTTTAATTTGACAGTCTCTTCTCCTTCCTCATGCCCAAAGCTAATTATAGCAAAGGCTTGATGAGGAAGCCGATAAGTAGTGTGCCAGCTTTTCATGTTGGAAGTGCAGCTTTCAGCCTTTGTTTGATAATTGAAAACGAGTGGTCTGGCCACATCTGTTCTCAATCCCGCCAGCCACTGAGTGGGATGGCACGGAGGCTGTGGCGCGGTGGCAGCAGCAGCGAGGCTCGCGCTGCGCCGGGACAGCGTTCGGCTGCTGCAGCCTCCCCACTCCCTGAATCCTGGCCTCCATAGCAGCACTGATCTCCTGCTTCCAGGATCAGTGCTAGGGAATGCAGATGGAAAACATCCGTGTTTCCTCTGTGCATGGTGTTAGCTTCGCGCTCTGTAGCTGTTTGGATCTTGCTCAGATCTCTGCTGCCTGACTCACCGATAAAGCATCTTCTTCGTATTGTTTCATTACAATTAGGTGGGAGGGGAAAGGGAATATCAGCTGTAAAAGTTTGCTAAACATGCATTTAAATGTTGGGGTTTAAAAAGAGTGGGAGTTTTTAAATTTATTTTTAGCACAATTCTACTGTTTTGTGCTATGAAATATTTAATTCAAGATTTAAATCTTGCCTGTGCTATTTTGACAAAAGTTTGTCTAGTTTTCTAGTGGTATACTAAGTTATCAAATGTTTTGTAGAGAAGGTTCTGTATACTGAAAGCACACCCATTAAATGTCTCAGTGTAGCCACTCTGAAATAATTTCTTGTTTCCCATAGAGCCCCATGATTAGCAAAGGGTGCCTTTGCGTTAAATCTGTTTTTTTGCTATGCTATCCAAACAGGAAGTGTAAACATTCATTAGTGAATCGTGACTTAAGGATGTAGCTTCCGTAGGAAATCCTACAACTGTGCCAGATCATTCTGCCTGGAGACAAATATGCCATGCAGGTTGTATTGTTGATCTTCTGGCCTTGTGTGTGACCACCTTGCATTGTACTGTTTCAGAGGCTTAGTTTTTAATATTACGTTTCTTGGCAATTTGGAACCCTGAGAGAGATCTCGGTGGAACCCTTAGTTGAGATCTGTGCACTTCAGTTTTATCTTTTAGGAGCAACTCAAGTGAATTTTCCCCCTTACAGGAGGGTTCTTTAGTACCATAGGGATTTCCTACCTAAGCAGCTGTAATTATTCAGAGATGCACATGAATGCAAATTCTTTCCTGTCACTCTGGAATGCAGTGTTGATGCTCAGAAGGGCTTGCTGGCAGTATGTATTAAACAATTTTGGGGGAATGAAAATTCATTTTAGGCAAATCTTACACAGTTGTTATGCTTCGCCTCTTAAGGTTAATCTCTGTGGAGCTGGTCCAGTAATATGGATAGGAAGCACTGAAATATTTGAAGTAGAATACTCATTTGTTTTACTTACGGATTCAGTGTTACACAAATCATAGCTTGTTAAAATAACTATAGAATCTATGAGTAATTGTTTGTATGGAAGTGGAACACATAACCCAGTGATATGAAAGTCCCACGGGAGCTTGTGTATACAGAAAGACCATGGTGTGTAGGAGTGCTGAGAACAGGGAAGCGGTAGTAATTGGTTGGGTAGAAGGGATACATTTTCCCAAAAGGACAGCATTCAGTTGTAATTAGTCATTCTGTTGGAAACCTTGTTATGCAGAATGGTGTTTGTTATATTTTATTGAATTTTTGGGATCCATATCACTGCTTGCCCATAATAATAATGTTCCAAAGTTACACATGGTGTAGATTCTGAATCAGGGTCTAAATACACTGTTTTCAGTCATATTGTGCTAGTTGTCAGATTCAAGGAGGCATAAGAAATACTATCTTTTTTTAACTTCCTTTAATATATCTGCAGTGAAGACAGGCTGAGACATCTGGGGTTAACTCAGCCTGGAGAAGAGAAGGCTCCGGGGAGACCTTAGAACAACCTTCCAATACCTAAAGGGGGCTTGTAAGAGAGCTGGAGAGGGACTTTTTACAGGACTATGAGGTCGTAAGACAAGGGGCAATTTCTTCAAACTGAGAATACAGTTAGATTAGGTATTAAGAATAAATTCTTTACTGTGGGGTGATGAGGCATGTTGCTCAGAGAAGTTGTGGATGCCCCGTTTCTGGAGATGTTCAGGACCAGGTTGCATGGGGCTTTGAGCAGCCTGGTCTAATGGAAGGTGATGCTGCCTGTGTCAAAGGGGCTAGAACTATATGATCTTTGAGATCCCTTCCAACCCAAACCATTTTGTCATTCTGCATATTTCTGCCTGCAGAGGTTTGGCTCTCTAGTGCACATTTTTAATCTGTGGTTCCCAAGTGTGAAATGAGTTCTACAGCAGCAGGGATGCTGTAGAACTGCCTTGTTTCTCAGGCAGCTCTATTTTTAAAATGGTGAGGTGTTCTTTTCCACTACCACATTATGCACACCCCCCAGTTGTTCCTGAAGGTTTACACAGTATGGACCCGGTGGTGCTGGTGAACAAGATGAACATGAGTCAGCAGTGTGCTCTTCCAGGGAAGAAGGCCAAGCCCATGCTGGGCTGCATTGGCAGGCATGCAGCCAGCAGCTCTGGGGAAATGATTCTTCCCCTCTGGTGCTGCTGAGACCACATCTCACATACCGTGTCTGGATTTGGCCTCTCCACTTTGAGAGAGACAATGACATACTGAAGAGGGTGGCAGAGGATGATCAGGGGGCTGCAGCTTGTGACCTGTGTGTGGTCAGTCTGGATAGGAACCAGCTGAGGAGAGGGGAAGATCTCATTGCAGTCCTACCTGTCTAGTGGGGAATTGTGTGTAAAGAAGATGGAGCCAGGTTCTTTGCTGAAGAAAGAGAAAGGATGAGAGGCAAGGCCGTCAGCAACTGCAGCAGTAAAAAGTACTTTGGATATTGGGAGAAATGTTTACACAGCCAGGACGGTCAAACACCAGAAGTTACCCAAAGGGGCTGTTGAATATCTGTCCTTGGAAGGACTTGAAACTGAGACAAATGGGATCAATGGCAGCCTTCTCTTGCTGTTTCTGCAGTGACTGGGGCGGATCTCTCTCGAGTTCCCTACCTGCCCAAGTCAGTTTATGATCCCACTCTGTAACTCTAATAAACATAAACAGCTCGTGACTTAAAAAACAAAATAACAAACTCCTGTGCTTTAAAAATGAAAGGAATATCATTTGGAAACAACTTTTTCACTTCCAGGGAGGTGAAATCAGGTTTCAAATGGAAAAGAAAAATACATGTATGCAGTCTCAGTATGACTTCATCAATATCAAACATTTTCTAGTTTAATTCTTGTGGAAGCTACACTGCTGCTGCAGCAGTATATTAATTCATATTCATACGATTTCCTATTGTGTTCTCTAAATCACTGGGAGCAACTTCTGCAGCTTAGTACCCAGGAATGATCAAAAGTTTGTAGAGACACAACAGAGCAAAGGCATAGATAGTTTTGCTGTATCATAAAATTAATTATGTACATTGCAACGAAAGATTATGTCTTGAAGTTAACAGCTGATAAATTGCTCACTCTCCTTTTAAGGGATTGTAGCTTTTTTCGTGCAGAAAATATTAGCATTATTGATAAGTTTAATCTGCAGAAAATGTTTTATCTATGAGCACAGTTCTCAAACTGTGTCAGATGCCTGCTTAGTTTGACTTTTACAGGCTTTTACAGGGAGTGGTGCAGAACCGTCTTGTCACATGGCCTGCAGCAGCACTGAGAGGGTTGAAGGAGCTAGATATTCACATTGCAGCCCAGATTACCTTCATAACTGCACTTACATGTAGTTGAAGGCAATTCAAACAGTAAACCTTTTCGTCCTTGTTTATTGTGAGGGTTGAACTTGGTAATGTCACTGTTTGCCAGCTGGAAGCAATACACTTTAGGAATTGACCTCAAGATATTCCATGAACAGAGGCCAAATCCTATTAAACAGTACATCTATGCTTCTCTGAGCTTAAGGTGTAGGGCTTTACTGGGGCTTGTAGATAAAGAGTAACTAATTCAGTTTCTACAATCATAGTTACATCAAAGCAGTAAGCACCTTCTAAAGAACATTATTTAGAAAACAAAGCGTTGGGGATTTTCCCCCTTTAGATAGGCAGAAGATGTTAAAAGTTAAAATCTATCTGAAAGTGGCAATTTCACAGACCTTCAAAGACCAACATGGTTGAAAAAAAAGGTTTTGGGGAAGCTTTATTTGATGCTGGTAGACACCAATATGTTGGTACTGCGACAATGGTAAAATCAGTCTGTGGTTACTGGCACACAGCAAGAGTAATATGTTACATAAATCACAGATGGCTGAGCTAGAATGTTCCTACAGGGCAATTTATTTCATGAAGGATTACTGAATTCTAGTTTTAGTTGCTTCAAAATTAATTTAGCAGTTAAGCAATTGCACTTAGAAGTTCAGCCCTGTTCTAGATAGTACTTGGTAGGATTAATTCTTAAGATGTGTCATTTACTGGTAGTATGTTGAGCACCAGAATAATTTGAGAGTGCTTCTTTGTCTGCTATACTGTTAACTCATGAGAACAAGGGAAGAGGTCAAGTTACTTTGGTATCCAAAACCAAAATTAAGTGTTGTGGCTGGTAGCCTTAACACTTGCAGTCTGTATAATACTAAAAATGGTTTGTAGGGAGTTTGTAATAAGCCAATGACTGGGGTATTCATTTGGGCCTATATCAACAACATTGGAGATATCAGAACTCCAAGATTTATTATTATCATTGTTATTATTTTTAGTCTAGCTTTCACCAGTGGCTGAGGGAGAAGAGGGAGAGAGGTTGGCCTCAGAGCCCAGTAAAAAGCTCTGCAGTGTGTTGGTGCAGCGGTCTGCAGAGGCAGTGCTGGCAGGGGACTTTCAGCTGGTTAGTGTCACAGGTGTTGTCTGAAGCTTGGTCCTGCATTCCCAGCAGAAAGCCTGGTGCTTCTCCTTTCCCCTGAGTGGCAGCAGAGCTGTGATAGCAGTGGGAAGCCTGGGCACCCATACTAAAGCTTAATATATTCATTACAAAAATACACAGCCATGTTTTAGAGAGTGATGCACCAGTGAAAGCAGCTAGCATGGTTGCCTGTTGCTTCATCTGTTGTCACATGCTTGTTTACAACCTCGGGGCTTAAAATAAATGTTGTCTTATACCCTGATCAGTGTCGTCACCTTCCTGCCAGGATGACTTGTTCAGGGATGGAGTGGAGCTGGCTGCCTGGCTGCTACCTCAGCAGCTCTGCCGTGCACACTGTGCTCTGGCAGCTTTGCCCACAGGTCCTGGAATGGCTGCATGAGTGATTGCTGTGCTGTTTCTCGTCCCTTACTTGGGTTACTCCAGGAGCTTTCAAAGTGAAGGTGGCCTTAGAAGGCCACTTAAAAAGGGCCTCATTTGCTGCAAGAACAGAGAGTTGGACTCAATGATCCTTGGTGGGCACCTTCCAACTCATGATATCCTGTGACTCTAACATGCATATTGAGGTTAGAATAAATGTTGCAGTGCATAAATCAGTGCATATCCACACTTGTTTTCAATGTAGGAGAGAGAAGGGTTGATGCATGACAAAGTCCTTGTGCTCTGTATCATAGTGCATCATTTGTGAGTGGGAAAGCTGTACTGCTGTCCCTCCTTAGGTGGTGCAAGAGGTTTCCCATGGGAGTGCTCTGCTCCTTAGCCTCGCCTGCCTGGGACAGCCAGGGTTTTTTAATATACTGCAGTCTCTTGTGAGGAAAGAGCAGCTACGTGTTAGGAGAAAGGCATTGCATTTCCCTTTGTTGAATCCTCCTGTTTTCCCGTCTTCCCAGACTTGTCCTCCTCTGAAAGCCGTGGATGTTCAGCGCCTGTCTGCTGCTGAGTCACTGCCTCCCCTGCCTGCCTCTGCAGGGTTGTCAGGCGCTGGGGGCTGCTCAGGCCCCGTCAGGAGGGCCGTATGCTATTACAAAATCTCATCTGCCATTAGATTATGCTTGGAGTAAATCACCGTGTTACTTTAGCCTTTCACCTCGGAATGTATACATGCCGGAGAGGAGGAGGGGGCCGGCAAAACCCCGGATAGGTCAGAACTAAATTAATTTGGTGACCTCATCTGTCTCTAGTTGGCTCTCGTCCCTGCTGGGGCTCCCGGGCCCGCCGGCCCGCAGCGGCAGTGGCAGGAGCCGGAGCAGCCGGGCTCTGCCCCACACGCTGCCACAGCGCCCTGCTGGCTCCTCTTCAGCAGGGTTCTCAGTGTTCCTAGCCCTTCCCAAGCACGGCAGGTATTCCTTGGTGTAGATGCAGGTGGCTGTGTCCAGTGTTTTGCATGGAAGTTCACAGGCTGCACTCACGTGGGGCCGCTGGATTTGGGACAAGCTGTCCTCCACTGCTGCCTTCATCTTCCCCTAAATGTGCATTTGCTAAAGATTTGGAAATCTCCTCTCTGAAACTACTCATCCATCGGCTCGTGGGAGCAAAATAATAAGACATTCCCCTTTTATTTTCAGTACTTGGGCTAGGAACTGAGGTTTGCTTGCATGGGCTGCCTCTCAAGGCGTCCTTTCTTCAGTGGTCAGCACTGATGTTACCTTGCTTTATGGCACGTTTTTAATTTCTTGGAAATCTTTTAGCAGTGTCTGCACGTTTGCTTGGTACTCTGTTATTATCCATAAGGGAAAAAAAAAGATAAAAGGAGAATTGAAGTTCCTGCTTGTGTCTGGGTGAATTGAGCCTTTGTTTAATTGAAAATTAAATGTTGATTGTTTGTCAACTTTCTAGACGTTTTCTAGTTACAAAATGGTCATGGACACCTTTGGTTTTCTAAAATGTAGGTGTTTCCAATTGACTTGAGTTTATTGTATAAGTCTGACAATTATTTTTCTTTGAATCAACTTTTTTTTTTCTTTTCCCTTCACAATCCCCTTGTCTATTGTGAAAGGTAGACTTGTTGCCAGTGTCTATTGTGAAAATTTGACAGGTTGAATGTCTTCCTTCAGGGCATCAGAGCAGCAATTCAAGCTTGAGATCTTAGAGTTGAAAGCCTTGGCAGGGGGAGGGTGGTAATTGTAAGTAAAAGCAGTGAGGATTTTTAACATTGCAGCCTTGCCATGGTTAGGTTCCTCTCGTTCAGCCTACTTCAAAGGTTGCTTTTTTTGTTGTTCATCATTAATAAAATACCTTCTTAATTTGTAGTAACATTCTTTTTATACTGAAATTTGTATGTCCTTACCCTATGTTGACTAGTGCCTGTGTGTTTAGCAGAAAACATTACTACTGCTTTGTTCAGCAGCACTAAGGTGTAGTTTGAGCATGCTGTGCACTGCTGTGGTTCATTTCTAACCATATACCTGTGTGGAAATGGTGGTGGCCAGAGGCTCTGAACTGCTTCCATTATGTGTAACCTATTGATGTCTTTCTTGAACCTCTATCCTTTGTCAAGAATGCTTTTTTTTTTTTACATTAACATTTGTTTCCTCATAGAAATTGATAAGGAACCTTTCAGAGTGTGCAAATACTTTCAGCCATAATTAAGATATTACGTAGTTAGGTGTTACTGTTGCATTGTACTTGTGGTGGCAAAAGTGAACCCTGAAAAAAAAAAGGGATTTTGTTACTGTAGAGATATGACATTGCTGTTTCATTGCCACAGTTTCAGTGGTAGCAGGAGTGAGAATGTAGTTGGAGAAGTAAAGTCTTACTTAGGGTATGGAAATACAACTGGCAGGTTCAAATGAATGTAAATATGACTGGCACATGCGAGTCAGTGAATGTGGCTTGTCCTTCTCAGGTGGACCTTCAGGTGCCCTGAAATCTTCAAAGCACCGAACAATTGTCCTGGAATTTGAAACTGTTCATTTCATTTTTGTGAACTACCCCAGTTTAATAACTGGTTAGTGAATAAACTCCTAACTATTTCTAAAAGCTGTGCAGTATATAGTGTAATGTATTGCTAGTTATTAGGCCATATCAGAGGATTTGGCTCAAGTTGTGCATATTATTGGAATACTTCTGGTTGTGTTTTTCACATTTGATGAAACTGAATATCTGAAAAAAAACCCAGTACTTTTCTGCCTCTCAGATAATAAATTTTGGGGGAGGGGGGTGGTAAGTTTTCTAAAGCCATATGTAGCACAAACCACAGTTACCAGGAGCCTTTACAAAAAGTACTCAGATTTTGGTCTAAATCAATCCTTTAGACCTGTCATAAACATTTATGTAGGTCAGAACATCCCAGCATTGGCAGGAAGCCTCTAATTTAAAAGAAAAAAATCCCTAATCCAATCAGAGTACATCTCTATTACTCTAATTTCACTTGCATTTGAACACAGAAGTGCAATGAAAACAATAGAAAATACACTGTTGGCTGTGTTCAATGATAATCCAGTAATATTCAAGCCATAAAATGTACATGGATTGCCTCAGTTTCATCTAGACTCCGTAGAGTACTTCACAAATCATTTTAGGTCAAGTCAGATCCATGTGGTAAATGAAAATGGCATTCAGAAATGAGGAAGATGTACAGATAATAAAAATATTTTTAACATTTCAGGGCTGTTTAGTAACATGGGAACAGTGCAAAAGAGATTTGACATTCAGCATTTAAAAACATGAATTTCCTACAGTATTATAATCACAGAATTCTTTTTTTTTTTTTTTTTTTTTCCCCATGGCAGTGCCTCATTGTGATTAATCGTGTCTCTGATTCAGTTTCTGGCTAGACAGAGCCTTTGTGTTGCTTGCTGCAAATATCACTGCAATTGCAGCACTTTGATGCCACGATATTTGCTGCAGAAGTACAGCACAAGTCAAAAGGGAGAGTAAGAACAGAGTTGTCAGCACTGCATAGAAGCTTTTGGTGTTGATTTTCTGTCTGCAGGACTCCTTTCTGTAAACACAACCTCGAGCATAGCTGGCCTCTAATGGCTGTGGCTATGTGCAGTGAGTGGTAAGGAAACAGGCAAGGTCCAGCTGCAAATCAGTTGTCATTTCGGGATGGTGTAAAAGGATGACTCTTCCTTGTATAGGGATTTATCCACTGAATCTGGCAGGTTTCTCCTTTCAGGGATTTCTTTGTTTTTGCAGTAGCTGTAATCTAGAAAGCCTTTTCACCAGCAGCTGCAGCAGTCTCACTCAGCTTCGTCTTAGCCTTTCTGCTGTTACCTCCTGCTTTAGTAATTTTTGATGTGAGATCTTTTGTTTTATTAGCAGTATCTTATCAGGTTCCAGAAGGCTCCTCTGTACTGTCACAGACTTCCCAAAACGTAGTACCTATTTGTCTCTTTGGACTACTATTTAATAAAAATATGTCTATTTGTACTAAATGAGAGCCAATGGGCAGAAACTGGAACACAGGAGGTTCTACCTGAACATAAGGAAGAAATCCTTTACTGTAAGGGTGACTGAGCACTGGAACAGAGAAGTTGCAGAGTCTCCATCTCTACATACAGATAATTAAAAGCCATCTGGACACAATGCTGAGTAATGTGCTCTAGGTGGCCCTGCTTGAGCGGGGCTGTTGGGCTACATGACCTGCAGTGGCCCCTTCCAACCTTGCCTATCCTTGCCCATGTGAAAATGTGAGAGAGTGCCTTGCAGGATCAGAGGTGATGGCAAGTGTGGTGAGTTTTTCACTACAAATAGATTCATTGCTCTGATCCTTCTAGTCTTGTCATTATTACTGGTTTGTTGTGATACAGCTTCTGCTGTCAACAACTGTTAGTTTATCCCTGGAAAAATAAAGTAAATGTGCTTCTTGCAAAACTGTTCCTAAGAATAGCTGGATAGTACCTTGTAAACAGCTGCAGTTATCTGTAGCAAGAGCAGTGGAAAATACTCAATATCTCAATGTTCAATGCTGCATATATTGCCTTAAAAATTAATAGACTTTTGGGTTTGTAAAGTTTGCTGTCAGGCATGCTGAGCAAGTGTATTTCTAATTGGGCAAACTGCTTAAGCACATACATGATTTCCAGTATCTAATCCTCTGAACTCATGTCTGTGGTGTGTAGTTGTGCACGTGTGAAGTGTTTTTCTCAAGTGGCCTAGACTAATATGCGAAGACTCTCCTGGGGCTTGAAGTAAAACAAGGGAGAGTCCTTTGTGGCTAGGCAGTACTGTACCAGCCAGAGGTTTTTAATGTCCCCCTGTGCCCTGTGAAGTGGGAGGTGTGATGTGCTATCTTCAGTCTGCTTTCAGTTACTGTGGAATCACCAGGCACCTGCATGGAATTCTGAAGATACCAGGTAGATACTGGTTTCCAGGCTTGTGTAAGCCTCATTGCAATCTTATGATTCAGAGCCTTCAGTGTAAACAAGTGAAAGCTTAACAAGTTGAAAATGTAAATAATGTTACTGGAAAGAAGCAGTGTATTACAACATAAAATCAAGTTGTTAGCTACTTGGCTGTTCAGAGTATGGCCTGTGTGTCTCGACCTGTCCAGCTGTTCTCTTGCATCACCTTACACATGTTTATTAATGTGTTTTGAAGATGGATCACATTTTTCAAAGTACTTCAGCACTTTGGGAACTCAGCCCTGCAGAAAACCCCAGCCCAGCTGTAGATGTTGAGCACAGAAGTTCTTGACTGTTGCTGAGTGTGGTAGCTGCACTACCTACACCTGCTTGTTCTTTTTTTTTTTTTTTTCCCTTCTTTTTTATTTTGTTTAAGGTCACTCTGTGTGGCAAACAGGATATGTGTGTATCTAAACACCATCACCAAAGTAGAACTTGCTTGCTGTAAAGGAAACCTTTCCCAGCTGAGTGTAAGAAGAAAGCAACCAGTGGCGGGGGAGGGGGGGGGAACAAGAGATGCAGACAGGGTGAACTCTTTTGAGAGAAGTAACTGTGGAATATTCACAAATATATCAACAAAAAAATTAAGAATGAATGGCAGTGGCATGTTACTGAGGTTTTTAACAGAAATTCTGATTCATTTTGCCTTTGTTTACAATTGTGCTCACACACTGTTGTGCATACTTGTGTACAATTCTGAAGTATTGTCTCTAATAGCTTGAACTTGTCTCTAATAAATAGTCTGAACTTCTGTTTGACCCTTAGACCATAATAATTCATTTACAGATGCAGCATAAATTGTATTACAGGTATCCTTCAGGGTAGCATTGTAAAACTCAAGGTTATTCATTTACTCACAGTTTCCTGCAGTAGAATTCCCCACCCCATGCAATGCAGCAGAGGAAGTTGTTTGCTCCCCTGTGGGTTGCAGAAGGATGAGTATTTCTTTTTGCAGTTCTTTGTGGAAAAAGGTGATGAAGGAAGTTCTGCTTCCTTTCTGTGTGTATTTCCTTATCTTTTTAACAAAGTGAACTTTCCCTTTTCACTAGTGGTAGTTAATGGTGGTTTTTCTAAGCTCTGCCTGGCCTCAGACGCCAAATAATGTGTTCTTGAAGTAGTAGCAATTATAGATCAGAGTAGCTTTATTTCAAATGTTCTCATCTAAATATCTTTAGTCGCTGTAGAATACAGTGGACTCCTCTGTGCTGAACTGTTGGTTTATTGTTAAGCTCACTATTCCTAATTCTAAGTGAATATTAAATTCATTATTAAGCTGTTATTTCAACTGATCTTACATACAGTATTTAACATGTTAATAGTGATAGTGTCTGTTAATTTTTTATCTATAAGGCTAAAATAATAAAATAAACCCCATGTGTTTCAAACTTCAGGTGCCATTAGTATCAAAGGGGTTGTTTGCCTGCTCAGTGCCTTCCATCCTGATGATGAAGCTAAGCTTTTATGGTTAGCCATTATTAACCATTTTAAGAGTGAAAGGGCACTCCCTGTTTCTAAAACTTTGTTCCTAGCACTTGATTCAAGCCAAGCACTTAGTGCACGCCAAGAAAGCGACCTTTGCTAGCTTTTGCAGTGAATACAGGGCTGTGTTCACACAACTGGCTGTGCTGCATGCGAGCCTGAGGGAGGAATGGGGCAGACTGAACACGGCTGATCTCTTCCGTGCTCCAGAGCTGCCTGTACAGAAGTGAGTAGGGAGGCAGCCTGGACCCGTGAATTTCTGCCAGTGGTTGCCTGACTATTGGAGCATGAATTTTTTGACCTTATTTTCTCTCTCTCTCTTTTTTCTTTAATTCCTCATAAAGCAAATTTGAGGATTTTATGTCTTGCATCTTAATGTCAGTAGATGGGAACAATTTGAACAACCTTCTGTTTGTGAGATTTGTTTCCTAGAAAGTGACCTGTATTATGAACTTTGTAATCTTGTATTTAAATTTATTATCTATGTTATTTACTTATACACTTACATGTTACCAAGTCAAGTTTTGTGCTGGTAGATTTTTCCCACACATTTTACCTAGGTTGCCCCACCTAGTTAGCACATGTAACTAAGGGTAGAGTTAATCTGCAGTCTTTGTGTTCCCTGCAGAATTGTCTGTCAGGCTTCAAAGGGTTACATCACTGCAAATTCTCAATGGAAATAGTCCACACAGACCTCGGATTGTACAGAGGAGATCCTGCTCTCTTGCACTGACTTGAGAAAGTTGAGGTCCAAAGCTGAGATGGCAGGACTGGCACCAAAGCTAGACAGATAAATGTTCCTGCAGGGTGCCAATAGAGATAAAGGTGTGCAGTCCCCAGCAAGCCAAGAATAATCATTCCACTTTGACTCTTTGGTCATTTCTGACACACTTCATACTTGCATTGCTTCTAGTGGACTTTCTGAAGTCCATTACTCATGGAAGCATTACTTACTCTCTCCATGAACTTAATTCTGCTCTTTGAAACTACTGATGAAATAAACTTGAGTGTGCTCATCTTTTCTCTTTGCAACATCTTGCAGCAGAAAGATGTGACTAGGGTAGGATAACAAGGAGCAAAGTTCAGTAGTATGTGTTTCTGGTCTGTGTACCTAGGAACATGATAAAAGCTACTATGAATTGCCAGCTTCCAGGAAGGAAGCCTTTGCTAACTAGAAGAATCTATCTAAGGTGATGTAGCTGTGAAAACTTCAAGCACAGAGTGCCATTTGCCAAGGTCTCAGTGAAATGTTATCTGAACACTACTTGAAACTGTCTGTTCAAGGAGGACTGCTGGCATGACCAGTCAGTGAATGTCTGACTTGATGTAAGAGACTCACATTGATTTGTTTAATCTAGACTACCTGGGCATTGGGACAGACACTGAGTGCTCTCTCTAAAGCATTAGGAAATCTGCTTTGGGGAAGAAAAAGCCATTAGGGCTGGAGGATAATATTGGCAGAAGAACAAATGGGTTTAAGCTGAGAGGAAATGTTCCTAATGTTTGAGAAGAATCAAGTTCCACGGCAGCTTTCCAATCAGACATCTGGGGGTGCAAATCTCAGTTGCTTTCAGGATAGACGTTGGTACATTGATAACAGAGATTATCTGATATTCACTCTGTGACTGTTAGGAACTGAATTAATGGTCCAAAAGGGTTCTGTCCCTGTAAAAAAATTGGTATTTCAGTAAGTAGAACAACTACTTAATAATTTAGAAGTTATCTCAAATTAAATGTTTGTTTAGGGAGCCTGATCATCCTGCAGTCACAGAAAACTGACAGATGTCAGATCACTGTATTGGTGCAGCACAATGTGACAAAATCTCAGGTCTCTGATCCTGTCTTTGTATCTTTAGGTCTGATTTTGGGGTTTTTTTCCTACTTTATTGGCATGAAGCAGAGTACCGTAGGTTTGTATGTTCTTTAGGTTCACAGTGACAGCCAGAGAAATATGTTCATAGATTCCAAGAGAACATTGAGGAGTCAAACATCAAAGAATAAAAACTACACCTCCTTTCTCAATAAATAAGAGAAGGTTTTTGAGTTTTCTTTTTCTGTTTTGAACAGGAAGCTTATATTCGTTGTATTCAGAAAACAATTACCAAAATGTCAAAAATATTTTTGTCTCTCTTTTTTTTCGTAGTTGGGGAATGGCGGTCAACGTGTACTCTACCTCTATAACCCAGGAGACTATGAGCAGACATGACATCATTGCATGGGTTAATGATATATTAGCTTTAAACTACACAAAAGTTGAACAACTCTGTTCAGGTAAGAAAGCACAGTATGCTCTACAAATGTTTATTTTAAAACCACTTTAAAAGTCTGATTTGTTGAAAATAGATAACTTTTAACTTTGACATAAACCAGTTACTCTGAAAAATGAGACTGATGTATGTGCCCAGGAAGCATTTTTGCATTTGTGTTAATCATGGGAAGATAAGGTACCTTGGGAAAGCATAACAAAGACAGAGGTGAATGGGACAAATGTAGCAGGAGATATGTAGAAGTAATAAAAAGGTTGGCTATGCAAGCAAAGAATACAGTGATAAGTTTCAGTGTTTTCAAGCCACTAGGGTGGTATCTTCTCAAATGGAGAGTGGTCATAACTGAGAAAGAGAGGAATAGAGAACTGCCACCCCAGATGAACAAAGTTCTCCAGCTCCTTTTCCTTCCTGATGAGGTTTCTCAGATCCCTGCGGATGTTTGCAGGAAAAAAGCACAAGTGTGACTGAAGAAAAAAACATGATTTGAGGAAATGAGCCTTTAGCTGCTGTGGGTGCTTTAGAACTTTGTCAAAATCTGCCTGTTTCTCTTTAAATCTGAGTTACTGTTGTAAGTATATTTGGTAATGAGCCCTGAAAAAAAGGGTAGTAGTTTGAATACTTCAGACATTTTGGTTAATCAGAGTTGCAGCTAGAAGATAGGTGTTAAATGATGGGATGTGTAAACTAGGTGGTGACTAGAAATGACACAGAAAAGGACTGATGTTTCGCTGTGAATATACTTGCCCCTGGGGAATGATTTCTTTCTGATTTCCAGCTGTGATTTTTAAATTTGATGATGTTTGGTGGAGGAGGAGTTTGTTTGTGGTGGAGGAGATCTAACTTAGATTGCTGCTTCCAGACAACTAACATGCTGGGAATATCTTACCAAGATACTGTCTTATCTTATGACAACAGTGCTCAAAGCACATGGAAGAGGAACCACATGACCAGATTTCAGCTATTTCTTGGTCTAGAGGAAATGAATAAATGGGGTCTTATATTCATATATTTGATTTTACCTACCATTCTGGGTAAATTTTCTGTCTCTGAGACATTCTCTCAAAGACACAAGTAATCCTTTGAGGCTGATAGGCTTGTAGCCTATTTTTCAAAATTTTAAAAAAACAATTTTATGGAGTAAAACTCCATACTTGCAGCCTTGCACAACGACCATAAAAATGAGGTTGAAAAAGTGCAGGATAAAGTCAATGTAAGCAACTGATATAAACTGAACAACTAAAGACACAGACCATGGGAAATATTTTTTTTAACTGTTATTAAACCTGAAATTGAAGCGTTATCTCTAGCTGTTGTTATATTTACATGTCAGGAAGTTAGCCTAAGTATCTTATTTTGGTGTATATAAAGGCAGAATTCACACAGGGAGCAGCTATAGATAGATACAGATAGATACATGTTGCACGCACTGAAGGAGATAGGAACATAGAAGAACATGGACTTTTGCATCCCAAAATACCCAAAGTTTACTATTGTTTGGAACGGGAAGCACAGTAGACAAGTTATTGACTTGTTCCTGTGTAGCTATTTTAAATGCTCATAAATAGTTAAAAGGAAGCTTTTGAAGTGAGTTTTCAATCAAGTTAAATGTGTGTGGGCTTAGACAAAAAACCCCCCATCCAACCAAAAAAACAACTAAGACATAAAAAACTTCACCAAAACCCTTTCTGAAAATAGAGGAGAAGTGATCTAAGAAAATATTGACTAAGCAGAATAAAATGAGTTAAAGTTACATAAGAAGATCAGATAAAGACTTCAGCTGGGTGGGGCAAGGAGGGGAAAAGCATGGGAACTGTCACAAATCCACTGTCCCATTTCATTAGCTTCTGATGCAGCTTTTTCTGTGAACTGCACTGAGGATTTTGGGACATGTCTCAAGGGGAGAACTGAAAAAGGGTTGTCTCATTACAGCTCTTAATGCTTTCTGTATAAAATTAAATCTTTTCTTCCTTTAGAATTTCCTGTATTGATTGTTATTGTTAGCTGAGGCTTCTACATGCTTGTCTTTAGGTGTGAAAGTTGTTAATTTGAGTTTCCCCCTTTGGTTTGGTAGTCAAACTTAATGCTTACACATTCCTGTTTTTACCTTCATGTGCTTTACAATCCAGAAGGGGTTTAATAAGTAGTTTAATAAGTAGTTCCTTATCTAAAGAAGCATTCTAGCACAGTACTCCCTGTGTTTGGGAGGACTTTACTCTTGGAACTGATGAACCTAAACAGTGATAGATTATTGCAGACACTAGAGCACAGTGATCTTACCCTTAATAGGTCCTTCCCATTTCAGACTGTACAGTCCATTTCTCATGTGCAAGGCATCCATGTGTAGGGATTGAAGACAGATGGACAAGCAGGTTTGGGAATCTTTCTGCATTTAATATAGTTTACTGTGTAAACTCAGAGCAATTTATTTAATGTACATATATTTTATTTAGCCTATTTCTAGTGTAGCTTTCAAGAGAGAAACTAAGGGAACAGTAGTACAAATGATGAGCCAACTGCAGGCAGAGCATGGTATGGCCTGCAGTTTGAGAATGGCCAATCTAACTCATTCATTCTGGCATTCCTGGCTGACATCCCTTGAACCATTGGCAGCTTTCATGCACATTAATGCTGGTTTCCATAAAATATGAGCAATTCTCCAAGACTTCAAAGGGAAGGAATATGTGGGAAACTTTTTACAGCAATGAAGCATTTCACAGCATTAACAAGGATCTGCAGAGCTGCTGTAACTGAATTTTTATAACCTACTGTAAAACTGTATGGACATTTTCTTCTTTTTTAGAAAAAGGCATTAAGATCAGTCATGCTGTTTTATGACTATTCAGTTTTTGTTCACTTTGTTAATAAGGAGCAATCAAAATGCCAGAAAAAGCTAAATGCAGGGCCAAAAAAAGTGGGAGAGGGAAAGTGGGGAGGATGTTATACCTGAATTAAAAGCTCAAAGGAGTTACTTTTAGGAGGTAGGAGCAACCTAGATATGGCATATGCTTATGTTCAGCACCTGGCTGTGAGACCTCATGGATGCCCACATTTTGCAGACAACCTAGCAACAATTTTTGACATCAGCTTAAGCAAGAGGGAATAATGTGACATTCTGCCTTTACTAAAGGCTTTATTCAGAACATATCTGAAGCCTGATGTGACTGTAGTTACAGTGACAGAAAAAGCAATCAGACCTCCTTTTCCTCATTGCTGTGGAGAAGTAGCTTTAGTAAGACACGTACTGTAGCAATACCAGCCTGTTTCTCAATTTCCACTTAGAGGAACAGAGCTGCTAGGATGAGGAGCAGCAAAGGAAGAGGATGGCTTAGTCATAAAGTATTTGTATTCTTTGGGAGTCTTAGATGTGGTTTTTGTCTCTGCTAAGTAGGCTGAGCAAAGTGCAGTGTCTCCTGAGCTTTCTGAATGCCTGCTGTGGTAGTGATGAGCCAAGACAGCCAGGTTATGGATGGGTGCAGCCCTGGAGAGTCGTAATTCAGTCTGCAGCTCCTCTGGTAATTTAGTTTTGACAACTAAACTGGGAAAATCTCTCCGAGCATCTCAATACAATTCTTTTTGCTTTAGACGTGTGTCACATTTTCAGTCTTTGGACTCTGGGTTTGATTTCCTGCAAAGTTGTTTTACCTGAACATGAAATTTATAAACCATGATTTTAATAGAGGGCATAGTGCATTTTCTTTATGTTGGCATTCCCTTTAGAGAGAGCATTTAATTTGATACATCAATGCAATATGAAAGAGAACAATAGGGAGGATGTAATGTCATATGATCCTGTGTGCAAAATCCATAGGTTTGGGGAACAGGAGTTTCATATGAAGTATGACATCTGTCGTTTCTTAGGAATCATACTATTTTTTTAAGGACTACACAGTGCCTTCTTAGAAAGAATTCTGACTAGGCAGCTTATAACTGAATTTTCTTTACTAAGGCTGTTTTTCATCTCTAAGGAATACCAAGTGTCTGTGTTGCAGGGCTTTTCATGACTGTTACAGTATTACACAAGAGCATATTCAAAATAAGAGTCATGGAGGAGACTACAGAAGGCTTGCATATGAATTTAAAAGAAACAACACAATGTCTACAAGCTATATAATGTATAGGAAATGGTAATGGTAAATGGATAGAAAGGAAAATGTGGCCTGGAGCAAGGTATAATTTTTGACTTGGCTATACTTCTGTGATCCTATGAAATTAAGGAGATTCAGACTCTCCCCACTCTGTGCATTTGAAAATTCTCAGTAGAATTGTAAACTTGCAAGTTGACTGGCCCTCACTGCATACAGACCTTCTGTCTTTGAGGATTTGTATGGAAGGATCAAGGATTGAATGCAGGGTTGGTTTTTTCCTTGCTTTTAATAAATGGCTGTATTATAAAGAAAGCACGTGGTTTGGCATTTTCAAATTTGAGACTGTGATGCTTTCTCTAGAGATGCCCTGGGTGTTGCCAGAGGGAATTTCTCATGTGGTGGCCATATCTTAGTTGGTGTTCCTGCTGTGGAAATATGTAATCCCTTTATATATACATTTTGTTGGCACTCCACCGCCCTGGTGTTGGAGGAGAGCAGGCAGTGTGACAGTAGGGCAGATGTCATTCTCTGTTTGACTTTGTGTCACCTCTCTGGCTCAGGATTTGGAGGAAAACCTCACGAAAAACGTCACCACAGCCTCTGTGGGCTGTTGTCGCTTGTGACTGGTGCTGTGCCTGGGAGGAGGATGGCTCCTGGCTTGTGGAGGGTGTCCATGGTGTCCTGCTCCCAGGGACTGAGCATTGCCCACCAGCCCCTGGGCAGGGCAGGGCAGGGCCCTTGGGTCATGTCTCCAGCCCCCTCAGCCTCAGGACCCATGGCAGCAGCAGGGAGTGTGCCAAGCACGCTCCTCCTGAGCAGAGGCTCCTCTCCTCTCCACCACACCAGACAAGGCTTGAGGGGGCTGGAGAAGAAGGGTATTGGCCAGACAGAAAAATGGTGAGCAGGGCTGGTTTTTTTGAAAGTTAGTTGTGTAAATGTGCACACAGACGCGGTTTATTCTGGAGGTTAGCTGCGTAGGATTCATGTCTCAGAAGGTCTGTTTTGCTCAATGCCTATATTAACCTATAACTTCCTACATGCTTGTTACTAAAATCTGCACTATAGGACCCTGTTGGTGCATTCAGTGCCAGCATTCCTCTACAGCCCAGTGTGCCTGAGAAGCCAAAGTGTGTTTCCACGTTGGTGGTTTTGGTTTTTTCCCAGTTGCCAGCCTTGGGGTTGGGCTTCTGGCCCAACTTGGGAACATGATTAAAACATGGCTTGATCCCATTTGCACTCTGTAACCGAGGCATGTTTCAAGGAACTGGCATGTTGTCCTGAGGTCATGCAACACGGAGCATACTCAGTGTCAATGACTCTCTAATGTCTTCCATATGATATTTAGGATTAGAGGGATACAACGAATGTTAATGGTTGGATTTAAATCGTTCCCAAAACTTTCTGAGGAAGCTTGCAAAGCAGTATCATGAGATTCCCAGCCAATAATTTATTTTTTGTAAATGTCAGTCATTAAGAATTCAGGAGGAATAGAACTTGAACAAGGTTTTTCCTTTTAAAAATAATTATTTAATTACTCACAGCACTCACTTGCAGTCAGTTGCTTGATTTCCCTCTGGTTTAAAGAGCTTGTTAGATTTTGTGTGGTACTTTTTTTAGGCATGATGAGTTACACAGCTATTTTAAGTTAAATGGGAACTGTGTTTTCTGAAATTGTTCTGATCTTCCTGTTTAAAAATTAATGAATACCAAAATAAATTATTGCCAAAAATTT
Organism: Prinia subflava; assembly: GCF_021018805.1. Taxonomy (NCBI): domain Eukaryota; kingdom Metazoa; phylum Chordata; class Aves; order Passeriformes; family Cisticolidae; genus Prinia; species Prinia subflava. Next base: position 42,666,856 of record NC_086247.1, on the reverse strand, counting down.
AAGTATTAAAAACTCTGCTGTGTATAATTGATGAGCAGCTTAACAACTTACATATATAAGAAAAAGAGAATACAAGTTAACACGGGGGAAGCCTCCCTCCAATATCCATTATTTCAAAAGATCAGTGGATATTCTGGATTACATCACACGCATGCCCTGTCTGTGTAGAACAGGACTTTTGGAAGCAGATGTTATTTAGGTGCACATTATCTCAGAGGCTGTTGGTAAGGCTGGTAGGAGGCACATAGCTCGTTTAGGCTGTTCCCTGTGGTGGCAGCACTGCATTTTCGAGCTCCCATCTGTATGCAGGCACTTACCCTGCCCTCTCTGAGGCAGCTGTGCTCATGCAACTGTGAGCAGGAGTGCAGGGCTGCACTCTAATCTGCATCACTTTTAGGGCTTTTTAAGTGCCCTCCCAGGACTGCTGCTGGGAACAGTGAAGCTAGGCCAGAGTGGCTTCCCTGATGCACAGCCCCATAACAGCTTGCGTCTCTACAGCTAAGTAGGTGGTAAATTGATGTGTTCTTGAACATTCACTGGGAAATGGGCTGAAACTTCTTAAATCGTGGTCAAGATGTGAGAGTGGGGTGGCGAGGGGAGAGTATGTTGACTGGAGGAATAAAATTATGTTGACTTACCTACTGGGTCATATAGGTGCTGCTGGAAATGCAAATAGGAATTTGAAGACTGTGGTCTCTCCAGTGGAGCACTCAAGATAAAGTGTTCTCTTAAAGATGTGGCTGTATATAACACAACATTATGCTCACAGACATGGAATCATAGAAATACTTATGTTGGAAAAAACTGTAAAGATCATGGAGTCCCACTGCCAAGTCCACCACTAAACCATGTCACTAAGAGCAACATCTCCATGACTTTTAAATACCTCCAAGGGATGGAGAGTCCACCACTTCCCTGGGCAGCCTGTTCCAATGCTGACAACCTACTCTGGGAAAAAAATTTTTCTAATATCCAATCTAAGCCTCCCCTAGTATAACTTGAGGCTGTTCCCTTTTGTTCTGTTACTTGTTGCTTGGGAGAAGAGACTGACCCCTCCTGGCTGCAGCCTCCTTTCAGGTAGTCTACAGACAGCAATGAGGTTCCCCCAAAAGTCTCATTTTCTCCAGGCTAAATATTAACCCCAGCAGCTCCAGCAGCTGCTCCTCCTAAGAGTTGTGCTCCAGACCCTTCACCAGCTTCATCACCCAGTTTCTTAAAAATACTTTGAATGGCATAACAGAACACTCATATTTGAAATCTAAATGAAATATCTATACTCTGATTTCTGAGTTGAAAGCCTACTGCTGTGTGCTTACCTAAACATCACTGCTGAGGAAGCAATTCTAGAAAGCCTAAGGTAAAAGACCAGCCCTAAGTGCTGCTGTACTGTGAACAATGATTGCTGGCATTTGTGGGTTTTTCTCTCCCTTTCTTATCAAAATTATTAAGTCACACGTGCTCCTTGCAAGTCACTGCTGTTTTTTTCATTGTTGCTGTCATCCCAGCAACAGAAATATGGGGTGTGTGCAGCTTTCCATCAGTGTAAGCAACCATAGTGAACTGAATTACTGATGACTAATTCATACACAAATCATCCTGTATTTTCCAAATGCATGATCAGGTGGTTGCAGCTTTGGAGAGAATGAATAATTTGAAGGAGTTTGTATCTAACATGACTGGATCTGTGGTTTTGTATTATCTAAATATTTCATTAAAGCAAGCAAACTAATTTTGTTACAGAAAAGGCACAGTCAGCCTGTTTCCCAAATGGAATTTTTCAAAAACTGAGTGCATGAAAGTCAAACTGGGGTCTGGTTGAAAGGTTTAAACTAGATTTCTGTGCAGTTTTAGAAAAAAGCTAATATTAAACATGTATACCAAATTTCTAGTGTAGAACTTAGCTCTGTTTGCTGTGGTTTGGGTATCAGAATTAAAAGAAATGAGTCCCACCTCTGCCCCAGCAAGGCCCTGTCTTTTCATGGGCCCTTTGTTTCCCATGTTGGCTGGTGTGGTTTTATATGGTTTTCTGGGATCTTGCTCCCACACATGGCAGGAATTCAGGGAGGAGCAGTGAGGGACAGTCTTTTGACATTAGATGTGAAGGATTGACCTAATTTGTGTAGGGCACACACAAATTGGCAGTACCTGCTTATATGTATAGTGTTTCTACTAAATATTTTATTAGCATAAGTTCTAACTACAGTATATTAAAAGCAGTTAGTTTGAAAATAAAGTTTTCATTTTAATTTATAAATATATAAACATCAGTGCTAAAGAAAACCGAGCATCTAATCTTGGTTTCAGATCTCTAATCTGAAATCCAGAAAGTTTACTGAGTGGTAAAAACTGGTTGCAAACAGGATTCTCTTGGCTTCATTGTTACTTCCTTTAATCTCCTTTTGATTTAAATAGTCAGGAGCAAAAGTATTATTGATAATCAAGAAAATACTTCTTTGCATGTGTGGATTCCTCAGCCTCCAGATGGTGAAGAAGAGGAGAAAAACTGAAATTCTCTAATGCAGAGTGCATATGCTTTGGGGCAAACTAAGTCAGCATGGACAGTCTGGGGAAAGAAACTCAGAAGCAGGGAAGACATAGAGGACAAAATCAAATTTAGTTCAGCATCGCTTACTTCAAGGGGCTAATGAAAGATTGTCTACAACTCTGAAAATGCTGTAAGAGACTCAGTTTTTATAAATTTGGTAGTAATTTTCAGCTTTACCCACTGCACATGGCAAAACTCTTGCATTTTAATAGCTTTAAATAACCACCTTTTCAATTCTGGGTTTGTTCTCTTGTGTCTGAGTTCTGCCCCAGCATCCCTTTCCCTCCTGTGGCAGCTGCTTGCCCAGCCTGGTGGATGCAGTGCTCTCCCTCCTCTTGCTGCCTGCTCTGCCCCAGGCCTGGGATGCCCAGGAAACACCTGCAAAGCCCCGATGCTGCTGGGCTCTTTCTGCTCACTAATGGGGCTAAAAATAGCAACTGCTGCGGGTGATTTCAGCACAGTTTGCAGGCTCGTTTCAGAGTCTGGCCCATGAATATCTTCTGTAACTAATGGCTGCATCAATATTCTAGATCAAAACACAAAAGGATTTTTAGCCAGTGATTCTAAATTGCTTGTTAGCTAATAAAGGATTAGAGGTTTTAACATTGATCCCTCTTCTGCAGTGCCACCAGCTGTACTTTTCATCTTTCATTTGAGTAGATGTCAAATTATTTCTTTTTGTGTGTGTGTATGTGCATTTTTATGCATATAAAAGTTTTTCAGTCAGATAGATAGATTTATTGTGGAAGCTACTCTGGTAGTGTGTTTTCAGCTTTGCTGTACACATTTGATAAGATTTAGGTTTGAGGGGTTTTTTGATTGTTTTTTGGGGGGTGTGGGGGGATTGTTGGGGTTTTTAATTTTTTTTTCCCAGAAAATGTAGGGAAGTTTTTTAATGCTGAATAAAATCCAGTAGCATAAAAATTCTTTTGTTTGTGTAAACTATAAAAGGGGTACGTGACAAGCCATAATGTCATTATCTCTCCTGTTGTTCACTTTGTATTCCAGTAAAAAGATTCCTTTCTCATGCACCTGCATTGAAACATCAAGTTGTGTAGCACATTGGCTAGGCCTGAAGTGCTGTTCCATATGCAGAGGAGCACACGGGTGTGCTGTGGCTGTAAGATAAAGGCATTGCAGTCTCACGTCACTTAAGTAGGGCTCCCCTTTCTGCTGCCTTCAGAAAATCTCAGCCGTGGGCAGTGTAGACAGTAGTGTCCCCATTCTGTTGTGCTGGTGTTTCCCATTTAAACATAATCTGACAGCTACAAGCTTTAGGGGGTAAAATTTTAAATTATAAATAAACACCTATATAATATTAAATACATACATAACCTCGATGTCCAAAATCAGGTAGTCCCAGTTGACTGTAATGATATTTTTACTTTCTCCTGTTAGTGTGGTAGGCAGGTCTCTGGCTCTTTGGAATTGGAAGGGATTTCTTCTCTTTGTCGTTCAGTGTTTGGTTCAGTCCATGTTTGTTTGTTGCCCTACTTCAGAAAGGAGTATTTTAATGAACTGTACTTGCCAGTGCAATAAAATCCTCCTCTTGTGGAGACGGCTCCAGCGCTGTGTCAGAGAACAGCTCCATGCTGCCTTGTGGATGCAGTCCAGTGTTTCCTGCCCTCCAGCGCTGTGCAGACCCAGGACCACCTCCTGGCTGGCAAAGGCACAGAAACAACTGCCAGCAGAGAAAACACAGGGAAATACCCAAACTAGAGAGAGGCTATAAAGGCATGCAGAAGGAATTCGCATTACCAGCAGAAGGAGAAAAATCTCCTGTGAACACTTTGGGCTTGTAGTTTTCTAAAAGGATCTAGATGAAAGGTTGTGCAGTGCATTTTTAGGGCCTCCAGGCAATTACTTAGATGTCAGAGTAAAGCTTATAATTGGGGTATGGGGAGGATGAAAGGACAGAGTTAGGAACAAATTCAATTTATAACATTAAATGATTGCATAATAACCCTTTTGCATTAAATGAAACAATAATAAGTGTACTCAAGCTATGCATTATCTGTGTATCTATGGTTTTAGCTGTAATGTATTTTTTCCATTGCCTGTATTTACAAGTTCTCTTGCTAAGGATGAGTTTTGAATAAATAATTTTGTTTATAAAGTTTTCTGTAAGAAGATGCAAATTTGTCAACTGATGCTTGTAACTTGCCAGAAGGCACCTTTCCCTTTAGAGAATATTTTACTTTGATTCCTATCAAGACCATTGCAAACAGCTAAGCACAAGGTGTCCTTGGAAAATGAGGTTTTTTAGTAACCATTTTCCCCACAAATCTAGGCAATGTGAACAGATTCTTTTTTTAAATGGTAGTGGTTTTCAGCACTAAAGCTAGATCTTGGTAAATCCCTTAGCAAAATTTGTGTTGGTATTTCAGAGAACATTTTTGGACTCTTCTCTTAAACTCTTCTTCTGTTTGGGAAGCGATGATCTCGGTAACCCTTCGTGTGATGGCTGGCTGGATACAGAGAATGAGAACCTTCTCATGCATAAAGTTGGTCCTGTCAAAACATATGCATACCCATGGAGAAAAATGACTTTAAGTTCAAGTTATTGTTGACTCTCCTGTAAAACTAGGCAAGCCAGGTGTCTGCTTTGTTACTTTGGTTTCTCTGTGAACACCCAAATATTTGTGATAAAAAATCATTGTTGATAGTGGGCTGAACTGTTAGGTGAGATCTGGACACTTCTTTGTCAAGACTGATGTGCAGTAAAAGCACAAGAGTCTTTTTTGTGGAAGTGAAATTAAACTTGCCAGGGGTAAGGGGGCAATCCCTTCCCTGCCCTGATGCTCAAGCACAGGGGGTGCACCCTCTACAGTCCTCTGTGGAGGTCACTGAATCTTTGCCGAATATGAAGTATTTTGTAGAAAAATCGGAAGAAGAAGAAAGAAAATTGCTTTTCCTCTGATTTCTTTAAACATTTTCATCTTGATTTCTAAACACTTGAGTATGTCAACAATAAAGGCTGTGCAAATGACAGTGTAGGGTTAGGGTAGTAGCATACAAGTAGCATACAAGAAATGTTATCTCTATTAGCTATCCTCAGGATGCCGGTCAGAAATTTTTCCATATACTTCCTTCTTTGTTCTGGATTAGTTATACATGCACACCCCTACCCTCTGTGTAAGTTCAGAGAGCTCTCAAAAGTTGAACTTAGGAACCTGACTGTTTTGAGTGAGAACTGAAGCTGTTGGCCCATCTTTGAAAGCTATGAGTGGACTATGCTGAAGTCTGCTTATTTATATGCTTTTCTCAGGAAATGAAAATCAGTAAGGATGTTCATTACAGAGGGGTGGGAACTGACAAGTGTGTTGTAACAAGCTGGAGCCTTGCAATTAATTTTTTTTTAATCATTGTTTGATATAATCTTAAATAATTGCGTTGGACTTGATTGGCATTTGAGTACAAGGGCCAGAAGAAAGATGATCCTGGCTTGTTTGAATTCAAGGGACTGTGGGGATTGAGGAAGCTTATTAAGAGATTTTCATTTTCACTGTTATCTTCTCATTGTACGGACAGTCCTGATGTGTATAGGGGCTCCAAGAACATCCATTTCACTTTGCATTAGTCGAGGTGATTCCTCAGATGCTGCACAACAGCGCAGCGTGCATCCAGGTTCAGGGGAAAAGAACCTCTTGAACATGTCACTGCTCAATGTACATCAGATAAGCAGGTCTTGGATGCATAGTGTTAGGCTGAATTACAGCAAGGGCTTATTCAGCACTGTTGCTTTCTGCTCATGCTTTCTGCTAATGACATTAAACACCATTTGGTCTTAGCTGGGTGCATCTGGATTAACGTCAGTGCATTCTCTTGTTATAGGAGCAGCTTACTGCCAGTTCATGGACATGTTGTTCCCAGGGTGCATTAGCTTGAAGAAAGTAAAGTTTCAAGCAAAGCTGGAGCATGAGTACATTCACAACTTCAAACTTCTGCAGGCGTCATTCAAAAGAATGAATGTGGATAAGGTAGGCATTCTGTATTTGTATTTCATCTTTACATGTTTCAAAAGTTACATAAATTGTGTAAAATTAATAAACAGGGGAAACAAACTGCAAAATACTTGAAAATGCACTTTTTCAACTTTTGGATGGAGAACTGGAATTGCAAGTAGTGTATGAAGATGTTCTTGACCTTTTGTCATCTGAAAAGGGTATGTGGGCGTAAAGGAAGAAGTTTGGTATTCGGCTCCATTTAGGTACAAATTGAAAATTGACTCCACATGTCTGCTGAGGAGTTGTGTCATCTAACTCATTATATCTTAATATCAGAGACCCTTTGATGCAGCACCATGTGTTGGAAATTCCTTGTCCTCAGTGAATAGTAATTTTTTTGATAAGTAAAATTTTCAATGACCTGAATTTCCAACAAAACAGCTTGAAAATATGCTGTTCTTATAAGTATTCCTGGTTTTTTGTCCAAAGCAGGGAATTTAAATTATTGACGAATTCAAATTATTCAAAAGCTGCAAAAATTTACCCAGTGATTTAATAGATCGGGTAGCACACGTGATCTTGTAAAGTTAAGAATGGAAGTCGCTGACAAAATGCTTTTTCAGCCTTAAGATATTTGGTTTATGCTTCAATGTGGGAGGTTAACAGACTCACCAACATAAATTACTGTGTTGATAAAAATGAATAATGGAAGTTCTGTTGTTGTGCTTACAATTTTACACTGATGCACTACCTGTTTGCCCTTTTAAGGTTCTTCCCTGGCTTTTAGGGTTGCCTTATTCTGAGATTTAAACAGTCATAACAGAGAGTCCCTTAAGACTTCTATGAAGCACTGGAAAAATCCTCATTGTTTCATGAAATATTATGGATACTGCTATTTACAGTGTGATTTGCTAGTGAAACAGTGGGAAGACTAATGTAGTGAACATCATCAATTTTCCTGTAGAGAGCAAATTTATCATGCCTGTTTAATGTAGAGTTAAGGTACAAATGGAACAACCTGAAAAGACGTGCAAAATGCAATGTCAATTCTTTCTGAAGCATCACAGATTTATAAAATACTGTGCAGTTGGCTTAATCCTGAAGAAGAAATGAGAACCCTTTTCCAGCTGAAAACTTTTAACATTCAAGAGGCATTAATGTCCACCTGACTTGGCTGCTTAATCAGCAGCATGAATTAAGCAAAGCAGGGCAATTCTTCTGCAGTTGTAGTCCCTGTCTGCCCACAGTGTCTGGAAGCCTTGAGTACTGCAATATTGGCTCCAAACCTTTTGGAGGTTTCATGTCTGTGAAAAAGTTCCAAGATATTGATATGGAGACATTCTCATAGCCTTTCCTTTGTTTTACTAGAACTTTATAAGGCATTTTAGTCAACTTCTGCATGTCCACAAACTGTTCTATGTATAGCTATATGTGGAATGGAAAAAAATTACAAGGTTAAAACCTCAGGGTTGGTTCATATGATGACCATGTGCTACCAAAATGTAGGTTGGTTTGAATTTTAGCATGTCTTGGAAAAGCTGCTGGGTTTTGTACTTCAAACAGTAGGACAGAGAGCAAGAAACATCTGTCTGGAGTTTCTGAAGAACTGTTTGTTTGTAGAACGTCAAACTGTACCATGTCCATTAAAACCAGAAATCCCTAGTTGTCTGTATGTAGTGTTACTCCCAGAACACAGTCATTCATCATGGGATGTATCCATGGAATGTGAGGGAGTACCTCTGTGGAACAATAGCTATAAAGGCTTACATACACTTACTGTATCACTGCTTCAAAGGCTGGGTCTCGTTGGGTTTTGTTTTCATTTTTTAGGAGCTCTTGCAAATTGACCCTTTCTTTTAGGAACAGAACAATGGAAGATGTTTATTTGTTGATGCAGTTAGTAATTTTTTTTCAAATAAGTGTGTATATGTAATTTTTGTATTTAAAAACAGGAGTGATGTAATATTGGATGTTACTATCTATCTTTTAGGTAATTCCTGTGGAAAAACTGGTCAAAGGGCGCTTCCAAGACAACTTAGATTTCATTCAATGGTTTAAGAAGTTCTTTGATGCTAACTATGATGGGAAGGAGTATGATCCTGTGGAAGCTCGACAAGGCCAAGATGCTCTTCCTCCACCAGATCCTGGTGAACAGATCTTTAACCTGCCTAAGAAGTCTCACCATGCAAACTCTCCAACTGCAGGTATTTTGCATCTTAAAGGATTCCAGTTCTGTCTCTGAAGACAATTAAAAACTGTGATCCACTCTACTTAAATACTAGCTTAAAATTATTTCCTTGAGTGCTCATGCCATTCTTTTTACTTTATCATAGTCTTAGCATCTTGAGACAGCTGAAAGTTAACTGTGTTAACTTTCTGCTTGTGGGCTTGGCCCAGCCCTACTGAGCATAAAGTCTTGTCCACTGAACCCCCTCCATGTATGACATGGACTCTGGCAATGTCTGGTGGTGGAGACAAGGGCTTTTAACCATCTTGTTGCTGAATGTGGTATGTGCGAGTGTATTCAACAACATAAGGTGTTCCTCTTTCACACCTCCACCTTTATAGGAAAATGCTTGCACAGGATGATTTATTTTTAATTCTTATGGTGAGTAAGATGTTTCCAAATCTTAAGGGCTGACCAGAGGAACAAAAATTAAGTTATTTTTGGGTTTATGTGTGCTTATTGTTTGGTTATGATAGTCCTTCTATCTGAAAAACATGCAGTTTTTGCTCATTCACAAAGATACCTCAGTCTTCTAATTTTTTGTTCTGTGCTTGGATTGAGTTTTGCTAGGGTAAAGATAACACTTCAGAGGAGATTAGTGCCAAATTTTGAATTTAAAACTAAAAGAGTGTTGATAAGGCATGGATGTTTTAATTATTGCTAATCAGTGCTTACAGAGAGTCCAGGCTTTTCAGTTTCTCACATTGCCTTGCCCAAGCAGGCTGGGGGTGCCCAAGAAGTTTGGAGGGGATGCAGCCAGGACAGCTGACCCCAACAGGCTGAGCAGATAATCAATACCACATTGCATCGTGCTTAGCTAGAAAAGCTGGGGGAATAAGGAGAAGGGTGGAGAGGGATGTTCAGAGTTACAGCATTTGTCTTGCCAAATCACATCATTATGGGTGATGGAGTCTGGCTTTCCTGGAGGTGGGTTAATTCCTGCCTGCCCATGAGAAGTGGTGAATGAATTGTTTGCATGGCTTTTGTTTTACCTATTAAACTGTCTTTGTCTCAACCCATGAATTTTCTCACTTTCCCCTTCTGAATGTGGGTATGACTAGTCACTAAGCAGGTGCCATTTTTTTAACTGAGAATTGGGTGAACAGGAGAGCAGCTAACATTTAAGAAAAAATAGTCACTAAAAAAGTGTTACTGGACGTAGGTTTGTGCATATGGAAATACACATGCACACACACCTAATTCCTTTATTGGTTTGTCCTGGATTTATGCTAACCCATTCCTCAAATAAGGATTAATAGTAGTTGATTTTAAATCTGTGTCCTGTCGTGGGTTTGGATATGCACCAGTATTCACAAAGGCAGGGGCAAGTGTGAAGCATGAAGCACCCTCGCTTTTAGGCTGCCTTGTGCTCTGGAATCCTACCCAGATTTCAGTGTTCTGCTCTGATCACTTCTGACGTCAAAGTGGAGCATATTTGGCCAGCAGCCTTCAGCTCATTAGTGCTTCCAGGAAATGGGGCTCCTAATAGCAGGCCAGTGCTACTCTGGGCTTCTAAAGCTTGTTTACATCCTTGTTTTGCACCATTTGTGCCTGAACTTCTGAATTTCAGGATCTGGCATGCTCCAATTTTCCATGAGATGTCTTGCACGCCCTTTGGAAAAAGAAAACCCAAGTGCTAATGTCAAGATGTTGTACAGTTCAGAAATTGGAAAAGACACTTTCATTAAACACAGAGTTTACTGTGCTCGTTAAATCTTCTTACAGATGGTCTGTTCTTCCCAAAGTCACAAATGTGTCATCCAAATTAAAGCTGTGGAGGTGACAATCCTACAGAAATTGAATAGCCACTGGAGTAGAACCAGCCAGCTGATATGGAGGATAATGCAGTAATGTCATGTTTTGTTGTTGGTTGTATGAAGAGCATGTCCTGTGCCTTCCCAGCCTTTGTATGGGATTGTACAACTGAGATAGTGTGATTTGAGAAGATCCTGTAGCTGTGAGAATTAGCTTTTTTCATGGAAAACTTCCTTCATTATTAACTTTATGTTGTCCAGATGTATAACTGGCAGGACACTAGTTTAATTTCTGAACTGAGAATGGTAGGGTATGGACATTACATGATGCTGGGTGAAATGAGAGTTCAGCTTTTCTTGCTGCTTGCGTCTCGGAACAGAACTAATTCAGTTAGGTGTCAGTCATGCTGTGGGTTTACTGAATTCTGGGTGAGCACATTGTCATGGCACTGATGTGTGGTGCCTTTGTGCCTCCCCTCACCCCAACAGAACCTGCACGTTGGGAGGAATGGGAGCTTTTACTGATGCCCTGGGAGTTGTTCCATATGCATCTGCAAACCTGTGTGTGCCTCATCTCCTGCTGTTTGGGACTAAATTGGGATGATGCAGGAGCAAGTTCTGGGCAGCTGGGAAATTACCATGAAATATGTGCTTCTGTACCTCTGTCTTCCGTACTTACCTTGAAGTGAAGGAGTACTCATTACAGCTGCTATAGGAACCAAAAGATAAAACCCAGGATATTGTTGGCCTTCTGGGTTGCAAGGGCACATAGATGGGTCATGCTGCGCTTCTCATCAACCAACACCCCCCAGTCCTTCTCAGGGCTGCTCTCAATCCATTCTCTATCCAGCCTGTATTGTGCTTGGGATTGCCCTGACCCACGTGCAGGACCTTGCACTTGGCTGTGTTGAACTTGATGAGGTTTGCACAGATCCACCTCTCCGGCCTGCCACGGTCCCTCTGGATGGCACTCCTTCCCTCCAGCACGTGATCACACCACGCAGCCTGGTGCCATTATTGATTTGTGTGATTTGCTCCATGTTAACAGTGAAGTTTTGAAGTTTTAATACTACCAAGTCAGTTCTTTAACAAAATAAAGAACCCAAAAGATCTTTCTGCATAATCTGAAAGCTTTTAAACAGCGTGCAGTGGACATACCTACGTGTACACATCTATTGTGTGGTGGCAGGATGAAGCAGATATATGGGTACTCATTCATATTTAGGGGTTTGGCAGGCTTTAAATATATCCCTATTCTACATCGATTAGATATATGTATTTCTAAAGAAATAATTCATTTTAGCTACTAGCAGTTGCATATGCATTCTGGGTGATTCCTGTTGCTCCAAGCAGTAACTCTTCTGGTGCTCTTTGACTGAGTTTTGGGCTTGAGTGATTTAGGAGAGGATTGTTGACTATGCATAACTGCATTATAACAATGTTCTAACAATGTATTTTCACAGGTAGACTAAGATATATGTCCTTGAGTTAACAAGTGGTCAGATCTTTAAGGGTTGCTCAGAAAGCTTATCCAGAAAGGTACTGGCATGAATTAAAATTATTTTTGATGTTTTAATCAGACTCTAAAGCATGATGGGATGCCTGGTATCAGGTAGCTGCTTCCTGTACCTATAAATGGATATTAACCTGTATATCTATAAATGCAGAGTGTGGTCCTAGTTTAATTTGAAAAAGAAACACTTTTAAAACAACCCAAAACTCAAGAAGTCTAAAAATGTGCTGTGTTTTGTGTTAATTGGTGGGCAGGCCAGCAGCCACAGCCCTTCCCATTCCAAAGGTGATCCTACTGGGGAGTCAGCGCAGGTCAAGGCTAATGCAGCTCGGACATGGAAGCACAGATAGGTCCCCACAAGTAATCTGCTGTGCCACCCTCGTGCTGCCTTGTCCCTCCCTTCGGAGACAGAGCCGATTTGTGGCGGGGCTGACCGTGCCGTGGGTGGGTGGGTTTGGGAACGTGCCACAGTCTGCTTCTAGAAACAGTAGGAGCAGCAAGGTTTCCCTAGGTGAATGCAGCTCCTGGGTGGGGAAATGAGGGTCTCTTCTCCTTCAGGGAGCAGCACAGAGCACCGCTGGAGGCTCTCTGGCAGCAGCACCACAGCTGCTTTTAGATCTAATGCCATCTGCCAGCCCTGAGCCGCCTTTCGATCTCCTCCAGCCTCCGCTCTTCTGTAATGTAAACAGCCTACAGATGTAGAGTCAGAACTGTGGTGCAGGATTAAAATATTAGGGCACTGTTGTTTGTGCCAGTTCTAATGTTCCCCGTGGGAAATAGCGGAAAAGGCTTCATCTGATCAAAATTGAAAATAGCGATCAGGTTGTCAGGATTTTAGCTTAGTGTCTTATGTAAGGATTCCTGTATGTCAGAGCAAATCTCCATGGAGCACTCTCTAGTGTATGGGTGTGGGGTGTCAAATATACACGGGTATAAGACAGCTTAATAAAATTACTTGCATGTAAGCTAAAAATGTTAGAGATTCTTAGATCTGAAGGCTGTTAGATTTTTTTAGTTTGAAATATTCAGTGAGAGCAGGATGACTAAAGCAGAGCTGGAAAATACTGGAGGATCACATGATGAGGGCTAAAAATACTCACGCTATGACAGGGAAAATAACCAGGGCAGAATGAACTGTTTGTGCATGAATGCATTATATATAATGTGCCATCGAAAAGCCAACTGCACAAGAGAAATACTGATTTTCTGTAGGGAAATGGTATATCCTGCTGTGACAGATGTGCTGTAAATTAATTTTGAGGGATAAAAATACTCAGTGAGACTGGTCTTTATTTTAGCAGCTAATGATACAATTAGGATTCCCGGGAGACTAGAGAACTCCTAATGCCTTTTTTCTTTTTTTTCCTTTCTAACAAGACTTGCTACCTTTTTCCCCAGTGGCAGGCAGTAAGTGTTGGCAATGGCAATCTGCTCACAGTGGTACAGTGCTCCAGGACAGCGTGGCAGAGCTGGAGATGGAAAGAGCTGCAGGGCTACGAACTGAGAGTGTTTTCATCCCTAGTTCATACAAGGCCAAGGAATTGTACTAACCCAGGGGAACAGCATGTGCAGTGACAGGGCCGGCCTGGGAGGTGAAGTGGCTCTGCTGTAATACAGACACATCTCCCCTGCCAGCATGTGGAGAATTTAATTTTTAAACCCACTGAGCTCAAGAATTTAGACCAGCAGGCAACGTGCTTGCAGTGTAGGAGCCAGGGCCTTTTTTCAAGAGAGGTGATTGTGTTTGGAAAAGCAGTGGTGAAAATGGCTATCTTAATTTTCAGTGTACCATGGGTGTGATTTGAGTGTCTGTGTTGCACAAATGTTTGCACATTCTTTCATTTTCCAACATGAATTTCTTGGAAGATTTTTTCAGATTTTCCTTTTGAGACTGCTTTCTCCTTATAGCTAAGCAGACAGTGAGATTTTAGAAAACACAGATTTTTAAGAGCACTTGAAATTTTAAATTGTGTTCTTCTGTTAAGACTGTGGAATGGTTTCATCCACTGAAGATAAATGTTTGCATATTTTAAGATGTTTCTAGAGCAAATAGAGGTTTCAGTTGAGAAGAAGTAGTAGTTGTTGATTATTTGAAATAATAAATAAATATTGGTTATTTTCAATCTAGAGTAAAGTCTTCATTTATGATGGGGGAAGGGCTTTGGTTAGTTCCCTTCTATCAAATCTTGTATTAAAGACAAACTGAGGCAGTCATGCCATCAGTAAAACTTTTTCATTTGACAAGTGGCCTCCATTGGACTTTCTTACTTGGATAGCTCTCTTGAAATTGTGAAAGTTTCAAGTGCTCATACACACTTCTCTTTGCCAGCTGTCTGGCAGAGAGGACGAGTGCAGAGCTCACCAGGCTGTACTGGACCAGCAGCAGTGAAGGCTGGTTTGGGGAGCTGACAGGACAGAAGGGTCCTGCCAGCCAGGGGAAGGTGGTACCACTAAATAATTAGGACAGCTGCACCACACTGAGTTGGGATTTGGAAAGTCAGATTTTGTCTGAGGTCATTTAATTCCCATTAAGTATCATTTGTCATTACTTATTTCATTAAGTGTTCCTAGATTGTCCATTTTCTTGTGTCCTGGTGTAGCTACAATGATAAGAGTGTGTGAATATTAATTAATCTACTGTTCTTGCTCTGTTGGTTTAAGCGGGTGGAGAGTTTTTCTTTAGCTTGTGAAGAAATTACTGTGGCCTCTTGTTGGGTTTGGTTTTTCTCCTGTGGCATGAGTCAGGAATATTCTTTTTATGAAATCCTTTAATTTGACTAAAATAGACTGTGAGTGATTCCCAAATTCCACTGAAGCAGTGGTTGTGTGGGCTCAGCCAAGTCTTGTGCTTGCTCAGGGCTTCCATTGCTCTCCACACTCTCCTCATGCACGTCCACACTGTATTCATGCACATGTTTTCTTGAAATTTTGCATAAATATTTAACAGCATACTAATTACTCATATAGCTTCAAGGAAGATTTCTCTCTAAATGTTAAGTAGGTCTCTTGTCTACAAGACTGTGCCTGTGATGTAAAGAGAACTGGAATTTGCAGCCTAGCTTTTTTGTACCCAAACCTGCACAGTGCCAACATCCTCTGTTTTATGTTGCAGAAGTTTGCATCTTTTTGTAGAACTTAGGTATTCAGCAAAAAGAATAGTGAAGCTGAAACTGCATGGGATACATTTAATTATGGGGGACTGACTAGTAATTGTTTCTGGAGTACCACAGATGGAAACCTCTAATGCATTTCAAAGCTGGCTCATCTTTACTTAATTCAGTACAAGAACAGAATAATTTGTCCTTCAATTTTGAATTTACTTTTCTCATCTCTGCTAGTGTTATGTGGGCAGGTACAAAATGTTATCCAGGTGCTAACTGAAACAGCTGCAGTACTGTTTACAAAGAAATTCTAATTGGAACCCAGCATTGACCCAAAATCAGAGCATGCTGTCACAGAAGTTCTCACAGAGCAGTGGAGGTGGGAAGACACCTCTGAGATCATTCAGTCAGACTGCTCTGCTGAAAGCAGGGTCACCTTCAGCTGGTTGCCCAGGACCGTATCCAGTCACATTTTGAGTATCTCTGAAGCTGGAAACCCCTCAACCTCTCTGGACAGTTTGGTCCAGTATTTGATTACCCTCAGGGTGAAGAGGTTTTTTCTTATGTTTAAATGGAATTTCTTGTGTTTCATTTTGTGCCTTTTGCCTTTGGGGACCACTGAAAGGAGCCTGTTTCCTACCTTCTTTGCACCTTCTTTTGAGGTGTAGATAAGATCCCCCTGAAGCCTCTTCTCCAGGCTGAACAGACATGGCTTTCTGACATTGTTTGTACGTGAAGTGCTCCATTCCCTTTGTCTTTGTGGCCTGTTGTTGGGCTTTCTCCAGTTCACCCATGTCTGTCTGTCCTGGGGAGTCCTGGACTGAACCAGGCATTCCTCCTGTGCCTCACCAGTGCTGACTGGAGGGGAAGAATCATCTCCCTCAGCCTGCTGGCTCATGCTTAACTCCGTGTCCACCAGGACACCCAAATCCTTTTCTGCCACAGTGCTTTCCAGTCTTTTGGCTACCAGCATGTTTTAGGGCATGGGGATATTCCTTTCCTGGGAAGGGCCCTGCATTTCTTTTTGATCAGCAGTAAGCTTGAAGAGGAATTCATAATGGCAAACCAGTTAAGTTGCTGATTACAATGCAGTTCTCCCACTGATCAGGGAAAAGAGATCATTATTGGATAGTTTTTACCTAAAATACCTGTATAAAGTTTCATGCTTTCTCAGAATGTGTAAATGGGTTATATATAAATATTTTCATGGAAGATATGATGTTGGAAAGAATTTAAACTGCTTGGGTTATGTAGTCCCTCTGAGCAGTGCATTAGGAGCTATTCCATTATGGCACTAATTGACTGCAACGCCATTGCTCAACACCAAGTCATTAAGTCTATCAAGATCTTTTGTCTCTGTTTAGATATCTCTGTGTTTCAAGTACTTTGCATTACTCTACCAACCAGCATCCTTGAATTATTTTATGAAATTCGACTTCTGCTAGAATGGAAGCTTACTTCTGAGCTGATTATAAAACTGATGCCTTAGAATAAATGTGCAGTAAAGCTTTTTTTCCTCCAGGAAATTTTAAATTAGAAATCCCTAAGCATTCTCCATTGCAGTTAAGTTCTATCCAGCTGTCGCTGATACCTCCTGGTAACCAGCTGGCTGGTTTTTATCTGTGTTACTGAAATTGGAATATCGTGGTCATTTAAGAGCTGATCCTGAGCAGTAGAGCAAAAGTTGATTTCTTTTGATTTGTCTGGACTTTTTAAAGTGGCACTTTGCTGTAGAAAATCAAAAGGCTTTGTTGTCTTCAAAGGAGGGCAGAATATAATGCCACATATCAGTGCTGCAGGCACTGGTGATGAGGCTTGCTCAGCACGCTCTGGGAGGGCACCTGCAAATTAGAGAGACTACCTGGGGATCAAATGCTTGTGCCTGCTCTTTCCTTAGCTCTCTCTGTCCTACCCTTAAAGCATTTACTTTTCACTTGATACCCTGAACCTGCATCTTGTAGTTGTATAATACAATAAGAAGTTGATGCTTTGATCATTAAATAACTTGAGATACAACTAGAGTGCTACAGTAAAAGAGATTTTATTTCATGTGTGTGTTCTTGTTGCATATTTTGACACTAGTTTACTTCTGTTTATCTGTGAATCCAAATGAAAATTATTTTCCTGGCTTTGAGAATGTTTTAGCAATCCTGCTCTAAAGCAGCTGATTTTCAGTTAGCCAAAATATGGGCTGAACCTAGAAAGCATTGAAGGCAAAATGCCAAATTTTAGGCAATTTCATAAAGAAAAATGGCAGCAAAAGATCTTAGTATTTTTAATGTTTTTCAACAAATGATTTATTCTTTGCTGATCTAAGTATGATGTGAAAGGAAGTTTCATTTCAGACATATACACAACGGTGATTTTTCCCAACTTTAGCAAGCCTGTGTACTATATCTGCAATCTGCTAGAGAAGAGTTTGTGTATGCAATAGACATGGAAGCTGTCGGAGTCGCCAGTTTCTAAAAGAAACAAAACCTAAACAAAAAACAGCAAACAAAAGGGGGAAACAAAAACCACAACAAAACCACAAAAAAACCCACCAGTATGCTTCTTTTTCCTTATCTGTCTTATATTAAAGAGCATAGAAAAGGACAGAAATGTCTTACACAGAAATGTTTACACATGCTGACTGGATTATCTAGTTGTTTGTTTGTGTTCTGTTGGCTTCAGGTGACCCAGTTAATACAGAGTTATCCGTAGGGGTAGGAGGAGATGCTTGCTACCGAGGGAGGCCTGTGACTAAATCAGGAAAGCTTAAGCTTGATTAAATAACCCATTGCTGCTCTCCTTTCCCATCGCTTTCCAGCTCCTCCAATGAACCACTGTCACAGTTCTAGGTCAGTGGCTCTGTGAGCTCCATGGTCTGGGCATATGGACAGGCCCACAGGCTGTCTCTTCCTCTTCCTCTCCCTGCCTCCTTGCAGTTTCTTCCTTGTCATGGCTTTTTTTTTTTTTTAATACATTTGTTTTACAAATAATTGCTTTATTAAAGCATTGTCTGACACTGAGGATACATTGTGGAAATGACAACTTTGGAACAATTTGTAGTGTGCCATAAATCAAGTAATCCTTTGGGAGGAGCAGCTGGCGAGGTGTGGGGTAGAAGATGGCTGCTGAGAAAGCCAGGGCAGAATCCCTCTGGAACTGGTAAGCAGCAAGCTCAGAGCTCAGCTAGGAGCTGGGTGCCTGCTGGATTAGGGCTGCCTCCTTTGTGGCTCAGGCTTCCGAGCTGACAGCATTCAGTATTTGATGGTGGAGAATGGCATGGAACCTGTCAGCACGTTTGGACAACTGTGTTTTGCTCTTTGTAGGAAACAGTGATGGGCATGGGTGCTGCTGATTCACGTTCCTGCTTAATAAATCCAATCAAATAGGCCAGAGAGAGGCTGGGTTTCTGTTTTGTCTTCTTAACCAAACCAGTTTCTGTATCAGATGTCTGTCCAGTGCATCTCAAATTTATTCCTTGTTGGAGGGAATAAGGAGGAGGCCGAGCCAGAGTGCAGTGCCTGTGGGAGCTGAGGCAGGGGGAGAGCTGTGAGCCAGGCACTCGTGTATGGGATGAGTGGCTGAGTCAGGCAGCCAGCATCAAGAGAGGAAAGATGGAGAGGCAGAGCAAGGTGTGAGGAGCTGCCTGGGAGGTTCCTCTGAAGGCACTGCAGACCCTTTCACACAACTGTTGCTCTGCTTAGGCATTTATGTGCCAAGTCACTGTGGAAAAGGAGTATCTGTATGCACTCTACTTGCCATTTTTGCTGGTGAAGATGTTGCTCCATATTCTGGCGGATTAGCAGCACAAGTAATTAAAAAGAAATAGGAAAATCTAAGGAGATCAAAACACATCTACTGGTCACTATGGTCAACTCACTATGGTGAGTTCACCAGTAGGTTTAATTGTTCTGTCTGAGTTTCAATGCCCTTGTCTCAGGGATGGTTTACATTTGAAAATGAGAAAAGCACAGAGACAGTTTAGCTGAGTTTATTTCAGCTCTGTCTTGCTCCAGGGAAATTGAGGGTAGCTATGTATGTTAAGTAATGGGCTGGGGGAAGGCTCTCTTAACAGCATTTTTTTTTTAAGCTGAAAGCTGCTCAGATCTAAGGGAACTTTTAATTCCTGGTTTAATGTTGTTTATTTTTGTTTTAGAGTCACCTCACTCTCAGTAGCAAACTCCGATTGGTAGTAAATGTGGTTTTTTCTTTCCCAAGGCATAACAGCAGTGGAACTTCCTCTACTGTCTCCTTGAAGTAAGAGAGGGGATGGAAGGCTGTAAAATCAATACCTGTGTTTCAGTGCCAGGTTAATAGGAATTTATTTATTACAGAGATCAATCTTTCTGTTGTTTACTTATTTATTGTGTTTTTCAGGTGCTGCTAAATCCAGTCCAGCTTCTAAACCAGGATCAACACCTTCTCGCCCATCTTCAGCAAAAAAAGCTGCACCAAGCAGCTCGGCATCCAAATCAGATAAAGATTTGGAAACTCAAGTCATACAGCTCAGTGAACAGGTAAATTTGCTTGAGGCACAAAAGTAGATGCATTCATTGTCACAGGCAGACTCAAAATCTAATATTATCTTCTGATGAATGATGCTCTCCAGAATTACGAAGGGATAAAAGTGGAAATAGTTCAGCTGGAAAGGAAAAAAAAAAGAGAGAGAGAGAGATTTATTGTAAAAAATAATGTCTGGCAGAGATGACTCATTTTTTGCCAATATTTTTAAATTATGATCTTAGGAGTGACAGTTAAGTCTTGCTGAAGCATGATGATTTTATTAGATGTTGAAATATATCTTTTATTTCACCCGGATGGGAAAAATCTGAATAATGTCTTTGCTCTTGTATATTACTAATTTGAAATAAATCATTTAATGTGCCACTGTGGAGAAAACAATCCTGTTTGTCATCCCAAGGTGTTAAGAGATCTGCAATTAAAGAGAGACTAGAGCATTATGCTCTGCTTTCTGGAAGGAAGGTGTTAAAGAAGCTAACACCATTTTCATTTAAAAATGTGATCTACCTTTCTGAGACTACTTAGTTATGTTATAAATAATGTTCTGTGATATAATTTAAAAGGTTCAGAATTTCTGTAATGTTAGGAATGTAAGGGCTTCATTTTTGTTTATGCTTTGGAGCTTTACACCATTCTCTCATTTCTGAACTGCAAGTATCTACACTGGACAAGAATAAATACCTGCATCTGACTTCAGACTGTGCTGTCAGAATAGTGTAAATGCCATTAATATATATGATGCCTGATCCCTGTATTTGTCCTTGGTGAGGGAAACTGGAAAGGAAAAAACTCAGATTTTAGAGTTCCTGGCAGCTGCATTCAGGAAGCAGTCGTTATTCTGGATCAGGTATAATTTTCCACAGTTAAGGGCATTTCAGTTTCAGGCTTCCATTGACCTGGGCAGCGAAGATTTCAGTTTGCTGGGGCACTGTTGGCAAGTTTTTGATGGGTTGTGCACTGAAGGTGGTGGATGGATAGCCACATCGCAGACACGGCATTCTGCAGGTTCAGGGTATCCTTCTGAGCAGCAGAGCACAAGAGGGTCCACCAGCTTTCAAAGTGAGCTCTAGATTCTTGCTGCAATAGAAAAGTTTTTAAATGTTGCACAAGGAATGGATGTATATATTTTTCATGGAATCTTTTTTTTAATCAATGTCGAGCAGAGTTCAAACGTCGGCTTAATGCAACTTAAACCGTGACATTTGTACTCAGGAGTCAGAATGTGTTTGCTTCAGGAGGAAGAGTTGGTTGGCATTGAGCAACACAAAAATATTTGATCTTTACTGAAATAGACAGTCACTATCACATCCACTGCTAACATATTCCTAGCACGTTCCATGTGTGAAAACCTTAAGCTTTATATACAAATAGCCCTGAAGGAAAACTGATGATTTCCCTCACCACCAAAGAGAAGAAGAAGAAATTTCGAGGATTTGAAAAACTGATTATTTAATAGCTAGGTTTTAAGAGACATCATCTAGCTTGAATGGTCTGGAAGGCTTTTTTTCTTAATGCTGACAGCACTTGGTGTCTCATTTCCCACTAATGGATACTTGTAAACCATGACCATATTACATGAGCCAAAAAAGCTATGCTGCAAGCAGCTCTGAGCCAGGTTTTCCTGACCCCCAGTGTGAACATGCTGCAAGAGCCAAATTGTCTGTTTTTTTCTACTCTGCAGCAGTTGTGGAGATGAGGGCAGCAGCCACTGTTACCGTGTTTCTGTGTTGATTATAATAAGAAGTGCTGAATTGTGTCTTGGATTTCAGGGTCCTCTGTGGCTTTAATAGTTTTTTCATCCCTTTCATGGACAGCAGCTGAGGGAGACGGAAACATCTGAACTTCCATGCAATTTGTAGCAGAAAAGTTTAATTAGTGGGGATGTCTGTACAGTATGTTTTACCATAGTGTAGCTTAATGAGCTATTTGCAATAATTGTAAACCATCCCCAGCATTTGCCAGTTAATGGCTCCCTACAATTTTAAAGTTTCTCTTAAAATCATTTTCCAACTATGCTAGTAAATTAAACTCCAAAATTAAATTCCACAGAGTGTCACTCTGCTCTGGAACTTGATTACCCAAAGCATTAAAATAACCAAGTGGTCTGTGGTTGTGTCTTTGGTCTGTGGCAACTAACTCTCCCAAAGAGTGTCTGGGTGCAGCTGAGGTGACCATACAAACCAGGGGCTATTGCGTACAGAGAAGGGACTTCTACATATGAGAATGGTCCCAGAAACTATTAGCTGTGTGCTGATAAACATGTAGTTTCTGAAAACAGCATCATTGTGGCTTTTTGCCTAGAGTTTGGTCTAATCTGCAGCCTGGCTCCGCCATCCTGTGTGTATCCATGCTACCAGTAAGTGCCATCAGAGAAAAGACCAGCCAAGAAGAGCTGCTGCCTTTGCACCCATTAACTGGGTTGCAGAGGGGTACTTTTGGTCCAGAAATAGAGCATGGGAGTTTATATGAGCTGTTCCTCAAGTGTCAGCCTTTTGGCATGCTCCTGGAAGGAAGAAGTGGGATGCAGATGTGCAAAGTATCTGAAGAGATACGGACTCACATGGCACAGACGGGTAGCTGGAACTGAAGGAAAAACAGTTATTACAATGGTTATAACAATGTTTACTATGTGCAGTAGTTAATTAACTCCATGCTTATATACATAATTTAATGATTTTGTTTCTTTAAACAGCATGAATGTGAGAGAATGAAAACAGGAGAATGTCTTCATAGTAAATAGGTCAGAAGGGGAGATAGGCTCAGCTATTAGCTGCCAATTTTTCAGCTGAAGTTCATTGTTTTCCCAAGCTCTAGCAAGCACAGAGCAAGAGATCTGGAAGCAGTTACATTCTTATTCTGGCTGGGTTCAGGCATTGCTCTCAAGCAACAAGTTGTGGCAGTTCCAGAAGGCACATCCTAAGTATGAGGTCTTCATCTGTAGACCAGAATATTGTAAACTCTTGTTTCATTTTGCTGTTCCTACTTTTGTAAAAAAAATAGTTGATTTTAAGGTGACTGGCCATTATATCTGTAATGGATTCAAACTGTCAAGGGAAGACTTGAGTGTCACACTCAGGCAGCTGGTCAGAAATGAATTGGTGCATAAAGGAGATGCCCTGTGATCCTGCTTTGGTAACAGGTCAGTTTTGCTGCTTGACGCCTTTGAGAGTGCAATCAAAGGTCAGAAAAAGGCATCCCTAGCTCAGCAGCCATGGAAAAACAAACTGAAAGGATTTAGTAGGCTATCAAAGCATTGTTTGAACTCTGCTGGTATTTTTACTAGTGAAGGAAATAAATTAACTTGCAGTGGAACTGGCAGCACAGAAGTTTCTATTAAATCATATCAGTTCACTGAAATGTAGTCTGATAGGATTTAATTTATTTAGCATGTTTTACTTAGAAAACCATTTGTATAATTGCAGGCCTCAAAATGTGAATGCTAATTTGGCTGTAATTGGATGTGATTGGGGTGGGTCAATGTGTTTAGACATAGATAACTCTAGCTTTATCTGTGGTTATTTCTGTTGGTTTTTGCAGTGCTGTCCTCCTAATTTCCAAGCCACTTAGATGTTGTCCTGATTGTGTATACCCCATTACACAGAAGTTTATATGTTATGCTCCCACAAAACTGTTCTTTTTAAAATATATATGTATAAAAATATATTGCAACATCTGTCATGATTTATACAAAGCCTAATCATTAACAGCTACATTGCCCCTGAATTATTTGCAGCAGTCCTAGTGGTGAAATTGAGGCTGACAGCGTAGCTTGAAGACTCTTGTGAACAAGGTTGCAAGGAGAAAGGTACTTGGCATTTGAGAGAATTTATTGGTAGAAACAGCACAGCAGTCAGAGCAGGTAGGCCGTGGTGCACCCAGTCATGGCAGCAAAGTGCTGAAACACAGGTTTGTAAAATGTGGTAAGTGAGGAGGCAGAACAGAGAGGTGGAAAATCAGCACAGCAATACCACATGGGTGACTAGAGGACCTATTAATTTCCTACTTAGACTACTTCCCTCCTCTGCTAGTTCAATGTATTTTTAGGCAAGGGTGTATTGTAGCTTTCCCAAGAACTACACATTTATTCAGACAAAATAATGCAAGTACTGAGGTGAAAGTTTTATTAGTTACCACTGCATGACATTTCTGGCAGCCCTGTTAGGAGACCAGAGCTTAGGTAGCCCTGATTTCTGAACTGCTGCTTTGAGCTTCAGTACAAAAGAGTGCTGAGAAAATTGACCTTTAAGGATCGGGGTTAGGATGTATCTAGAGGGAATAGTGGGGTAGCCTGATTTAATGTTTTGTGTGGGGTAAGGTTCAATTTAGCACTCAAAAAGAAAACTGAATTTCATTTCAAGCTGTAAAATTGAATATGTATTTAAGATTGTTTAGCACACAAAATTTTAGACTAAAGTCTTTTGTCTGTAGTGCACCTCAAAACTGATGCATCTTGTCTTGGTTGATATGCAGGTACATTCATTAAAACTTGCACTTGAAGGCGTGGAGAAGGAAAGGGATTTCTACTTTGGCAAATTAAGGGAGATTGAACTTCTCTGCCAAGAACACGGGGGAGAGAATAATGACCTTGTCAATCGGCTAATGGAAGTCCTTTATGCTTCAGATGAACACGTAAGTTGAAGCTTAATGGTTTTTATTTCAACAAAAAAAAAAGCTTAATTGTGTAAAATTTTATTGGTATAGTATTGGGCCATAGCTTGTGTTTAGGCCAGCAGAACTGTAGCAGCTAGGATTCCTGTGACTCTTCCCCACAAAGGAGGCTTGCATTTGCAATTGCAAACAACAGACTTTTTAGCTTGGGGAGAGGATTCAGAGGTTTGTTGCTTTTCACTGCCTCAGTGTAGGTTTTGTATTCTGGGTTTGCTGAGCTTTATCTAAAAGGAGAGAGTCTGTGTCACAATTTTAAATTGATTTCATATGGTTCTGAGCCTTAGTTTTGGTTTTTTTCATCTTCCCCTTATGTGCATGAAGGCTTATACTCTTTAATGTGTTGAAAATCACAAAAATTCTGGCAGAGATGCTGTTTGCTGTCTACAGCTGTGAACCTTCTCTGGCCCATGTGGCAGTGTTGGAATATGTATGGTGCAGGTTGCCAAATACATAATTATACCTACAAAGATAATGCTCTTTAGCATTTTTATCCTGTTGCTATAGGCAGAATTCTTCCTTGTGCAAACCAAATAATCCTCCATTAGCAAAATTTTAGAAGTGTATTGTCTGCAAGATTAAGCAAGAATCTCATTGCATCTTAGACTTAATGTTGTAGACACTGAACAAAGCAAGAAGCTGCAAAGGGTGCTGGTTAAATTCCTCAGAGACATTGAGGGATAATGATTCAGTGGAGATTTAGCTGAACTACTCCCATTCATGTTAACTAAATCCCTGTATGGATTGTAGTGACAATTTACCCCTCAGTCTCCAGCAGAGGAAGGCTTTGGCCCCAGAGTGTGTAAGCATCAACTTAATCCCTTGGCAGCACTGTGGTACCATGGGCTGTCTTAAATCTGCTCCCACAAAGCTGTTGCAGCAGTAGTCAGCTGATTGGGTCTTACATCAAAACTAGTGCTGCAGGAACTACTAATTCAACATCCTTTTTCTAAAAAAGGCTCATGTAGGGACTAAATGTTGGAAAGTTAGGTGTGAGAAGCACAGGTTTGAAGCTAACAGGTGCCACTGCACAGATGAGAAGTGACAAGGGAAGGAGGATTTGTTCAGCAGTGCAGAGTGAGTGGCTAGAGAGGAAAAGGAGGAGGAAACCATTATTTTCACAGGGATAAACAATAAGACAAATTTGCCAGGCATGTGATAACAGAGTGAAAGTGTTACATATATACAGCGGTCAGAGAAAATGTCTTTTGGATTCAAGAGCAGTGATTTATTTATAAAGCAAAGCCAGAAAAATATCTCTGCTCCCCATACCCCTACCACATCTGTTTGTCTGTTGGCTTAAATAGCATTGTGGTTCCACACCAAGGAATGCATTTGTTGCTTTTCCTTCTGCAGTCTTCCTTACCGGCAGAACACATTTCAAAATGTTCCACTTCAGTCCATTTCCCAGTGTTTTATCTGCTTCTTCCCTCCAAGCCTTTCTCTGTTGAAATCATCATCCATGCCTGCATGTGAGCTACATATAACAACTGTGCTTTCATCTGAATTGTGGTTGCTGTTGCAGACTGGGTGTGTCACTGCAGCAGGAGAGCACTGCTCCTCCAGAGAGGAATACAGAGGCCATTCCTCACCCAATTTTTTTGTTCCTTTTTGTTCCTTCAGCTTAACAGTGACTTGCTGAGGAAAGACCCAAATGCATTAGCACTAAACCAAAGACTGTAGCTTAGAGCTGATTCAGATCTTGCCTACTTTTTGGGTTTGGACTTTATTCCCATATTGCCCTGCTTTGCCCTTCAGATCTGGGGTTTTTTTCACTCTGTGTAATGAATTTGTCCAAAGTTAAATTCTTTATCTCTCAGTATTTTGCAGGTTAATCCCTTGGTAACAGCAGTTTGGCTTTCCTAGTCAGACCATGAGGCTGTTAGGTGAATTATGTGTAGAATGATTCAAAATGCAAGTATAGGGTTTAGTCCCTCAAAGAATCATTCCTCAGGTGTTTGATTATTATAGTATTGCATTGAAGAGATTTTGATCAGGTTCATGTCTTGGGATAGGGAGTGGGGTAATTATTTTTCTCAGAATTTCAGTTTATACTGTAGTTTCAGAAGGGTCACCTCCTAAAGCTTCTGCTTTGCTTAATTCAATAAGAACTATTTTTTTAAGACTGAACGATTGTTTTTTTTGCTTGATTTTGGTGAGTTTGAGCAGCACAAATATCAATACAGTTGGTTCCTTCTCTTTGGAGCCTTCCTTTTATTTTCCCTGTTACAGTTCTGCTTAAACCTCATTATTATATCTCTGCCTAAGCAAGAGGGATATCATATCTTCTACTGTCCTTTAACATTTGGCTGGTCAGTCCGTAGACCTTTATAATTTTTAGTTATGAATTGGTCATTTGTAATCCTACTTCTTCATCAAAAAATATCGAAGTTGCCAGAGAACAGTGCTCAGAAGGCTACATTTGACTGGTGGAAAGATGTGGCCCCTACTTTTCAAGCTCTCTTGGTCATGGGGTGCTACACTAGAAGAACTTCAGAGTGATGGACAAGAAGAGGCTCTGTGTCTGGGTTATGAATCCCAGAGCTGTTTAGGTCTTGGCATAAAGCAGAAATGTAGGAAGGCTTTTGCTTTCCTACGCAGGCTGTTGTGGCTCAGTTCATGTAGAAGTTGGGAGAATTGCTCATGTTGGGTATCTCAGTTGCTCTGCTCAATTTCCCAGAACAATTGCTCGAAATGCAGCTGGTTTGGTAACTTTCTGCTCTAGCAGCTTCTGTATCTGCTGCTGCTTTTGGAAAAGGCCCCCACCCTCCCCAACACCAGGTTTTCATAGTCTAACTCTTCAGTCTACAGGCACAGCTGAATAGTTTGAGGCAGATGAATCTAAGGGTCGAGAGGGTCCATCTCTGAACGTGGGAGACAGATGACCGTGGTCATGTAGCTCAAGCCAGAAATAAATGCTCTAAATAGATCTTCCACTACTTTCCTTATTAGGTGATGCTGTTCAATGAGATTCCACAGTCCCAAAGTAATTGGACTCTTATGGTTCCCATTTCATGTATTTATACAAGCTGTACATACTGAAAAATGTGTCCCAAGTCTCAGAACAACTTTTGAGGTAGTTACATTATAAGATTCACTGTTTCCATCAAAGATAAACCTGGCAAAATAGGGGCCACCACTCCTCTTCAGAGCTGTGGAGTAGATTCCACTCCCTGTGCTTAGAGGCTTTTCCTATTGTACAAAGGAGAGGAAAGCACATACATGACCCATAAAGTCAGCACAAGTGGGCTTTCAAATAGTGCATCTCATAAAGTCATCATCCACGGGGCCTGTGGAACATGTGCATGCCAGAGCAGGTCACCTCAGCACAGAAGGAGGCTCAGGACAGATGGGGTTAAGGCAGCATCACTCACTGCAGCTAAAGCAGCTTGGGTTTTCTCACCCCGCAGGCCAGGGTCACGTTCTCCCAGCTGTCAGCTCCTCCTGTTCTCTGCACATCCTGCACCCTTGCAGCCCTTCACTGGAGCTGCAGTTTTTAGGTACTGCTCACAAAAGTGTTTTGACATGATGTACCTACTGTATGTAATAAGGGCATCATTTTCCCCAAGGGGCCAAGCTGTGCTTAACTTCAGCTGCCCTGACTGATGTGTGACTTCTACCTGAAAATGGCACCTGAGTGATAAAGAGCTTGCTTTCAATTGAAATTGGGCTGTTTCTATCTATGGTAAACAGATGACTCTTTGCATTGTATCAGCAAATGTTAGGAACCTTCTTCTGCTTTTGTCCTTTAGATAAATATTTTATTGCCATAAGGGAATTTGCTTGTTTCAAAAGCTGCTCTGGACTATTGTGGGGAAACTAAAATGATGGCCTTCCTTTTCTTCTGATTTTTGCCTCAAATTTGAAAACTTAGCAGTAGCAATTCATTAAAGTTTGTTGTTCCAGCCACTTGCTTCTAACAAAAGTTAAGGAGCCAGGCGAGTTCTGCAGAGGTAGCCCACTGGGGATGCTGGATTTTTGAATGGCAGCTCAGTGTCTTGGAAAAGTGTTTTCCTTTGGAGCTGCCTACGGCGCAGCGGTACTAATGCAGGGCAGAGCACACACGAGAAGGATCTCGTCAGTGAACCGTGCTGTGGAAAGATGGAAAGCACTTGAGAGGAAAGCTGTAAATGCAGCTGTGCTTAATGGCAGTCCAGAAGGGATGCTCTAAAAGTCAGCCGGAGTTTTTGAGCTCAGATAACACTGAGGTCAACTCAGGATACTAGGCCTGTTGCCTCTAATTTGAAAGTTGTTCAGGACTGGTGTCACCTGCAGTGAGGATACAGCCTTTCCTTGTGTCAGGGATTCATCTTCCAGTGGCAATATATATTCAGAGAGACAGCTGTGGATAATACTGTGCATAAAAACAATGGAAAGCGATTATTTAGTAATTAGTGCTTTTTATAGTAGCTCTGTAAGTCAGTGAATATGGGGCTCTTCCCCCCAGCCTCCCCAAAATATTGTGTTTGCAAGTCTGTGGAAGTTAGCATCATTTTGGGAAAGTAATATGCCTGACCTCAAGAAGGAGGCTGTGTTGAATTTTTAAAGCAGGTGATAGTAAAAGTGTCTTGTCCATTTAGTGATCTAAATGTTGAGAGAAAATTGTGTGAAAACTACAGCAGACAGGTTCAGAAAACCTTGGACAAGCTGAAAATGGGAGGACATCAGGATGCTGTGGCCAGCATCTGACTGTTGGCATATCACTATCTAACTATTCCAAATGCTCACTCACCAGAACAGATAACAGATAGTGATGTTGAAAGCTGACATTTTTTCTAGGAAAATACCAGTACTGCATATCCCTCAATTAGAAGTAAAGTAAGTACATTTTAATGTAATATTATGAGATGCTGCTTTCCTCAGGTAACAGCTCATTTTGTACTTTCTTGCATGAAAATTGTTAAGTTTTATGCTAGAGTGAGCACCATGGGACAAGATTGCATGAGGAATGCTTTCTGCTGAAGAGTGTTTTGGGATCTTTTTCTCCCTACAGGAGAGCCACACAGATGAGCATGAAGGTGAAGAGCAAGTCCATGAACAGCCCCAGCAGCAGGATGAGTACTGACTCACGCAGCATCTCTGACAATTTTCGTTTTGTGTGAGAACTTTCTTCTGGAGAATGGAACATGTGCGGCCTCAAACTTGAAATCAATTCACTCCCAGTCTGCCATTAACATTTATGTACCATAGTGAGTGCCAGCCAACCCCTGCATTCTGTACCAATACTTTGCCAAGATGCATTTGCAGACGTCTTCTTTCAGTGTATCTTCCCAAGAGGTTGTAGGGCTACATCACCTACTGTACATCACTGCAACGTCACCACTTGGCTGCTTGAGATTCGTTCTGCTCTTTGAAAATATATATATTTATTTTTTTTCTTTTTTTTGTCTTAAGTATGATACACTTGTAACTTGTTCTAACATATTTATATTGGCATTTTGTGTGGCAAGGAGTTCTGTACCACTAGCTGTGTCTCTCACTTTGTGGTGCTTTTGCATTTTCTAGTACATCTGCCTTGGGGCATCAATTTGGCCAAACAGTTGAAATAAAGGGATAACAGTGGATGTCATACTCAAGCCATAACGATGAGGTTGTGTTGTGGAGGAAAACGCTTCTGTTGCTCACATTTATTCCTTCCCTGCCTTCACACGTGGAAGGCAGAGCCTCTGTTTCACTGGGAGATTTAACCCCTGTGTTAGGAAGCTTGTTAGGAAGCTGCATGGTATGTTTTTTGGCTGATTTCTGGAGGAACAGACATCCTTAAGACTTAAGCTTTTTGCAAACACTCCCAGTTTCCTAACTAGTCAATGGACATTTCCCAGCTTTTCTTCCTTTCTGAGGAATCCAGTCCCAGCCTCCAGCTGCAGCTATACCTTTGCAGAGCTCAGTGCTGAGGGAGGAGAGAAATCTCCTTGACACAAGCATAGCTGCAGGACACAGTCTCTACCATCATCCTTGGCTTCCCACCTCTCAGAAAAGGAGAAAGTAGGCCAGCCATTTATTTCCACTTTCCTTCCCCCTTCCACTGCCCCAGCCATGCATGTATAGAAGACAAAAATTTTGTCACTAGTGCAAAGTATGGGGGAAAACATCAACAGCACTGGCCCTGAACCATACCCCAAACTCCCCTGTAAGTGGGTGGTGGACACTTCACAGGTTTAAGGCTGCTTCTAAAGCATGGAAAAGCAGTGAGGAGTCCTGGAGACAGGGCGCAACAGAAGGGACCATCTGACTGAGGGCACAGAACTGGTTCTGCATTTGGCTGACCTTCCTCCTTCAAGGCCAGTGTGCTGCAGAACCATGTGTGCACTGGAGATGTCTGCAGTGGGAGTGTTCCCTTCCAGTTTGGTCCCATGGCCCTGTTCTAAATGGTGGTATTTTATAAACACAGGTATCTTGAAGTATAAAAAGCATTCCTTGTTCTTCTCCTACCACTGTGCATGGTAGTCTCTCTGGTTATTTAATGCCTGGTATTCTTGGTCTCTCACTTCATTTTCTGAATTCTGGTTTGTTGTGCTGATTTAGCAGGTACGTGGAAGTCCCATCCCAATTGGCATTAACTGAAAAACTCCACAGCCTACTGGACAGATAAATCATTTTAGGCATTCATAGGCTCCTAAAGCGTTAGGTCCCCAGCTTATGCTTCCATAGAAAGGTTTCCAATGAGTCAGCCCCCAGGCACACACACATGCACATGCAGTTTTCCATTCCTAATCAATCTTCTGCAGCTAAGTGGCTCTTAGTTAAATGTGAGAACCCTGCTGTTGTGTTGCACCACCGACAATATATAAAATGCTGTTGAGCACCAGAACAGGTATTTCCAGTTCCTTGATCCTCCCCCTGCACAGCAGAAGAGTTTCTGGACCCTGCAGGCTGAAGTTTTCCCAGCCCTGCACCCAGTATTGACCTCACATCCTACCCAGTGATGGAAGCAAAGTACTGCAACCTGCAGGCCAGCACTTTCCTCTCCCGTTTCAATTGGTTACAAATAAGGTCTGGTTTATAAAATCGTGTTTATTCCAAAACAGTTATTTCCAAGAATCACCACAAATGGAGGAATTGTCATTTTTGTTGTATTTGTGTTTATTAGAACATATGTACTTATTACAATTGTCATTGTAATAAACAGTAGTTCTTCATAATACTGTTGAAGAGCAGTTACTAATGTTTTTTTCCAGACTCCAGAATGTCCTTTAACCTTTATGGGATCTCAGAATGGGGCAAAGAGTTTGGGATCAGGCTACAAACTTAATTTCATCAGCATGTTTCAGCTTCAGGAGTTCATCCTTCTGCCAATACTTGAGCAGGTGCATGGAGAGCACTTCAAGGGAAAACATTTTTCTGAAACTGCAAATGGTTGGGGTTGCTGAGCTCCCCAGACAGTTCATAGCTAGGCAGTTGTGCCTCTCTTCTTTTCTCTCTTTTGAAGCACATACTAAAAAAAAAAAAAAAAAAAGAAATTAAAAAAGCTGAACTTGGTTTCCTGAAAATTCCTTGTACCCTGTTCCTGATCTGAGGACCATAGCCCTCTCACTGCTTGTATCAAGGGGGGAGTGACTGATGTAGGGAGCCAGGGCAGTGAAATTCTTTGGGGGCACCAGAAATGTGGCTGTGCTGAGGGGAGAGCAGTGTTCTGAAAGGGGAAAGAGTTGTCCTTCCCCCCCACCCCCTGTGAGTAACCCATTCTTCTGTTATGGTTTTAATATGCATTTGTAATTACCTTTACTAAATAGCACACCATAAAGCTTTGGTTATATATTAAATGTAAACTGAAAGGAATGTAAACATATGTATTGTTAATTATAAATAGATAAGTAATGGCATAATAGATACAAAAAAAGTCTTATTCAGATGTATCAGTCATTTTACATTATCCACAAACTGTCGCATGATAGAGTAGATTTTTGTCTGAATATGTGAATAACTTGACTTGCGTTTATCTTTTTACATATTTAATAAAAAAATATATGTTAAAATCTGTCTAGCTCTAGAGACTATTCGGAACATTCTAAAATAATAATCTCCTGGATTAAATACATATTTTTGACTATCAGGGGCTGCATATGGGAGCAGGAAGAAAAAGACAGCTGCTTTAGAAACCCAGAAGTTCACTTATCCTGTGTGTGTGGATAGCATCTGTTTCCCCAAGAGCTCAGCAACTGTATTCCCTTTTATGAATCAAACCAGAAAATGCATGTATTTATGTGCATGTAAACAGCACATTTTTCTTTATGGTAAATGCTTTCAGATTTTGGAGTGCCAACTCCCTTGGGTATCAGTCCAAAGCAAAACTGTCAGCAGCCAGGAGGCAGAGAGCACTATAGAAAGGTACCAAAGCTCCCAGTGGGCATCCTCACAGTGGCCAGGTATTCAGGGGTGAATCTTCTATGCAGTACCTAAAAGCCACCTAGATTTTAGATTAAAGTATGAGGTGTTGTGGGGAGAGAAGGGGCAAAATTCATTGTAGTTCTCACGGTCTGGTCTGTTGTAGCTGCAACAGTTGCTGCTCAAGTGTAGGAGTTCTGAGCCCTGGGTCAGGACCCTTTTCTTCTGTGTTGAAGTGACCCTGTTGTGAGCCCCAGCCTGCATCCTGCTGCTCCAGCTATCCCTGGGCCTCTGACAGAGGAGGAGAGGATGAAGCAGGGACCACAGGAGCCCAGTTCAACCCAGGCATTCAAACCAAGCAGAGCAGCTCTTGTTTAGTTGCTTTTCATAAGACCAGGGGGAAGGCATGTCCTTGGGTTAGTGCAAATGCTCTAAAGCATAAAAAAAAATTACGTATTTTCCAGTTCAGATAGTTGAAAACTTTCTGCCATAATGTGGCCAAAAAAAAATTTATTGTTAGACTGTTAGGTCATCTACATACCTGACTTAGCAAAATAAATCTGTGACCTTACATACATACATACCATACAGCCCTGTGAGCAAAAGAATTTTTCTTCCTATTCATTGAACCTGTTGCCATCTATGATGGCTAATAATTCAATATATACACTGTGCAATACATGATAGCTTTTTACATTTGTCTTTATACAGATTGTAGTGACAAATTGCTTTAAAGAGGAAAGTTATTTGCCATGTTTTCATATAGAAGGTGAAAAAACTGGCCAGAGATTCACATCCTTTAAAAGTGATACTTAGTTTCTCTTTAGAAAGATACAAGTGCAGGCAGGTTGTGGTAGTTCAAGTTTTATGCCATTTAATGAATATTTCAAAATACTCCATTCCAGTGCATCAAATTGCACTGTGTCTATGACTTCTTTCCAGCTGTTTCCTAAATAAGTGCAAGACAGATGGAAAAAGGAAGCCTGTCCACAGAGTTTCTCCAGTACAACCACATTCAATTTGGAGTTAATTTGTTTGTTGTATCCTAATTCTTTTCTCACCAGAATTTCCTCAATACTTGTGATGGAAAGGTGAAATACAAACTGCCTTTATAAAGCAGGTGGGACTTTTGTGGCAGTGTATGAGGTACTGAATGTAGTATTTAACTTCATCAAACGTTGAGACTGCTGGGTGCACGCAGCAACATCAAACTCATCACTCAGTCAGAACTGCCTTTGTTGGCAAACCTCATCAAATAGAGAGCCTTGAGACTTAGCCCAGGGGAGTGCTTGGGCAGTTAGGAAGCCTCTGTGGAGGCCCTGTGCTCCCTGGGCATCGCACAGGGTAAGGCCATGGCTGCTGCACCGGTGGCAAGGAAGGCTGGGAGACGTCTCTTGGAGCTGCACCAAGGGAGGACATCCTCCCTTCCCTGCCCAGCTCGTGGCAAAACCTCTGGCTCAGCACTGCAGCATGGCCTGTCCCCTCTGCCCAGCTCACACCTGGAGCTGCCTCAGCTCTGGCTCATCTGGTGTTCGTTTATGGGCTGGGACCCTCAGTGTGCTTGTGTGGGAAGCAGAACATGGATTCTTTCAAACCTGAAGGAACTTTCCAGTATTTCTGCTTTGTGAAGAGGGGAGGCAGATGTGCAGGCTTGTCCCCTGGTGCCTGTGGTAAGGGCTGCCTGGGGAGATCAGCCTTGCTGGTGTTGTGGTAGGGCAGCTGCTGTAACAGGCAGGACCAGCTTAAGCTGAAGCTGCTCATAACAACTTGCCAGTGCTCAGCTGAAAATAGGAGCTACTGATGTAAGGGTAAGTTAACTGGGGGGGGGAAATGATCAGACTAGTGATAAACCCACAGAAACAGTCTAGAATGGAAAAGGATGAACTTCAGACTCAGGTCAGCAGCTCAAAAACTGCACTTCCACCTGGCTTCTGGCAAGTGAGATGGTTAAATAGTTAATAAAGCTGCCAGGCTGTCAATCACATCCCTCTGTGCTTACCTTGGGGAAGTGGACAGATTGTTTAATTAGTGCTTCAAGGCCACAAAAGCCCTCTGGCTAGGGCAGCATATGAAAAGAGATGAAACTCAAATTCTTACTCCCTCCTCCAAGGCACACTGAAAACCCACGTGTATTATAGATGAAGGGAGCAGTTTACATCTGCATGCAAACATGTAATGTTTAAAAAAAAATTCTTGTTTCTTTTTCCTATGACATCTTCTAAAGCCACAAGAATTTGTTTCCAGCACACAGGCAAATAATGAGTTGTTTAGCATTTCGCACTGGTAGATGATGTTGGACTGAAACTAGTTTTGAAGAGAAATATGCAAATCTTTGAAGGTTTGCTGGTCAAATTTATTTTCAGCTGTTTACCTTTGTAGGCTATATTGTTTGTTGCTACTGAAATATAAACAACATGCTTAATAAATAGAAGGGCCAGCTGCTGCTGTATTAAGCCTGCATTTCTGACAGGTCAGCTGAGACTCATCTTAATGCTGAGAATGGGGGAAAAACTGTACATTTCAGAAACACTTTACACTCCCCATAGCTTTCTGAGCTCATTCTCTTGTCTTCACACATTCGTATGAGGTGAGGAAAAGCCTGAATGTGCATAAGCCTTTCAGGAGGTCGTGTGGAAGAAATGAGTTGTGAGAAAATAAATACGGCAAATGAAGCAGGCACAGATGTCTGAGTGGGAAGGATGTACAGGGAGGGTTTGCACTGCTGGGGTCCCACTGGTGACTAGGCTGGGCAAAACCAGTGCTGGTTGTAAACCACCAAAGATCTTGTGTAACGCAGCATGGATTTATCCAGGACTTTGGACACAGTGGTAAGGAGGAGGAAGACAAAAAAGAGGCAAATAACATGGCTTGGTAAAAAGAATAAATATTGACAGAACAACTTGGTAAAGTTCTCTGCTGGACAGGCATCTTCCTCTGAGATGAAGCATCTGCCTGCCTGCATAGCTCATTGTCGCAGTGGTTCAGATATCTGTACTATGCTATTCTTTGGTTATTTTAATCGGATTCGTTCCAACTATTTATCACATCAGAAGAGCTGCAGATCTCCATGTCAAGTGTTACAGTGATCGTTGTGCAGGTGTTCACTCTTGGACGCGTTTCTTCAGGGAAAAGATGTAAATGTTCAAGTGCTCACTCAGCTGCCTACCCTAAAGAGAAATCGCAGAGATTAGCAACCTGTTCTGTATGTGCTTCACAATTCACTGCCTCTCCTCTCCCAGTAAGAAAGGGGAGGACCCAACCACAGTCCTCACGTACTTGGGGATCTGTGAGTACACAGGGATCTGTAAGTGTTCAAACAAGAGAGCTGCTTTCCTTACACTCCTCTTGCAACACACTGCTGGGAAGTTAAGATCCACAGGTGACATAAGCTGTGATGGACCTGGGCCCCTCAGTCAATTGTGAATTTTGACCAGGGATTTCCATTCTGACCCCCACCAACAGGCCCATGTCGATGCTGGGTAGACTCTACTACGCCACCAATGTCTGCTGACAAAGGGCTGCTTTCAAAGAAAAATCCTAACATCCCAATGGTGTGGCCCAAATAAAGAATGCTGACCAGCTCCCTCTGAAATGAGACCTTTGCCAGGCAAGGTGTTTTATATAAAAGCTAAAGCCATTAAAACAGTTGCTAAAGGTTCATTTGATAATTTAGAAAAGTGGGCATCAACAAAGTAAAAATTTAAGCAGTAGTTCAGATGACAATGACAAGA
Organism: Prinia subflava; assembly: GCF_021018805.1. Taxonomy (NCBI): domain Eukaryota; kingdom Metazoa; phylum Chordata; class Aves; order Passeriformes; family Cisticolidae; genus Prinia; species Prinia subflava. The sequence goes on along the minus strand of NC_086247.1, from coordinate 42,630,539 downwards.
CTGAGATCTAGCAGACACAAAAATGTGCTGGTAAGATTGAATGAACTGGAAAACTATTCACGTCACCAGCTTGAGAGATGCTAGCAGAGGGCCAAGAAAAAATTGGGACAGCTCTTTTGCCTGCAGATTCAAAGCAAAGTTGACCTTATTTTATTATTTCTATTTATGTCACTTTGCATTTTACCTTCCTATCTTTTCAGTCAAGTGACCTTAGGAAGAAGAAAGGCAGAAAAAAAAAAGAGGCCTGGAAGCATGGGTCTACATAAAACCAGTCTATAAATATTCTAATTCTGATGGGTTTAAAGCCAGAACCAGTTGGCTACGTTGGAATAATTCAAGTCACTGAAGTTGCTGCACTTGCAAAAAAGGCATTACCTGCAATAAACTGATTTTTTAAAAAAAACTTTAGACTAAATAAAACAACACGCAGGACTAAAAACAAACCCCAAAACATAAACCTTCAGAGTCCCAGAGAAGCAGAAAGCGTTTCTGAGGGCTGTGCTCACCACGCAGACGCCGTAGTGCAGGTGTGCAGCCGTGACCAGGGCGGTGAAGACGCCGAGAGCCGCCTCCTCGGCGCGGCCCAGCAGGCCGCAGGCCGCCGCCGCCACTAGCGGCGCCAGCGGGCACAGGAACCAGTGGAGGAGCTGCGGCCGCGAGCTGCTCATCTGGCAGACGATCACCCTGCACTGGGAGCACAAGGGCCGGTGAGCAGCGCTGGGCCAGCCCCAGGGGCTCAGCAGAAGCGCTGCCATTGTCTCCGCGGGTTGCTTTGCGTGAGGGGAACAGCGCTACAGTTCAAGATGGGGCTTGTTTCTGGTGAGGAGGCTGCTATAGGTACACACCTGCCTGCCTCACTGGGTCCTAGAGGACATTATTATGACTTTTCAGTTGTAATAATGTAATGTCTCCTTTTCTGGAGACAGGGTTTTGAAACACTTGGTAAGTGGAAGCACATCTTCACAAAAAGGGAATTTGTTTGCCACCTTATGATTTCACAGAGGCTCCTGAAGCTGTGATCCCAAATCAAATGTGCCACCACTTAATCACTGGGAGAGTGTGCTGGTATTTTAATCACACGGCCTGACAGAAATATCTTCTGGTTCATTGTATAGAAGGGAGGGAAGACAATATATGACATTTTCACATCCTGTTTTTCTTTTCTAGAACTCCTTTATGTACTAAAACACCAATTGGCTCGATCAAGGCAGTGGGCTCCCTGGAGATGTAGCTGGGGGCCCAGAAAAAGGGATCCCACTCAGAATGGCAGTAAAAATGAATACATGGTGCATGGTTTAACTGAAGGCAATTAGCTTAATTCTAGCGAGTTCTGAAAATATAATGAGATGAATTCACTTGAAATTCAGTATTTTAAAAGCAATTGAGCACACCAAAGTGTTTTGTCTGATTTAGGCTCCTTAAGAAATGTGTCTCATATATACCATGCCTGTTATAAAAAAGAAAAGGAATTTAGGCACATCTGAAATATTTTATTGATTTAAGTTTCACTCAGAATTGAAATGTGGTTAAAAATAGATTTTATGTATCCTGAAAACAGCAGAAGAATGAAAAACTCATTCCCTGTGCAGTGCCTGAAATCTTATGACAGCAGCAGTAGGAGTCTGACCATAGGAAAGAAATACTGGCTTTACTGCCTGTGCTGTGGAAGCTGAAGAGTACAAAAATAAACCATGAAAAAATAATTAACTTCGAATAGTAGAAGAAGTAAGCCTTTGTACCTAGTGTTAATATTTTCACTTACATTCGCAGTATTGACTGTGAATCTTTTTTAATAACACTGGTTTTATGAGTCCTTTGGGAATCATTGCAGAGAGTATCATCAGAAATTGCTAAAACAATCTATAAGCTGTAATTTTTCTGGCTGCATAACTGAACCTGACCATAGGTTGGATTTCACATTGTTTTAAACCATTATTATACTTATATATTTGGGTGACCAAATACATGGTCAAAGGCATGAGAAGTTCCAGATACTGGAACTGGAATGGCAGGTAGAGAAACATGGTCTGCAGTTTGTGGTCTGCAGAACAGCTAATGGAAACCCAATGTGTCAGGCTATCGTAGAGAAGAAAAGCATTGCCATGACAGGCCTTCCTCTGATGCTGAAGGAAACACGTCTAAGGGACCAGAAGAGGTGAAACCAAATGCAGGCTTGATTTTCAACTTTATAATGTTACAAATTCCAGCTAACACCCATACATTTTTAATGCTTGCTTTTGAAATGTTAAAATTTTCAGCTAACCTGCATGCATTTTTAATTCACACGAGCCTCCAACACTGCAGTGTATGTTTTGGGAAAAGAGAAAACAAAGCATGAAGAATATATATTGTACTCAGTGTCTGATAAACTGCAGACTGTAAAGAAACTCCTTGTTTGCCTTACTATTTGTCTTCTGCAAGCAAAATCACTCTTGGTTGGTTAAGATATATGTGCAGAACGTGCCATCTGCCAAACTCTGAAAGCATTTTCCCTACTGGCATGAAGCAATTGTGTTTCTCATTTTGGAATCTTCACCATTCTCTTAAGAAAAAGGGCTAGATTAGGTAAAGAATAATGCATACAATAAAACTTACACATCTGAAAATCAACTCATTTTTGTGAGATTAAGTCTGTAAGATGAAACCATTTGATTTGTGACCCTCAGAAATGTACATTTTATAGGATACATCTAAAAAAATCACAATTATAATTTTTCCATTCCTGAATTCAGATTCCTAAAGGGCTATGCTTTCTATTTGAAACCTCACATTTTTGAAGATGTGTTTCATAGCGCAAGGCACCTCTAGCCTTTCACTTTTTAAACTGGATATGGTATTGCTCAATGGCAAGATTTTAGATGGTGGAGGAGACTGTTTTCCTCAGGTGACACTAGTCACTATCCTCTGGGGTATTTTTGCTGACATGCAAGAACACCTTTCTGCTTGGCTGCTCTCCTGGCTTCTCCCAGAGAAGAAAGCCCCGGGTTACCTGCAGGGCTCAGCACCACTGGCAGCCCCTGCTGGAACTGCACAGGGGTTTGTGTTGTCTCTTGGGAATTAAAGGGGGAAACTGGTCACCATGGTGTGGTACAGGAGAAACTATTCTGTGAGCAGAGAGCCATCACGAGGCCCCTGCAGCTCCTCACAGCTTTCCCTGACACACACTGTCAGTGGTACAGCCTTTTTCTAAATGGTGAAGGGTCAGCTGAACTGCAGGACACAGGAATGCATGCACAGTAATGGACACACGAGCAGGGGAAAGCAACAAGCCTTTCACTCTTGCCAGTAAACCTCTGCCAGTGTTGACCTTTCTTTTACTTTGACAAATCCACAGTTCTGCCTGAATGTTGGAGAGTATCTGTTGTATTTCTGGAAGTAAAGCATACCTAGGGTTTTCATAAGCCCTCAGAAAACAAACCAGAATCCTCATAAAAGTGTTACACTGTGGCAGAGGAGGTATTTCAGTACTCTAAGTGTCCAGACACATGTGGTGTATTTTTATGAGACAGAGTGTAACCCAGAAGTAGAAGAGCTGTGTAACTCTGCTGATTTTAGCTACCTTTTCTGCTCCCTTCTGCTTATTCACAGAAAAATAGAAAGCTATCTCTAAATAATACCACCACCTCAAATATACTTACAATAACATTTGAGAAAGTAACCCCAACCATCCATAAAAACAGTCTGGGTTGCTTTTCTAATATGTTGCTTGGAGATAAAACCACCCAGACTGTAAGAAGAGCGAACAGCAACAGAGGTGATACAAGAGGTAGCAGTCCTTCATACAGAGAATCATTCTTCAGTGTCTTCTTTAAATGTGCTCTGGAAATAAATACAATACTGTTGTAGAGAAAGTAAGTTTATCCATTCCTACACAGTAACTTCAAACTCTAGACCAAACAGCCCAAGAATTCATCTTGCAACCAGTGTAAATGTACTAGATATCAGACATTTTACAAGAAATTGTAGTATACCCAAGTAACATTTGTTTCTGGGGTTAAATTATATTGATTTATCCACACAGTTCCTGATCAGCTTCACTTGCTCACCATTGTCTGGCAATGGACCAGTGAACTCACACGAAGTGAGCTGCAGTACTCTCAAGTATGCAGACATGCTGGGAATTCAAAATACATGGCTTTAGAGGATGAAGCTTCTAACATGAGGCATAATCTTATTTCAGTCAATACACCCCCACGTTTTCAGTAGCAGCAGAGTCAAGCACATTGCTGGCAGGTATTGCTGTTGTTTAGGTCTGGAGGTGATGTTGCTTGACAATTCTGTACATTAGGATTTAGGTACTTTAGACTAAAGGGGAAGCTTTTTGGCTAAATGGAGTACAGGAAAATTAATGATGCATTGTGTTTTCTTGGGTATTCTAAGCTGTTTTTTAAAGGTAGTAAATGATTGCATTTTCTGTCAGCTAGGGAAATGGTAACTCTGTGATAAGTATGACTAAACAATTCCTTCATACAGCTAGTTCAGAAGAGCAGTTCTGTGTTTGAAATGTACTGGGAAATGTCCTGTTTAAAATCTTTGAACATATGTATTTATAGAAGCAGCTAGACAAAAATCCAAGAAATATCTTTCTCATGCCAAAAAGGAATAATCTGCTCCTAAAATAACAACTGAGAACAGGCATCAGGATGAAGAAAGAGAGGAGATGGCTGGAGAACTCAAATCCTTCACCAAAGAGCTTGTGCATGCATCATTCAAGCAAGCCTGACTGGTAGTTTCAAATTTTTGTGCTCTTCTCTTCAGAGAAATGATAAACCCAGAGGAAGGATTGAGAGGAACTATGTCAAGTGATGACTTGAAAAGGAAAACACTAAACAAAAGTCCTGACAGGAAAGGAAGGAAACCAAACCTTCACTGTCCTTTGGGGTAAAAGCTGCTGCTGCCAGGCACAAGGTGCTTCCCTCCTCCTCTGTCACCCCCAAAGCAGATTTCCTTGCATGGCTGGTTCCCAGCCCGCTGCCCCACAGCCCCGCCTTGCACAGGTCCTCAGCCTTTCCTGCCCCACACCTCCCAACTCTCCAGGCTTCCTGCCCAGGCCTGGGGCTGTGCATGCCTTTGGTAACTGCACTGAGTACCACCACACAAAAAGGGCTGTAGAGGACAGGTGCAACGTTGTCTTATTATCTCTTCAAAATTTAAATGTTAATGTAAATTTCCACTAATTCCTGAAGACGGGCAGTGACAGTCCTTCCTCCAGGACACTTAGAACCTGAGAGACCTGAAGTGACAGATGAGTGAAATGAGCTAGCAAATACCAGTGTAAGGCAGGCGGCATTAATAAAAATAGGCCATTGGAGTATAAACCAACCGTGTATAAAATTCCTGGGTGCAGCAAGCCAGTTCTTAGATGTAATCACAGCTTGCCACCTGCCTAGCTTACATCTGATAGCAATTATCTGCAGACTTCATACAGAGGAGAGTTTTACAGAAGGACCAGGAAGACAATTAAGTACTTCACAGAGTGCAGGATGGTCAGCTACAGAATTCCACCCAGCACAGGCAGAAGTTACAAATCACATTTGATTGCAAATAAAATGCAGTGGTTTTTACTACAGAGCCTTTATCAGTTTACTGTGCAGGACCGCTGTAAGACTGCCTGGAGAACAGCAAGTGAAAGGAAAAGGAGAGAGTTGTAAACATGAAAAAGAAACCAGTCAGATTCTGAAAACTAACCTGAAAAACCTTTTGCTACTTTGTTAGAACAGCATCTGGATGAAAGAAGCTAGGCTACTTCAAGCATTACATGTATTTGTAAATTACAATATACAATAAATAAAACTAAAAATAAATATAAATGTACAGAATCAAATAGGAGGTGATAGAACTTATTTAATGTTAATTAACTTACCTGTGAATGTTGTATAGTGTTTGTGGAAATGATAGAAACAAACTGAAGACTGGAAGAGAAAAACATTAATATGTAATTTGACACTGATGACCTCAGAGTTTTTTACACATGATAACAGACCTAGCGTGCTTTCTAAAAATGATTCGGTATCCCTGTACTCCTTACAGGATATGACCTGAGTTTGGGGGCTTTAGGCAATAATAAAACTGTCTTCTTTTTTTCCAAAAGCTAGCTGCTATAAATAGTTGCTGGTACTTAATTTCCTGTGTAATGAATGGCAAGACCAGAATTTTTAACAAAAATTCTGATGCAGCTAATAGATAGGAGCACGTATTTTTAATACAGGTCTCTCTGCTGGACCCAGGACAGCCCTACTTTTTAGGAGCTGCTGTTTATCTAGAAAAATCCAAGTCTTAACACCAAAAGCCTTACAGTGGAATATAGAAAGACAATAAACTTCAAGCTGAGCTGTTCACATTACTGGGGAAATGAGTTTATAGTTCAAAATATTAAGGGTCTACTAATGATCTGTTTTGATAATATAGTAGCTTAAATGAATTAATTTTAAATTATCTGTTTTGATAACACAGTAGCTTAAATGAATTAATTTTCATGACATGTCCATCATTTGAACAAGTGGGGGTTTATAACTTCTTCTGTAACACAACTGTGGTGTTTCTGGAGCTCAGATTTAACCCACAAAGCACAAGGGTTTTGCCTTTGCTAAGGCTGTGTCTCCCTGCACTGCTGCTGGTGTTATCAACACAGCTGCCAGCAGCCCTGAGCTGCCTGGACACCCAGCTGTACCCCTCTAACACCCACATGCAAAACACGCTGGTCCACCCAAGAATCACAGAAGACTTTCAGCAACAAGTGGAAGTTTGAGATTTAAACAAAAAAAGCCACTGCATGAGCCAGCCCTAACTAGGTGAAAATATATATGACTTTTTTCATCTATGTCATTCCCTGTAGAGCTCTTTGGTTTGTACTCTTCCCCCCATTTTCTGTGTATTGAGGGCTTTTCCCTCATCAATTTGCTGCTTGGCGATCGCTCTGGGTAGCACATTTCTGCACAGCTTTTTTATTACAGGGCATGAGACTTGGGTGTGGTGCACTAAATTAATACCTAATTCCTATTCTAATATGGGCAAGAAAAGCACTCTGATGTGTTAAACTTTCTGGTTTTGACCTAAAGCATTTCATTTAAGAAGCATTGCTCTGCCTGTATAGAAAAGTAGAAAACTTCAAACTCATAATTAGCAATATGGGAGGGAAAAATGAATAGAGGAAAGAAATGATTTTGGCTGACTTTGTACTGGGCCTAACATGATGTAGCAGTGCCTTGAGGAATGTCAGTGTTTACCTTTCAGTCCTCATCAAGGACATACCCAAGCATTTAGCATGCCCTGGCCATAGTGGCAACTCAAGAGAAGGAAAACTAAACATGAAAGAATAGTGCAGATCAGAAAGATTGGAAAAGAGAAGTAAAAAGGGATACAAGCGATAATCTATCTCTCCAGTCTTTCTGGTTATCTGCTAAAGAGAAGGAGACAAAGAATTGGGAAAAAAAAAAAGAAAAGCCAGCCTGTAAATAATTTCAGGTATTGCATTTTTTCATGTTTACTTTTTGGGTTTGCTTTCTAAAACAATTAAGAGCTCTGCTTCTTTACCATGACAGAAACTCCCTATCAAACAACTGAAGGATGTGCCATTGAAGTAATATCCCAAGTATTTTGTCACTATATTTCTAAAATTCACACTTAGTGCCTTCAGAGTGATCTGTGTTTAATGTGCACTCCAGTTTGCTATGTTTTCTATTAGGCAGGGAGCGCTAGTTCAATAAAATCTTGACTTATGTACAGCAGTTCCAACATCTGTATCACATTAGAGCAGACATGAGACAAAACATTGACTCTTGAGGTTAAATCTAAATTTCCTGCTGCAATCCTGAAGTTTGATTTGTTAGGAGAAAAGTAACCGAGAGGAACAGAAATAGAGACTAGAACTAGAAATAGAATTCAAAGAGCAATGGTTGCCAGCAATTTGTTATTTTTATGAAGTGCCATTTTAGTTAGAAATAACACACTGACCACAAACAGTCCCCCAGCTAGCAAAAAGGCACTTTCCAAATGGGGCAGTTCCACCAGTTACTCCCCTGTATTTTTACACGGCTTTGCTTTTAGTACAGCAAGAGAGCTGAAGATGCAGCAGAGAAAGCAAAGGGTGTTTCCCTGTTTCTTATGGGATTTTCAGAATTCCATCATTTCCTTCAACATGTTGCTTTCCCATTTTTTTTTTTTTTAAACTAAAGAGGCCTGGCTTGGGGGCTGCTTTTGGTACTCATTAAGTCTGCTTTTTAATTGGCATTAAGGATCCCTTTGTGCCCAGGAGCTAAACTGCGGCATCCGCATTGCTGCCATTCCCTGCTGCTCTGAGGAACAAAAGGTGCAGCCTGGAAAGCAAACCCACTGCTGGCTCTCTGGCACTCAGCCACCCAGGCACTGCTCAACTGATGATCGTGGGGCTTTTTCTTAGTCCTACAAGTACATATTTTGTTTTAAAATCATTTTTAAAATCCAGTTTCAGAGCATTCGATGTTTTTAACACATGTAATAGAACATAGAACTCCTCAAGTGTTCTTAGAAGTTGTACACTGCTCTTCCAGGATTTTTTAGTTTCTTCTTTAGTATTTTCCTGTTCTTCAGCTGATTTAAAATCCGAGACCCAAGTGTAAGAACACAGGCCTAGATTAAAGGCAAAAATACCAAAGCACAGATGGGTGGCACGGATACACAGGGAATTCTTGTGTCACACTAGGCTGAAAGTATCAAGCCCAAATCCTCGGATTTAGGTACAATCCTATCGTCAGTCCTCTGTGTTCCACAATGTAGACTCCCTTTTCAGAGAAATAAACATTTTTAAAGCTCTTTACCAGGAATTATTTTGTCCATATTACAAAATGCCTAACATAAGCATAAACAAACAAACAAACAAATCCCAGTGCATTCGGAAATTCAGGATTAAAGACATATCAGAAGTGAGGAAATGAAGGCATCCTCTTGTTTTCCAAATATGTGTACGTATAAAAGCACACAGATACATACACAGTCATATATATAAATATGTGTGCATATATATATATGTATATATGCATGCGTATAAAAGAGATCTAAAGGTAATTCCCATCAATCTTAAGGACAACTTTAGATTTCATTTAGTGCTTTCAAATTCAATTCCAAACCAAAAAGATGTTGTGTGATACAGCTGAATAAATTAATAATAATTTTTAAAAGCTAGCACACAGTGGATACCATGGTATCTTGTCACCCATGTTATTTGGACTAGCAGTAATATATTTTAATTATGTGAGGGCATTTTAAAAGGTCATGTAATTAAATTTAAAGACTACTGAAGATTTACCGGCAGACAGGTTGTTTCCATGATATGCTGCAGTTACTGTACCTGATTTAATTGAGATGTTTCTGCAAAATGCAGACCTGGTCATTGTAGAGAAAGAGAGGGTATGGCCAGAAACAAACTGCTGACACTACTATCTGTTCCAGAAAATGCTATTTCAGTACCCAGCAGCCCCGTGCTGGTGCTCAGACAAAGCAAACAGCCTGATGCAGGTAGCAACATTTCTGAAAACACAAAACCTCACAGACTGTAAACACTGCTCAATAAAGAAGTGACTCCAAGACACCTAAACCACTAAACAAGTTATAGTGCTTCAAAGGAAGGACAACCTTCTCTGTTTATCTTCTCCACACCTTTTCTACCCTAAATCCCCTTTGTTAGTACATTCCTGACAAATGAATCATCCTCAAACTTTCCTAAGAAAAGCACTGAAATTTTATTTGTTAAGAACTGGCTTTCCTGATAGCTAAAAATTCAAAAATGAGACAGTGCGATGCAGGGATGTAATTTTAGGTGAACACTGTACTGCAAATTGTGTGAATTTGTTCAGGAAAGTACCATCCCTGCTGTGCTCCCCCCCTCAAAAAATACTCCCCAGAGCATTCATCCTATTTGGGAGGCAGGGTGGAGGTCTGTACAGCCCTTCTGGGCTATCACAGAAGTTGACCAACTCCCTAACAGTAGGCAGCTGTACTTGCATTTCAGCTTACAAATTCAATATATCACTCTTCTCTCTCATTCTTCAATTGCCCACACCTCGGCATGGCCTTCTTCAGTACATTGCTTGGCCTTTCTTCTCTAGATTAATAATTCATCATAGTCAATGTTTGCTGTAAAGAAATGGGATGTTATCGTTTACCTCTTTTAGCCACCAGACAAGAAAAAATTGATTCAAAATATCCAGGCTTCAGTATTAGCTTGGAAAATATTTACATACTTTTTCCATGGTGGTTTTTTTTCCAAATTCCTTGCACATCTAGATCAGCTAGACACATGAAAATACCTTAACACACTGAATGTTTAGCATACTGATCAGTGCCTGGAAGCAAGCTTCATCCAAATGTCAACATTTTAGAAGCACTTGTTACTGGAACAGAAGCTTTTTATGGACCAGTGTGACCTTCTCAGGCATGTCTTGAGCAGACAACTCTTCTAATTGATTGTGCAAACATATAATTGCATTTTGAGCTGTCCACTAAAAAAAAATTGTATTTTATTGGCATGTAAAATGGGAAACTTAAAACCACTTAGTAGTTGAGGGGAGAAAACCTTAAAAAACAAATATGTAATTTGCAGATGCAATTGAGCCAGTAAAGTCTGAATACATTTGGGTGAAAAATACACCCCAAATCCACAGTGTGAAATTATTTTACAGGGATTAAGGGAACATAAGGTAAACATAAGCACTGTCTTCATGCACAAAGTTAATGTAGGCTTTGGATGCTCAGCATCTAAGGTATTTCTTGAGTATAAAGATTGTAGAGGGATGCATTTGTCATGCTTGGTGAAAAGAGATGAGTTTATCATGCTTGTTGATTTTATACCTTATTTTCAGTGTCTAAGGAAGTACACATGGCATTTATCTTGAACTGAGCTGTAAGATAACAATTAGCATTCAGAGGCATTTAGTACAGACTGAAGAATTAGTTTATGGATGTAGATGCTTCTTTGATGTAGTTCTGTTCACACATCATTCTGTTTCTAGGCACAGCAAGAACTGAGCACCAGAGAAACAGTGCCTTTATTTGAAAAGCCCAGGCCGGCTTCCAGAAGGCTCTGCCAGGCAAGCTCCCTTGTTTGACCTTCTCCTGGGGCTCCCAGAGCCCCTGAAATGACTCCTCACATCTTAACAACCCCAAACTCATTCCCACCTGTGATCAGCATCCTGTGACACTGCTCTGCCTCCGGCCTTGAACACTCTGCTTTTCTGGGTTATTGTTCTGACTGGTTCAGATGAGTTGCTCCGAACGTGAACTCAGTGACTTCTTAAAAATATATCTCAAGTGACAGGTGAGTATTTCACACCCTTTACTTTAACAGAGCCTCGTACAATCTGTCACAACAATGCCTAAATAAATGTTAAATTGGTGACAGACACGTAGAAGCCAACTCATGTTAACCACAGTTCTCAAACAGGACTGGTCAAAGCCTGTTGGAGCAATAGCATTTTGAAAACATAGCACTTAATGTTTAATCATTCTGCAAGTCATCACTAGGGCAGAACCATCAGCCACTTTGCAATGGGAACTATAGGACATCACTACAGGAATGACTTATCATTGCATAGGGGACAGAAACAATTCACAATTTGACCGTGGCCTCCTAAACAGTTTCTGACACTGAAAAAGGGACAGGCTGCTGTATGAACACCCATGGCAAGGACTTGTGTGTCCTCCTTTGATACACAGGATGTAGCACAGTGTAAGTACAAGGCACTGTTTTAGAGGGGTAACTCTGCTTTCCCACTGTGATGGGATTCAAATAATTTGCATGTTTTAAATATTACAGCTTGGCCTCATCATTAGTTCTTTGCTGCTATTACCTGTTCATTTGTGCTTTCACACCTCATTTTATATACTTAAGTAGCACAGGGAAGAGTGACCCTCAAGGAAAACACTCTGTAGAAGTCAGCATAGAACCCAAACCCATGCACATCATAGGAAAAAATTCTGAATGCTTTGGCCCCTGATCTCTAAAACAAAGTTCAAGTTTCAGATCTCTGACAGATGTTAATACTCAATTCACATTTCATGTTGGAACCTGCCCTTTGAAAACTTGTTTCAGGTTTGCCACAGGCTTCAGTAGCCAGATCTGGGCACTGTTGACCACACATAGTGGACTCAAACATGACACCGTGTCTGGATTACAGAATAGTCTGCCTCATGTGCCACACACTGATGAACTGTACCATATCTGCTCCATGCTTAAGTGATCCTTTTCCCACAGAGTCTGTTCTTGTGGTTGCAACTAATACTGAGAAGGAGCAGGAAACTGTGCATCCAGGCATCATTTTTCCAACTTGCCTTCCTAAGGAATTAGGCTGATGTGCTAACTATGCTTGTTTGTGTACATCCAGCCACAACTTCCAAGCCCTCAGTCAGTTCTGAACAAAGGAATATACCACAAGAAATTTCCAGTAAGATGCATGTCTCCAGCGAGGAAAGGATTGTAGCCTCAACTCCAATTTTATTAGACATTATAAAAGCTTCATAAAGAGCAAATATGAAGGTCCCAAACATGGAAAATACTTCATGCAGAGCATGCACCTACAGGTGATTTAATAGCAACGTGAGACAGAAACCATCATCAATTAGTAATGCTGCTCCCTGAACTACAGATGCCTACCTGTCAGTGAAAATCTTCTTACAAAGTCTTCAGTATATTTATGGTGCTAGAATTTATGTGCAGAACTGACTGCTTTAAAATGCCTATTGTAAATATTTCATATTGCTCTCAACCTGATAGCACAGTGACAGCGAATGTTAGGCATTTGGGATGCCCTGGAGGGGTGAAAATAAATGATAGCTCTCACCCCAGTGGTGCTCTTTGAAGGGACCCTAGTTAGCCAGATAATGCTATGGTTAAATCCCACGAGAGCTTTTGGAGTGTCTTCCACAGGAGCCCTGGTGAGTGCAGAAGTAATTAGTTTCAGATGAGCACACAGGCACATAACTTTCAAAGGGTCTGTCTGCTCCCATGCTGGGACAGAAAAGGCATTTCTGCCTAGCAGCCAGGTCAACATGCTCTGGAAATAGGGGAAGGACCTTCCTCGTTGATTCAGCATCCAGCTAGGTGTGTGTTTGGGAGCTGAAGGACGGAATTGCATTCACTGCCAGTGAAAATTAAGGGATCATGTTTGCTGGGTAGCTGACAAATTCCCATAAAGTACTATGCCAAAGTTTCTCTGTTTCACAGGGTAGTCCTCTGAGGTCACTGCTCAGCAGCTCAACACTTGGCTTTTCGACAGGTGTTCACAGTGTGCCAGACAGTTCCCAGGAACATACATAAACCTCTCTTTCCTAAAACATCTAATCTAAACACCAGTATTGCTGCACTTTTATGTCTATCTTTGTGTGTTCTGGCACCTGATAAAAGCTCCATTATTTTCAGTGAGTGAGTGTCACCTGGTGATATCCCAGCTTCCTCTGAGGAGGTGCTTTCACAGAGTTCATCCCTAAGTTATACATAGGTTATTTTTTTTCCCCAGAAAACTCCAGGAAAGACATCTGAAAAACACTCCTGTGCATCTCATCTGGATTCCTTCCCACCACAGAAGGCAGGAGCTAAAGCCCAGCTGCTCTCAGAGAAGCAAAAGCTCAGCAGCTGAACGCCTGTTGTGTATAGGACAGTAAAAGCACCAAACAAATGCCAAGTATTGATGAAGCAGCTACAGGTTCGGTGCTAGAAGGACCACTAGTGACTACTAAATGCCATCAGATAGTTAAACATAGCTATTTATGGTTTATGGCTCCTCTCAGGATCCTGGGAAACTAGCTTGTAAAAGGCATCAGAGGCCCACTTTGTTTTTAACTAGCCACAGAGGCATTTAACTGAGCAAGCCCGAGTGGGCTCTCTGATACAAATGGTTCTGGCTGAGCAAGACACACTTGCTGCAGTCTCCCTAAGGGAGAGAATAATTGAATTTTCCTGGCTGCTTGGCCCTTGGTGTAGGTTAGACAGGTACTTTTTCTGTAGTCACAGTGGGGTGCTGCAATTTACCACAAGCTTCTAAAAACTTTACATATCCCTCGTGACTGCACACAGGCTACCCAAGGATAACCACCTTACTGCTGAGCTGAGACTCAAATGTGAAATGGCAGTGCTTTCTGGACCAGCATGACCCTTAGTGGAAGAATTCTGCTTTTTTTATATTTAAATTTAGTGTCTGTTTCTAAGAGATTTACTAAGCACTATGATGATTCTGTAATATAGAGTAAACCAAGACTATTATTTTGCATACTTTAAACCCATAGTTAATTTCAACTAAGTTGCAAAAGTTATTGTGGATAGTGTACTAGAGACAAGATTTTTGGAGAAACCTTTTGGCTCCTACTTAAGCCTACTCTGCTTGGGACAACGGTGGAAGAAATACTATTCTGTGCTCACAAATCCATTCATACAAGCATACCACAGAAGACAGAAGCAGTACTTCTTCCTAGTGTTAATGCAGCATCCATCAAACCCTGCTTTGCAGCTGGTTCTGGCAGAGTAGGAAAAAGGATGCTCACGCCTGCAGATCTGAAATGCTTCCCGTCCACAAATGTTCCTACTGTGTTGAACAGTTTGAATTAAACCTTCATCCATGGCCTCCCAAGTGCAAGGGAAGGCATCAGAGTACTCCCTGGATGGGCTGTCATGTGTCTCAGTGACAGGAACCAAGCACTGATGTGTGCAGCACAGAACAAGCTTGTTCAGTGGGCTGGCCCCTGCTAGCACCTACCACTGCCCTAACCTGCCCATTTGGGGTGAGCCAGCATCCATCTCCCCTGGGCTTGCAGTGCTGCTTCAAGAGCACAAATCACTCCCTGTCTTCAACTACACCTCTGTCAAAGGTGAATAATTCACTGACTATTGAAAAGGCAACCACTGTTGTTTGCCCCTTCCTTTCTTTCTTTTCCTCAGAGTGCCTAAATCAGGTCTGACTAGAAAAAGACTGTATAATCTTGGTCACACACTGTTGGTTTTATACTCTGAGTAAAGCACAAAACCATGTCCTTGCACACACTGCTCATTAGAAAGCACAGCCTGAACACAGGGTCCTTTCTAATCTGGCAGTTCTGGGAAACAGTGCTGGGGCAGGAGGTGGTACCTGCTGACACCCTTGCCACAGGACCAGGGTAGGGAGAGCACACATCAGTGCAAAATGCTCAAATGGCTCCTATCGAGCTGACACGGGGTGAGCACCTGTAACCAAGTCCTCCATTCGACTCAAGGGCAGAAGATGTTTCTTGGGATGCAAGCCTGGAGTGTTTCGGTCAAACAGTATTTTGGTGCCCTCTTCTCACCACTTGTATGCTCACATAAAAATCTCCAAAATGCATATGCTGATTTCTTCACCTTCCAAGCAACACATTTTGCACACACAGATTTTCAGCTAAGACTTCTATATTTTTAACACATTAAAATGGAACTACTCTTGGTCTTGATATAGCAGTCAAAAAACATTCAATGCTCATTTCAAACTACACTGACTACTACACTACTACAAATAATGAACAAATAGACTATTGCTGTGTATGAAAAATAAATCTCTTCTGTTTGCAAAGGAATTCCAAAGAAGAACTTAGAAACCACCTGGCTTTTATTCATATTTGCAGTTGTGCATCTAAGGTTATTTAAATAATGTCTTCATTCCCTCTGTTCATGTTTTGGAACATAGTGTGCTCCAGGCCAAAACATTAAACTTAGAATATACATAAATGTAAGTGACATTTTACCTGAGTGACATGAGGAGTCCCTGAGACTTTGGGAGCCCAGCTAGTCAGCACACTGCACTGAGCTACACATGCAGATAAGGGGTATTTTCTATACTATTTGTGTGCAGCATATGGTAATTCAGCAAGGAAAAAACTTTCCAGGATTATCTACTCTTAAAAATTTTTCCATTATTAACCCTTTTAATCATCTCTATTCATGTATTTTTGGAATAGCCAACACTTACAAGAGTAAAATTTAAAAAAAAGGTAAATGTAAAAAATATCATATAAAAATAATTAAAAAGCAGTACACTTTTGCTTAGATCTGGACACTTACCTATAAGCAGGATAACCAATAAATCTGTAATATAATAACCAAACAGCAAAGGCTTCTGCCAGACCTCCACACCAACAGTACCAGTAAGCAGATATGCTGCTATTAACACCTACAGAAAAAAAGGTAAGTTATTTTCAATCCTTTACATCTAAAGGTAGAGAATTTGACTGATCATATTAATACAAGTGCAAAAGTAAAAAAAAAGAAAAACTATTAGTTACCTTCTGTCTCTACTTTACTTTCTGCTGCCATGGCAGAATAATTACTTCTAAGCAGTGAAGCAACTTGCAGGGTCACCAGCAGAATTATTTAAAATGTATGAAATATGGTAAGCAAGCAATTTCCCTGGTAATGGGTGCATCTGTTTGTATGTGGTAGGTATAACTGACTTACCTTTCCAAAATACCTAAATCCACTTTTAATGCCAGGTCTCCCCACTGCACATGCACTTCCCTGTTTTTGGATACAGACTTCAGAATTAGCAATATGGTTATTTTTGCAGCTCTGCCCCTTGAACTGATCATATCAGAATAACTGAAAGGGGGGGAGAAAAACCCTAAGTTTACCTGAAACAATAATAAAAAATAATAAAAACATACAATGGAATGTGAAGAAATAAAAAGAATGGGAAGGAGATGAAATCTTCCCTGATTTTTGTTTGACAGACAACATCGTTACAGAACACAAAAAAATTCACGTAGATGTCATTAGGAGGGAAAGGACACATACACAAGACTCAGATGCACCCAGCTAGAGAGACTGCTGCCCTTCTCTTTCTCTAGCTTGCTTTGTTCTCAGCTCTTTAGTTTTGCCATAGGACCCATAAGGGGCTGCATGTTTCATGCTACACTAGCTCTAAATTAAAACGACAGTGTTAATTACAATGCCATTTAGAAAACTGCATATTCATCTATTTATTCCAAGGTAACATTCAATTTGCAGCTTTTTACTCTGGGATGAAAAACTGTTTCCAGCTTTTCTTGTGTTACAGATTCTACTATTTCTTATTTAGGTTTTTAATACTCATTTATGATATGTTATGTGTTTTCTCCATTTGAACTTCAACAAGCTCATTTCTAGTCTTCTATTCAATTTTAACTCAAAGATACACTGAAAATCTCTTTATTAATTAACAGACTTTTTAAGATCACAGATTAAGAGCAGAATGCTGATGTCACTTAAACTCCTATTACACATAGAAAATACTACATTTGGTTTAGCTTACTTCTGTGTATCTGAAATCAAGATTCTTGCCCTGTCAGCATGTAGATCTTTAAGAGGTTTTGCTTGGATTTTGCATTGTGGAACTGGATGTTCAAATTGCCTCTGTAAGAACAAGCAGCACAACAGATCTGCAGCAAGGAAGAGCAGGCACTAGTGGGTGCCATTATGTCTTGGGCCACTGAAGACAGTGAGTCAAATTTTGGTCTGAGTGAAGGACATGTATAATGGGTTTGGCAATCCTCTGCATCAGAGCTAACATTTGGCTTCCTGAAGAAATTGTATTATATTACCCATAAGACATGACGGATGGAATCCTGACCCCAACAAAGCTGATGGCAAAACTCCAACTGGCTTTGATGGAGCCTGAATTTACCCTCACATGTTGGATCCTGAACAGAATTTTTTGGCAAGTGATAAAAGAGGAACTTCAGTATTACCATTATTACAGTCAGTACTTTTGGCAGGACAGTCATGAGCATCCCTGTCAGATGTCAGTGCATGTCCAGGAACTGGAGTGTAGGTGCAATGGGCTCTCACAGGGAATGCCCTGCCCTGGGTGATGCAAGACTCTCAAATTCAGATTGCCTCTTAACAGATGCAGCATATGGAAAAAAAACCACTCCTTGGCTTCAAAATTTCGGTCTATTGTTTTTTAAGGACTCATCACTGTGACTACACTGAAGCAGTCTCCTGCTTTAGAAAGCAGATCTCCTTTAGAAAGCTGCAAGGATGAGAAAATGGCTGTGTCCCTTAATCTGAGCTATACTAGCAAAAGGCTGAAGATTATCAAAATTATTAGCAAAGCCTGGGTCTTTTAATCAGCTATATAAACTGTTTTAAAGGCACTGCTGGTGAAAACGAAAGCAGTGTTCCTAAGTACAACTGAATAATTCTACTTAAGTAAAGACGGCCAAGTTTTTTACTTATCTCTCTACCATCAACCAGCTTTAGTACTTTTCAGGTATAAATGTAGTCCTTAGCAAGCGAAAATAATTGCAGCCTCTTGTAAAATGAGAAGTCCAAATTAAATAACTGTATTTGGTTTGTGTGGCCAGTTTTTGGTAGCGGAGGGGCTACAAGGGTGGCTTCTGTGAGAAGCTGCTAGAAGCTTTTCCCATGTCCAGCAGAGCCAATACCAGATAGCTCCAGGATGGACCACCCCCCATTCCCTGTCTTCCTGTGCCAGTGGGGGAGTGGAGGTAGAACTCAGGAAGAAGGAAGAGGTGGGGGAAAGGTGTTTTAAAGGTTTGTCTTACTTCTCACTATCCTGCTTTGATTTTGATTCATAAAAAGTTCAATTAATATCCCTGAGCTGAGTCTGTTTTGCCCACGGTAGTAATTTGTGAGTCATCTCCTGTCCTTCAATCAACTCATGAGCCTTTCATTATATTTTCTCTCCTCTGTTCAGTTGCAGAGGGGAGTGATAGAGCAGCTTTGATGGGTGCCTGGCATCCACCCACCACAATTACACAAGTGAGAACTCTATAGCAAGGTGATATAAATGTGTACAATCTTGGATTTCAACTCTCAGCAGCATCTGACCATGAATATTTTTAGCTTTCCAAGACCTTTTCTATGAGGATGAGGAATACTTATGCTGAGAAAAATGTGGAAATACAAGGTGTTAATCTGTAGGCTCTTTGCTATATCTGACAGCAGGGCAGCTGGATTCTAAGCAGAGGCTCCCTATCTTGCCATAGTCACATTTGTGCCTGTGTAAAATCAGAATAATTCTTTGATGTGACATTGGAAAAATTCTATATAAACATAAAGCAGTATAACCCCTCAAAGTCTTCTGCTTTCTAGCCTCTTACCTGTTCTCTAAAATACTTGGGTTTTTTCAATCACCATGTGTTTAATATCTTTTCACTATTTCAGGTATAAGTTTTGTGACCAAAAAATGTTAGATTGTGTGTGTACATACATTTTTCTTCTTGCCATTGATTTACCATTTCTGTTTTACACACAGGCACATTTAGTATGCTGTGTGATATTCCACATGATGAAAAGAAGTCAAATATTTTGTCATCTTTTAAAAAAAGTGAATATGACTTAAATTCTTTATGATTCCCCAAAAACCTGACAATAATTTTACTGTAATATTCAATTTCACTAGCATATTGCTATAGTATTAATTGCTCATGTATTGAAATACTTACCATTAACACAAAGCTCAAAACAAATATTTAGAAAGCAGTTATTTAAAATACAAGGCTACTTCATTCTTCTGATAACAAATGTGACACTTGCCTAAAAGAGTAAGAATTACTTCCTACAAGCTATTTCAATAGGAGTTAGCTTTAATGTGATGTGCAATTTTCCCACTTTGTTTTTTCTCAGTTTTTTTTCTTTCAATAAATAGTTGAAGGTTGCAAATCTTAGACTTCAAAAAATTTTACCTAAGAAGATCACTTTGCATTTAGACACAATAGACAAATAGTTAAAGGCACATGGTAGATTAATTAATCAAGAAAGTTTTGTAATCATAATCAAGTGGTTAAGACTGAAGCAGACTGAAACAGAAAACAAAACAAACAAGCAAAACCAAAAACAAACAAACAAACAAAAAACCAACCAAAAGCCAGTGCAGAGCAGGTTCTTCTGTTGAGATTTCGCATGGATACACCACGGGGCTTCCCTCAGATAACTGAGTACTGAGATCAGTTTCCAGGCATGGCCAGAGGCAGCCTGGAGCAGACACCACGGTCTGGCCAGCACTGCTTCCTCTCTGCTGTCACTTCTCTTACTTCAACAATTCCATTGTGCTCCAACTTTGAAACAATGTAATCATATTTTTTCTTCACAAGAAAAACTATGCTTTCCACAGACACTTTAAATTAGAAAAGCTCTGAAAGTGAATATCCTTTCAATTGAAATTAAATCATGAATCGTGATAATGTGACCAAAGAACAACATATTTGCATCTTTATTTTGCTTTTTAATAAAAAAAGGGGTTTTGCCCCTCAGAGGAGGTAGAAATTCTTTCAAGATGTGATGTGCACATGCATTGTTTGGGATTTCTCTGCCAGCTCCTGAAACACTGGCTGCCACAGTACATCCCTGGAAAAGGTCATATGGAGCATATTTCAGCATGGGTTTTGTAAAAAAGCTTGTCAAAAGAAAACCTGGTATATGGCACTCATGAAAGAAACCTTCCCCAGCTTTGAGTGAAAGGAAGGAGACAAGGAAGTTGTACAACGTTTCAGTTGCTAGGGTGCATCGTGTACTTATTCAGAGTTGCAAGGCAGGCAGAGGGTTCTCCCAGAGGCTCTGGATGCTACTGTCCAAAGCCATCAGGCAGAAGAGCTGGGAAAGCATCTCAGGCTGAAACCCTGGGGCTCACGGTCCAGGCACCCAGCCCTTCTCTACATGTGGGATTTCTGGTCATCCTCTCCTTGCGGGGCAAGGGCTGGGCCAGAGAGAGCTGCCTGTTGCCTTTGGGGTTTTGCTGCTTGTGCTTCTTCTGAGCTTGCCCTTCTCGGCTAGGGAGAGAGAGGGAAAGGAGGGCGGAATTGTCTGGGTCACTGCAGCTCTCACACAGCTCTTCACTTTTAAAGTTTTAATTAAGACTATAAAGGGTATCTCCTGTTACACTAAAGGCAGTACCAATGGAGCAGAGGTATCATTACATCATATTAAGGAAAAATTAGTACTTTGTTCCCCTGCTATGAAGCCAACTACAGTGGCTTATGAAAAGCAACAGCAGGATTAGGCGAGTATTTCATTAGGGTAATATTAAATTCTTCAGAAAGAAAGGAGGGGGGTTTTTTTAAACAAAACAAGACGATGTCTGTGAAAATTAACATATGGCAAGAAGCCAGAAATTGTAATTTCTCAGGAAAGCTTTGTCTGTCTTTTTTTTTTTTTTTTCTCCAAGAAATGTAATTTGCAGATATTAACTTTTTTTGGTTGGTCTTGTGACAAAAATAAAAGTCTCCCTTTTCATAACATGTACCCATGGGAATTTCTCACACATCATAGCAGAGGTGTGTTTTTTTAGCATTTCTTCAGACTTTTGGGTTTCCAAAAGGTGTGCTTACTCAAAAGTGTATGAAAATTGCAGAGATGCTATGGTACAGAGGCTCCTCTCCCTGCACTTTTTCCTGCTGCTCAGGAATCAGCACAGGATAGGTCCTTGTGCAGGAGGAGGAGAGACAGGAATAGTTTTCCCTGCTGCATTTGCTGCCACCTTGATTCTGGATCCACAAACATAAGAGTCCTCTGACCAAGCATCTCTCAGACACATTACAGCCATTTTTCAAGTTTACAAACCACAGCTTCCTGCAAATGACTGTCTGCTGTAATCAAAGCTAATTGGAGTGCCAATTACAGCCCAGCTAGCGTAATTGGGGGGTTACCAGTTCTGATGAGTCATCAAGTCACAGAAAAACGTGATGTGCATAAGTCCCACAGATTTCTCTGTCTATAACAAGGTATTTTTCATGAGGAACAGCAGCTCTGTCTCTGCCACAGCTAAGGCAGAGCCCGTGAGCCTGCTGTGTTTGTGTACAGCAGAGCTGACTCAGCAGCAGTGTCCGGGGAGCCACATGCCAGTTAAGTGCTCATTAAGGTCATCAGTCCTCTATTTGCACGCTGACAGTAACTACTGTTTTCTTTGAGTTCTATGCTGATAACAAAGCCCAAAGTTCCTGGCTACCAACAAGCTTAAAAGCAGAAGCTGGGGACTAGACCAGCTGAGTATCTGACATGCCAATGCATCAGCATCCAGTTGTAGGTGAAATTACTGAAGACAGGACAGAGAGGCACATTCCTGCAGCAATCCTGTTA
This sequence comes from Prinia subflava, assembly GCF_021018805.1. Classification (NCBI taxonomy): domain Eukaryota; kingdom Metazoa; phylum Chordata; class Aves; order Passeriformes; family Cisticolidae; genus Prinia; species Prinia subflava. The sequence continues at coordinate 42,608,494 of NC_086247.1, read as the reverse complement.
GGAATGCCATGGAGAAAATACTGAACTAAACACTGTGAATCAGTCTGGAAGCAGCTAGTGAGTGCTTTCACACTCTGTGCCTCTAAATGTGACTCTGGGAATACCTAGCAGAGAAGCAATGGGGAAAAAATCCAGTAAGGGGAACATTACCTTTCTCACTCATCATCAGCCATTTGCTATTGTCCCTGCTATCCTCTAAGTTACTGGAGATGAAGAGCTATCTTTAATACTGCATATATTATATAAATTTGCTGAATGGGTTTACAGAACAAGAATAAAATTTTCAGGGAATTAAGATGTTTTACTAGACTAGTCAGTAGAGCTGGAAAAATATATTATGTACTTTCTGGTGTACATGAAATATATTTAGGACTAATGGAAAAATACCACCTTGAGCTACAAATCCTGCCTTCTCTTTGTTCATCACAAAGGCAATCACAACTACAACAGCTTTTTTTTACAGATGGGAAAACTGACATACAGAGATTTCAATAGTACAGTCTTCCCCCACTGCTGATGACTGTGCTAAACAGCATCAAAAATTCCTCACATTTACAAGCTTATCACTTTGACTGTAACCAAGTCATCACAGGAGGTACTAAAAAGCAAGTGAGCAAGACAGCAGTTCAGCATCAGAGGGGAGCAGGAAGTAGCACTTGTTAGCACCTTGCATGCCAGTTAATCAAAGCAGTTTACAAACTTTACTGATATTCAGCCTTGCCATAAATCTGTCAGGCAGATATTACTACTACAATATTACTACCATTGTTTCCCAGATGAGAAAACAGGGCCACAGGCACAGGTCACTAACAGGCACTGGCAGAGTTAACAGTATTGCTCTGCTAGTTGGTACCCATTCCCAGATTTAACCACTAATACAGTCTGGATGCTGTAGCAATTCAGCAGAGCTTTCTAAACATTCACACGTACAGTGATCATCTGAGCAACAAGTGAAATAGGCTTGAACATAGCTGTTCCTCTCCTGCTGGAAGAACTTCACGCAGAAGCCTCACACAGACATGGCTGAAACTTGCAGACCAGCTGGCTGCCTAATGTCTTAGTCCTGAGCCAACTTCTTCTCCCAAAACCTATTTTCTAGGGGACAACACAGATGCACCACAGCTGGACCACCATCTCTGAGTTGTTCTCAAACCACTGGATTCTGATTATGTTTACAGCACTACATCTGCAGCCATTAATTTGAATACTGTATTTCCATTAAAACACATATTTGAGTATTTATCAAACTTCTTTTCAATGATTTGGCTGTACCTTTCATCTCGTGCCTGCAACAGGAAGCTCAGAAGACTGACTGTGCTCTTCAGGCTGCAAGACCTTGGCTATCTGAGACACAGATAGGCCAGCCCACAGAAATCCCAGTGCTGGACTCTTGGAAGTGCACTGAGCTTGTTAATACTGCTGCTCATCTGTGCACTGAGGACACCGCCCACTGTGGTGCCCTGGGCATGTTTCCTGAAGGGGTCCACCTCAAGACACGGCTGTAAACCAGACAGGAACTCAGCTGGTGCTGACTGTGGTAGGATAAGTAATTCATGTTACTGAATGTCTATGACTTTTTGACATCCATGATGACTGACTTTTTTTTCAAATGTAGAACTCACTTGACAACAATTACTGCGCTCTGCATAGGCACAGTTCTATTTCCATTACCACATCTGTTGTAAAACAGAGTAGAATTGAGAAGGTCTGGTAGTGTATAACTCTGTAATTACTGTTAATAGTTACTATTTGGACTAATTCACATCGTGCCTCACAACCTGATATTGGGGAAAACATTGCTTGTGGCTGCAGATAATATAGTAATTTTTGTTAATACCACAAATCACAAGTAGTTAAATGACATTCTCATGGGCAATGTCTGGCTGCTAGGCTTGCTGCAAGCCTTTTTTCTCCTGCACAGCAATGAATCTCCGATGCTGACAATTTGCTCAAGAGCAGCCCTTTATTGCAAATGCAGAAAATATTTCTGAATTACTTCTAGGGTTTTGCAATTTCACATATTTCAATATCTCAGCCAAATATATTTGCCTTGAACTCTATTTTTCTATTGCTTTAATATTATGAAAACAATTACACAGTTAAAAAACCAAAACCAAAACAGTGATGATAAATACTCACCACTTGGCTTATATCATATCCCCACGGAAGAAAAAGAACTCCTGTGTTATATTTCTCCCAGTGTGAACACATGAAGTTAAACAAGACAATGCTTAAATATATATACATTGTATATACAGAAACTCCAGTCTTCCCATTGTCACGGGAACACACAGAAAAAAAAGAAAGCACAAAAATGGAGGTAGCCCAGCTATCCAGCCCATGGTCAAATAGTTCTCCCAGAGGAGTACTGGACTGAGTCCTTCGAGCATGTTTCCCATCTATGGAGTCTAGAAGGATTGAGAAAGGAAAAGAAACAAAGAATTAGAGCACAACAAAAGGAGTGGCTTTCTTCACATACTATTCACTACTGCCATATATAACATACAGGAAAATTTCCCTGATGACAGCAAACTGAAGCAAAACAGCCCCCAAAAGGTTAGAACTAGTCATAAAATAATTGCTCCAGTAACTGAGCAACTTTTCTGTCCTCACCTCAGCTCTGAAACTAAATGCCACCTTCCTCCCGAGTTTTAGAAAGACACTCATAATTACTTACCCCCAGTGGTCTTGAAACATTTTTACATCAGTCCCTGCAATTAGTTTCAAGTGCTGAAAAATGTCCATAGGGCTTCTTGCCCACCCACTGGTGTTCTGGACCCTCTGAGCCTTCAGACCTCTTGTGGGGTAGATTCACAAAGGCAGTGAAGTTGCTTGATGCTCAGTACCTCAATGACTAACAGTTATGTGGCAGCTTCAAGGAGCAAATTTCACAACATTTATTTGTATTTGTGCCATATGTATTTTGAAGTGTTTTCCAGTTTTCATACAAGAGTGTGTTCAGTTGGCCAGAAAGGCCAATGGCATCCTGGCCTGTATCAGCAATGGTGTGGCCAGCAGGACCAGGGCAGTGATTGTCCCCATGTACCGGGCACTGGTGAGGTCACACCTTTAATCCTGTGTTCAGTTCTGGGTCCCTCACTACCAGAAGGACATTGAGGGCCTGAAGCAAGTCCAGGGAAGGGCTACAGAGCTGGGGAAGGGTCTGGAGCACAAGTGTGATGAGGAGTGTCTGAGCGAGCAGGGGGTGTTTATCCTGGAGAAAAGGAGGCTCAGGAATGACCTTATCACTCTCTACAACCACCTGAAAGGAGGTTTTAGTGAAATGGGGGTCAGTCTCTCCTCCCAGGTACAAGAAGAAGTGGTCCCAGGTCACACCAGGGGAGGTTACATTGGACATTAGGAAAAATTTCTACACCAAGACAGCTGTCAAGTGTTGGAACAGGCTGCTCAGCAAAATGGTGGAGTCACCATCCCCAGAGGTGTTTAAAAGACGAACAGATGTGGCACATGGTTTAATGGTGGACTTGGCATTGCTGGGTTAATGGTTGGACTTGATGACCTTAAAGGTCTTTTCCAACATGTACGATTATATGATTCTAAGAGTGCATTATAGTTATGGTGCATTATGTATTCATCACTTTGGGTACTTGACTGCTTAAAAATGATCCAGCACTGCACAGAACCTTACTCTGAGTATGTGGTTGGACAATATGGTTTGAGTTGACCTGATAGTTCACTGGTGTTGAACAGAGTGACCTGCAGCCTGTTCAGCTGGTGGAAAGACAGCAAACATTACATTTTCTTCAGGGTCACTGAACTGGTACCATGAATGGCACAAAAAGGGAGATGGCACAAGGGAGGGATGGTGAATGCAGGGAGGAGAAAGGTGGCCTAGCAGCTGTAACATTTCTCAGTTGTAATGTCAAACCATACCCTTAGTCTCTTTTCTGAGACTGTGCAGGTGAAAAATAGAACTACTTTCCTCTTAAAGTTAAATGTCAACATGCAGGATGAACCTCTTAGGAAAAAGTACACAGAACAAACCCAACAGAATTGTTGTTTTTGTCTTGAATCTCAAAGTAAAATGGAGATGCTTTTCTCTTTTATATTACCTGGAAGATGCTATAGCTAACAATTTTTAGCAATTGATAGCATTAATAACCCAAAACTGACTAGGAACACAACTCAGCAGAGTGAGACCAAAGACACCACAGCTGCTGTAGATCATATGCTACTTACTTCTCTGAATTATTTGGCAGTACTATGAGTTTTGTTTAATGTAAATATACTTCAGGGACCTAAACCAGGAAAACATGGGATTTTGTACAGATTTTAGACTATATCTCTATTATAATACCTAAACAGCTGTGATATATCCTCTGCTCAAACACAAATCTCTTGAGACAGTTCTCAGAACTCTAAAACTTAAAAATCTCATAGAGGATTTCAAATATAGCTTGCCTCCTTCTAGAGACTCATTCTCTCTCTATTAACATTTCCACTGAATTTTCAGCATCTTACTGAAATGTGCAGAAAGAAAACTGTATAAGCTTGAGGTTACCTGAAAGGTGTTGCAATAAAATTAGAAATTCTTCCATCCATTAAAAATATCTCTAAAACCTAACAAGCAAATAAAGATATAAGCAATCCTAAAGCGTTTATTGTGTTTTATATTCCAAGAACACATATCTCAAATCAGACAGGATTCAGTTACACAGGTGTTACTATTTAAAAATAAGAATGTTAGAAGATTTGTCTGTTTATAAATTTTAGATTGCCACACAAGTATATAGACACTAAAATATGTACCTCACAGTGAAACAGTGGTTTTCATTTTGTAAGAACTTTGGTTTTTCTAAAAAGAAGCTTATAATGTTGTCCTAAAAAACAGTACTTGTAATTATAATAGTCATGGAGAAAAACACAGGAACTAATGTGTCATATATCAAACCGGATCTTCAGAAATCCTTAACCACATTTTCCATGTAGTTTCATTAGCTTTTTAAAAGACTGAAAACATTTTCCAGTTTAGGTTGCAGTTTGAAATAATTCATGCCAACAATGGTGTGTGTTCAATAGTTAAAATACACTGTCCAACACTTTCACTGCTTTAGAATTCTTACATTATGATTTTGTCTCAAAAAGATTCATAAATACTCAATTTTATAAAGTTTATATAACTTTTAAAGAATGGAATTCAAAGTAAAAGGAAAAAAGCACTCCATTTCATGGAAAGGAAATGATAGCAAACCACCTTAAAAAAGCAGAGGGGGTGGCGAGCAGCGTGTTAGAGAATTTGGAGAGAGTAACTATGTCATTAAAATAAGCTGAGAACGATTACAGTTGCATATTTAGTTAGTTATTATGGTTCTTTGCAGTCTTCCAGAGGGAAAACCCTGGCCATGCAAAATTAAATCTGTGACTAAATATTTCATAAAGTGGCTTGGACAGCAGACATAAAAATCTCCATATATATTAGTTCATTATAGCTTTGACTGTCAGCATCGTATTCCTTGTCTTCCAAGTATTAGGAGCTACAGGCTTCACTGGCAAATACCATACACATTAAAAATCTCAGAATCTGAACTTCCCATGAGCCTTCTGGAGTGCCATAAAGTAACAATTTCAATATGTAATTCATTTCATTAAATTCCATACAATGACATAAAAAATGGTTTTCATGAAAGAAGCCACTGCTTCTGAGTACAGAGAACTACCAGAGAAATCTGACTAGTAGTCAGCTTCAAGGGATGGTTGTCCCATTGCTTTTTATGGTACAAATACAAAGAAATTCTGGACAAAAAGACTTTGGCACAATCTCACCAACTGAATAGAAATGCCAAGGCATGCACGATGCAGAGGGAGATGTCTGATCAAGGGGGTACCCCAGGTCAATCAAAGTGGCTCTACATGCAGGAGTCTGATTCCAAAAGTGGTCAGCCCCTCTGCACAGCATTGCAACCTACATGTATAACCCATCTGTATATAGCCTGAGGATCTCAAATATGGCACACAAATCTATGGCTACACTGCAGTGGCCTTACCAGAAACCGCTCCAAGGAGAAGGTACATTTAGAATCAAAGAATAGACTCATTAAGGTTGGAAAAGACCTCCAAGATCATTGAGTTCAATCTCTGAACGCCACCATGTCAATTAATCATAATGCTAAATGTCATGTCCGGTAGTTTCTTGAACACTTTCCAGGAATGGTTATTCCACCACCTTCCTGAGCAGCCCATTCAAAGGCTTAACCACTTCCAGAGAAAAAATTCTTCCTGATGTCACACAGGAACATCTGCTGGCACAGCTTGAGGTTATTTCCTCCTGTCCTGTTGATTGTTGCCTGAGAGAAGAGACCAACCCCCACCTTGCTACACACTCCTGTCAGGTGGTTGTAGAGAGCAATAAGGTCATCCCTGAGCCTCCTTTTCTCCAAACTTAACATCCCCAGCTCTTTCAGCTGCTCCTTGTAAGATCTGTCCTCGAGACCCTTCCCCAGCTTCATTGTCTTTCTCTGGACTCACTCCAGCACCTCAATGACTTTCTTGTAGTGAGGGGCCCAGAACTGAACACAGGATTTGAAGCGAGGCCTCACTGATGCTGAGTAGAGGGGGACAATCACTGCTGGCCACACCATTGCTGACAGAGGCCAGGATGCCACTGGCCTTTCTGGCCACCTGGGCACAGCTGGCCCATGTTCAGTCACTGTCAACCAGCACCCCCAGCTCCTTCTCCACTGGGTCGCTTTCCAGTCACTCTTCCCCCAGCCTGTGGCGCTGCCTGGGATTGTTGAGACCGAAGTGCAGGACCCGGCCCCTGGCCTTGTGGAACCTCACACCACTGGCCTCAGCCCATTGATCCAGCCTGTCCAGATCCCTCTGCAGAGCCTTCCTGCCCTCCAGCACATCAGCACTCCCACCCAAATTGGTGTCATCTGCCAACTCACTAAGGGTGGATTCAATCCCCTCATCCAAATTACTGATAAAGATTTAAAGAGGTCTGATCCCCTGACTGTCCTACATGTGCTGCATTACGACACTAAAGATGATCTGTTCCATAACCTTCCCAGCCTACAGGCTGACAAGCCTGTAGTTCCCCAGATCCTCCTTCCAACCTTTCCTGCATGTGGGCACCCCACTGGCCAGTCTCCAGTTCTCTGGGTCCCCCTGGTTAACCAGGACTGGTGATAAATGCTGGAGCAGTATCCTGGTGTGGATCCCATCTGGCCCCACAGACTGTGGGTGACAAGTGGCACAGCAGGGCACTGACTGCTCCCTCCTGGATTACAGGGGGTCTGTCCTGCTCCCTCGCCCGGCTACCAACTCAGCAGGCTGGCTGCCTTGAGGATATTGGGTCCTTCTGTTGAAGACTGAGGCAAAGAAGGCATCAAGTACCTCAGCCTTTTCCTCATCTTTGGTTACAATGCTCCCCTCCCCACCCAGTAAAGGATGGGGATTTTCCTTGGCCCTCTTTTTGTTGTTAATGTATTTAAAAAAACAATTTGTATTATCTTTCACAATGGTGACCACATGGAGTTCTTCTAGCTGACCTTTCACCAATCCAATTTTCTGTCTACAAGACCTGATGACATCCTTACTCTCTTCTTGAGTTTTCTGCCCTTATTTCCCAAGGTCATAAACTCTTTTTTTCTCCCCAAGTTCCAGCAAAAGCTCCCTATTCAGCCAGGCCAGTCTTCTTCCCTCATGGCTCATCTTTTGGCACCTAGGGATAGCCTGCCCCTGCGCCTATAAGACTTCCTGCTTTAAATATATCCAGCCTTCCTGGACCCTGATTACACAGAACTGTGCAGTCTCTTTAAATATACTACCTTGAGTCTCTCAAAAAAAAACCAACTCTGTTGCACCATGTTGTGGAAAGACTAGTTTGGAAGAGAGAGCAAAAAAGCCACGGTAACATGGATCCCACTCCCAGGTCAGAATCATTTCAGGTCTATGTCTTCACACCACTGCACAGCAAGGTGCACCATACCTAAAAATACACTCATGGCACAGTATAAGGTAGCAAAAATGGAATGTGAAACTGAGGTGTAGGTGTTACGGGAAAAAAAAAACCAGCAAGAGGAAAGGAAAAAAAGATACTTATTTCCATAAGAAGCTCAGGCCTGTCATCACATCTGTCATCACCACCTCTCCTGACACAGTCCTTAAACACTGAAGTGCCTAACAATTTCCTTTTTTCTGCTTCATCCTTTATTTTTTTAGTCTTTGAAAGCATCCTCTGCTTATTCTGGTGTCTGAGCTTCTTAGAATATCATCATGAAGGGACAAAGATTTTTATGAAACCAAACAGCAGTGACTGTCCTATGAAGAGGGCTGAGAGAGTCAGGGTTGTTCAGCCTGGAGAAGAGAAAGCTCCAGAGAGAACTTAGAGCAGCCTTCCAGTACTTAAAGGGGCTACAAGAAAAATGGAGATGGACTTTTTTCAAGGGCATGTGGGGATAGGAAAAGGGGGAATGAGTTCACTGAAAGAAGATAGATTTAGATTAGGTATTAGCAAGAAAATCTTTACTGTGAGGATGGCGAGGCACTGGATTGGGTTGCCTGGACAAGCCTGGAATGTTCCATCCCTGGAAGTGTTCAAGGCTAGGTTGGGTGGGGCTCTGAGCAACCTGTTCTAGTGAACGGTGTCCCTGCCCTTGGCAGGGGGATTGGAACCAGACTGCTGCTATATAATGATTTCCATTGTTCCTCTAAAATAATTTGAACAAAGAGGGATAAGAGTTACTGCAATAGAACATCTAATATATTACTTAATACACTGTTTGGGGTTTAAGTCTTATTAATGTTTTTTTTTCTATTGTGGTTTGGGTTTGCGTGGGGTTTTTGTTGTGGTTTTTTTTTTTTTTTAATCTAAGAGAACTGTTTTGGAAAGAGATCAGTAATTTATCCACAATGCCTCTTTATCTCAGAATCATTACTAGTGAATTTGAAGATCAAATTACATGAAAATGCCAAACATGCAAATTATTTCACTGTACATTACCTAAAGCATAAGCACAAAAGGTAGTAAAAGCACTGAACAGCCACACCCAGGTGGGAACAAGTCCAGGACTGGTACCTGAAAAAAATGGGGTAGTGAGACAGTGTAACAGGGGTTAACATCAAAGAAATCCACCAAGATATGCATATACATACAAACTAGCTGCCACTGATTAACCCACTGCATCAAACATATTGAAATATTTCAGTCTGACCTTCAGGCATCGGTGAACTCTATCAAAGAAGCACTGAGCAGGCTTGAATGTGTTTACACCATAAAGGACAAAAGGTAGCAGAGAGTTTTTTTGGTCCTGAAATGACTCTAGTACTGCACAAAAGAATGATAGTAACTAGGCAAAAATATTCATAGGTCATGGGAAGACTATCCATTGAAAAATTAGTTAATGCTCATGTAATACATAGGAAAAAAAGAGTTTTCAAGCATGATTATCAGTGCCAGTCTGGGGTTTGTGTAACACTTTTACCACACAGATCTGAACAGGAAGTTTTTGTCCTTAGGTTAGCAGAAATATTAGCACCCTCTTTTTTTTTTCCCTTGAGAAAAATGAAAAGCTAGTTGAATTGGACAGAGCCCAGGGTTACTGTTCTTGCTCTGCTGATAGCATTAATCCAAGGTTATTGTGGCTCTTTTAAAGAAATTGATCCTTTTTCCAAACAGACTGCTACTTAACTTAAACATCACTCAATACTACATCAATACTCAACTACTGTAAATGCAGAATCCTCTCAGGTTTCTGCCATTTGGCACCAAACACAGGGAATTCCTGCATACAGAGGTGTGTCCTTGCCTGAACGATGCCAGGAGATGCCAGCACCTAAAGCAGTGCCCTGACCACCTTTCTCCCAGTGCCTCATCTTGCCATTCTGAAAGAAAAGATGACCATTTCTGACTCCTAGCTGCAAATCCACAAACTGTACCATGAAAACCAACTGTGCAGGAAATTGGGTCTTTTATTTCTGATCCTAGGTATATGATTGATATATGATACTCCAAAGGCCCTTTAGGTTGCATGAAAGTTTTCCATAAACTGGGAAATGATGGGTACTGTTCTCATATGGACTCAGGAAGAGCTTGCAAACTACACATACAGGTCTCAACTCTAGCAGACTTAATCACCATTTCAAATGTCTTCAAGTTCCATGTATAGCTACTGAGAATGTGTCAAGTTAACATCATCCCATTAAAAAGATCTGTTCTGGACATTCCTTTATTACAGGACTGAGTAAATATCATCTGCATGGGTAAAAAAGCACCAGGTATTCAAAAACGAGCTCAGACAACTATATATCAAGCTGGTCCTGAAAACTTTTGAACCCAAACTGCTAACAAGTATCCCTGCCTCTAGAATTGCTATGATAAATGTAAAACACTACACACCAAAAGGTACCTCCTGAAGATAACCACAGGCATAAAAAAAATAAAGGCAGCTAAATGTAGTTGTTTCAGGAAAGAAAAGTGTTATCTTCCCTTAATTGTCTACTTTGAAGAAAATCAAAGCCTTTTATCTCTCTATATTTTACATATTAATCACCTGGAAGATTCTTACTACTTTCTGTGGGCTCCAACAGCTGGTCTGAGAAGCCCAAACCAAACATGCCCGACAGTCAGAAGCAATAAGGTCCAAAACATTTTGACTTGGTCTACAATGAGGAGCAAACATGGACTTGGATTTTAAAAGTCATAGTTTGAAGAGACATTTATTTAGAAACTACGTTTTTGTCTAGAGGCAGTCTTGAATAGGGGGTGTGAATATGAAGAGAAATGAAAGGGAAGTTAACTCCTTCAGGCATCAGTTTAGGTATTAGCAAATGTGAAATCAATGAAAATGTTATGAGGTAGGAAATATGAAATCAATTAAAATGTTATGAAGAATATGCAGGTGGATTTTGGCTGCATATTTAAACCCTGGAATAAACTTTAAATATAATGAAATCTTACCGAAGACTTCAAGCAGCATATGCTGAAAAGCATTTTAGGGATAAAATTAAGATTTTTCAATAAAACTATCTAAATATAAAATGCTATGTGTGAGGCAGGTTCTCCTATCTGCACTTATAGGAACCTCATTTAGATAATAAGTTTGAAGTCTTAAGGAAGCTTCAAGTGTCTAAACATCCCTGCAACATTCAGAATTCTAAGCAGTTCAGTAATTCTGAAAAATTACAATGTGAACATATTTACCTGAGGCAGTGTAGTCCCAGTCATAAAAAGATATTAGAAAATAATTAAATAAAATCATGACAAATCCAGAGAATGTTAACAGGTTGGGAGCAATCCACAAAGGCACTATCTGTTAAAAAATAAAAGGAAAAAAAGAATCAGAAAATTTTTGTTTCAATTGTACATCTTATATTCAGGAAAGAAGGTTTTATATGACATCAGCAATGTTCAGATTTGTGTATATTTCTCCACTTTCAAATTAAAATATGGTTTTAATTTCTGAAATTTATTTTCAAATGGAATCCTTTTGCCTGATTTTTGTGAATGCAGTAAGAATGACATCCTTAAAATGTTGTACTCCCTTTAAAATGTTGTACATTATCCTTATTTACCCAGCTTCCAGGGAAAGCCTTTTGTGATCAGCTGTGTCAGGACTGAAAGAAGACTGCAGCACCCCAGTGTGGTAATTCAGCATCCACGTGGCAGGTTTTTTAAGCGTTGTATTCCCACACTACAACAAGGAAAGTTCTTCTTCCAAAGTACGTGAATAATTTCTTACTCAAAACATCAACAAAATCAGACCCTGCGTGCATTACACTTTTAGACTCAGATGATCTCCCTGTTACAAGCATCTCCCTGTTCTCTAGATAGTAACTTTCTGATGGTGTCCCTCTTTACTCATCAATTACAAACACTCCATTAATTCATTTTCCTTTGGAGGGTGCTGAAAAGGACTCTGCCTTCACTTAAACCTCTTTGTCCCAGTAACCATTCTCAGGCACTCTTCCCTGCGGCTTCAAGGTGCTCCTTACACTGAGACAGGAATCCCTTTTGAAAACACTCTTCCCAAGTAACACAGTTTCTCCAGAATATTTTTTGAAATAGCCTACACAGCTTTCTACATGATTTTCAGACAGAACATATTGGCAGAAATACTAAGTATCAACACCACCATCACTCAAACACATTAGCAATATATTTAAAACACAAAACCACTGGAGGGTTATAATTAAATTATTTGGAGTGTCTAAGGACTCAGAATGTATATAAAGTACTTCAACACTATAGAATAGTAAAAGAAAATATTAAAGAAAATCAAATCAAATAATTCCTGATACTAACAGGAATACTAAATTATATTACAATAGTATACTATAACTATACTAACAATAGTTTTGAAATCAAATGTTTTGTTAATATCTCTGAACTAGCTAGCTGAACAGACAGATGAATATACATTAATTTCTTCTACTACAATATTTACTTAAACTTACTTTTAAAATCTGAATGCTTCAACTGATTAACTATCCTGACTAGACTATCTTTTTCAACTGTAGAGCAATTTGTAATGTTCAGGAGAAATTGTGAAACTGATGGTGTACAGACTAAGTGTACACTTCCAGAAATCAGATTAGAGTTCCTGAACACTTTTCCATTACGCTTCTTAGACGTTTTCTGTAATAGCATTGGGAAAACTATTGTATCTGATATTTGCTTTCCTTATCAGCAGGATTTTATCACTGATTTTAAAACACTGTATGTCAGCTCGCAAGGTATTTAAAATACACCATAGAATGCATACAGCAACAATTCAAAAAATGTAACATATCTGTCATTCTGAGTGTTCAAAAGGGCAAATCTAAACCTCTAAGAAAAGGGACAGCAAATGTCCCCTGAAGTTCCTTTTGGAGAGCATCTAAGGAGGAACCCTTCCCTGCATAGTCTCCTTTTCTTACACTGGCTGCCTTGAGGATATTGGGTCCTTCTGTTGAAGACTGAGGCAAAGAAGGCATCAAGTACCTCAGCCTTTTCCTCTTCTTTGGTTACAACGTTCCCCTTCACATCCAATAAAGGATGGAGATTTTCCTTGGCCCTCTTTTTGTTGTTAATGTATTTATAAAAACACTTTGTATTATCTTTCACAGTGATGACCACTGTGCATGCTCAGCATGCAGCGACAGCCGCACCTCTTGCCGTTTTGCCACCTGAGGATGCAGAAGATGAATCTCCTGCTGAGGATTTATCTGGTATCTATGACCTTCCATGAAATAAGAAGCACAGACACAAAAGAAAAAGAAAAAGAAAAAGAAAAAGAAAAAGAAAAAGAAAAAGAAAAAGAAAAAGAAAAAGAAAAAGAAAAAGAAAAAGAAAAAGAAAAAGAAAAAGAAAAAGAAAAAGAAAAAGAAAAAGAAAAAGAAAAAGAAAAAGAAAAAGAAAAAGAAAAAGAAAAAGAAAAAGAAAAAGAAATCTAGATTTGCCTCTTTTAATCTAAATCATAGAATCATAGATCAAAGGAGTGCTTTAAGATGCTATGGATGAAATGTTTACATGGATAGACATAGATTAACTGACTGCTTCTTCCTGGATGATTCATCAGAATTGTTGGCTATTAAACCAAGTGGGGCACCACAAACGTCTGCTTTCTAATTAGGCTCATCATTCTAAACAGTCACAATATCATTTTAAACTTATTACTGGAAATTATTTATGCCTCCATGGTGCAAACATGAAGAAGCTATTTTAACCCACTTTCTTGCTAGCTGTGTATTTTAAGAAGGAAACCTTCAGAGGATGTTTTTATAGTTGCAATCCCTTTGGCTAACAGACACACCATGAAAAGCAGTCACAGGAGTTCTGTCCTCAGGAAAACAGACTCTCCTGCAGTTAAACCCTTAAGCATGTTCTTTTGATCCTTACCGAACCTAATCTGTCTAGGTATTTGGAAAGTACTCCAGTTGCAAAATCCCTTTTGTTATATTTAATGCCCCTTATCCTTTCGGTTGGCATTACACTACCATCGCCCTACTTCATAATTAGAAAATCATAGGGTGTTCAAGATTAACTTCTTACACACCTTGGAAAAATAGAGCCTGAATTTATTAGTATGCTATAGAAGGATGAGCTGCAATCTTTATTATCTAATTAACAGACAGTAGAGGTCTAATACATCAGTGTGCTACATGATTAATACAACTGGAGGTGCCATGGGGAGAAACACATCTGCTCCCCTTGTGTGCCTGAACCTTTTAAAAAACTCTTAGTTCCACAAAGTATTAACTGATTTCTGTTTCTCTGGGTCTACAGCCATTCATTCTAAAAGCGTTAATATAAAGAGCAAATGCTTTAATATAGCAACTATTTGGATAATAAATGGTTAAGTACACATTTCTATAAAGCTCTGTTCAAACTTCACTATGTCACTTGAGACCACTAAAATGCTACTCTTGCCCAATTCTGGTGATAAAACCAAAGTTCATAAAGGCAACAGAGGAGAGTTTAATTGATTTCAGTGATGGTGGCATACACCTGTGTATTTCAGTGGGATTTCCTCCTTTTCCTATCATTGTCCAGCATCCCCACCAGAGATAAATGAGCTAGGTTATGACAATATGTTTTCAGCTCACAGATTCACAGATCTTTAATGTCAAGCTCTTCTTAATTTCTTATAACATAGGAAGTACATTTTACAATGAATAGTAATGTCTTATAACATAGGAAACACATTGTCCAATGAATTCTGTGTTGTGTAATACAGAGAAACTTGTGTTGCCATTAGGATTAAACAGGCATATGAAAGGCAAGACCAAATCCCAAGCCATTGTTCTCATGGTTTGTTTCTTTGGGTTTTTTTTTTTGCTTGGCTCAGTGAATTTAAGGCTGGGTTTTTTTAAGTCCTCTAGAATCTGGTAAAAGTAGTCCATGTGGATTTTTTTATTGTCACCAGTTTAGAAACTAAAAGATAATTAATTAATATCTGAAAATGAATGTACCAGAATGTCTAAACTGAGTGAACGAACTTCTAGCCATCAAGATGCACACTTGTACTGCCCAGTTTTGAATTAACATAGTAGATGTAAAACATTTTTTAAAAATTATCTTTAAATTATCCTGATTTCCCTATTGCAATGTGTTGTTCAGGAACAAAACTATTACAGCAAACTTGCATTCCTACTGATATCTTACAAACAGTTATATTGTGGCCAATCATTTTGGTGCTCTTGCACTTCTCATTTTTGTCTCTAGGAGCAACATGGACTGTACTGCAATCTCAGTTAAATACTGCTTTTCCCTTTGTAGCTGTGCATTGCCAGCTCCTCTGCAGGACTCTGATTCTACATGGCAGTATATTTAATGTTAGAATGACTAATCCTACAAAAGCTGAGAGCAATATAATTTCCCTTTGAATCCTTGTGACACATCATTGAGAAGAATTCTGTAACCCTCTTGCACCAGACGGCAAAGTGGAACATTCACTGCTGTATCTTCAGGATTCAAACCAAACCAAAAGGCACAGTGCACACAGCACTCAGTTCAGTCTTTGGTTCTGTACTCAGATTGTTGAAATAGGTTTTAAGTTCTTTGCTCTGGTTTGGGTTCTCCTCTGGCAAGAAGTGAATTAAATCATGCTTACCTAAAACTCCAAGAGATTTTAAAAAATCTAAGGAGGTTACACTTTTTATAGGACCTATCACCCTAAGCTACATGGGAGTATTCAATAATGTTGTTTTTCTTCTGGTAAAATGCTGCAGCCATTAGAAGAACTTATCTCCAAAGGAAGTTTGGCATTGACAACACTCCCTCTTCAATCTGGTAGCAGATGAATACCCACCCATCTCCTAAACCAAAAGGCCCATGCACAGTAAAGCCTCTATGCATCTCCCATGCCAGGGTACTGGAGGGGCTTTTTTGCCTCATTGTTTTCCTCAACATTATGATGGGAACAAGAACAAAGTGTCTGAATTGAATTACTGAATTCAGTGTCATATCTTTGAATTGCTTTTTCCTCATCCTATGTTCAGGTTTTTAATTCTTCATTTGGGTCATATAAACACCTTTCATTAAATTACTTTGAGGTTATGAATTAGAAATTATGATTTTCCTGCCATATCAAGAATAAACAACATGTGAATTATAGAACCCAAAGATGGCAGATCCAACAGCACTCAGACCACATACATCCTTTTTTGTTTGTGCAAAGGTTTATTTTCAAGTCTGCTCTGATCTAAACGCTTCCTGTAATGAGGCAGATGCAGAAGTCATTGCTTCCTTGGAGATCAATAAAGTGCATATTTATTTGAGATACAGATTTTGGTTTTGATTTTTTTTTCAACAACAGCATAACTACCTGTCAGTGGTTTATTTTTAAAAACTGCAGATTGTAATGAATTCAAGAGATGGCATCTCCCAGTCGTTATGGTGATCATGGTAACCACTCTCATTTTCAGCTTCTGAGAGGAACGCCTGGCTCCCTCAAGCAAGTCCCCTTGGGAGAAAATGAGACAGCACTTGCATAAAATCATATGCACAGCACAGAGAAAAAGCCATGCTGTTGTTAGGCAGCATATGCTGCACAAAAATAATCTGTACTAACTAAAACCATCCATGTCTGCAAAGCTGTTTAATGAAAGATGCAATAATGAAAGATGTAAAAAAGAAATGGATTCCTTTTCTACAGCGAGCAGAAAAAAGAAACAAGTCCTTTCTTTCTAAAAAAAATAATCTCAACACAACAGACTCACCTTAAATACTGCTATATATCTGCAACATTTGTTTTCTTTTATCAGATGTCTTCATTTCAACGTTATTGATCAATATGTATTTTTAAATGAAAATGCATGCTATATTTAAAGCAAATTCTTATATTAACATGTCATGTTTTTATTAAATGAAATTCTTACCTTAATAATTTTATTCCAGATGGGCTGCATAATATACACAGATAAAGGATTTGTATCCACAGCACTGTACTGTGAGGAAAAAGCACACATGTTAAACAAAGCACTGAACAAAGGCTATTTTTCCAGGACTACATATCCTTCAGCATCTACGAGTACTACGAGCATCTACACATCTACGAGACTGGTGTAAATTTATTTTATTCTGATCTGTATAGGTTTTATTTAATTTAAAAGTACGGGCCTGGTTTTAAATTACCTTGTTAGCATCTCTATGTATTAACACAAAGGTTTAGGCTTGTGAAATGCTAAACAGCTCTGCAGTCACATTTTCCTTCTAAATTCTTAATTATTTTACAACCCTATAAGATTCTGCATTTCCACCATATTTTGGATTGACCACATTTATTTGCTCTACTAGTAATGCACAGTCTGAGCACCAGTTCATTGCCAGTTTGTAGGATAGATAGTGAATATGGAGTATGCTTGTAGGTGGAATATTATCTTGCAGAGATACACAGCTTTTGTCATAGTAACACAGTTGCATTTGCACTATGCAAATTCTTGTAAGGCAATGTTATTATAAAAATGTGCTCTAAAATAGCACAGTTCATTACCACAACAAAATTTCTCTGTTGGACAGACTTGTAAATACATGTGCTTTATAAATTCCAGTAAGTACATATCTATATCTTTTGTAAACAAAATATTTCAGAAATCCAAGGCCACCCTGAATTGCTGTTGTCTCCCTTTTTCTCAGAGGACAGCATCAAGTTTGATCCTGCCTTGAGACTGCAGAACACAGAATAATCTGAGGAAGAACAATCTTAATTGATAATACCACTCAAAACCATGTACTTGAACCCTGGCAGATAGGCACTGGAAGAGGTTATCCATCATTGGGGTGGTACATGTAATTATTTCAGAAATTCTTGGACTTGAAAGTGCATATATGGTTTAACGCTGCTAGGATGATGCACGTGACTCACAAAGATTCAGATATATCTATATATAGCACTGTCCAAACAGCATGTGCAGAAAATGGGAGTAAAAAAGGAATGTTAGACCTCAGTTTGACAAAGCTGTTCACTTGCAGAAGAGCTGATGACAAAGAGTCTCTTTTCACATAACTTCAGCTAACAGTTAATTGTCTCTCCATATATAGTTAATTTATTGACCTCTCTTAGCCACCTACTCTTTGGAGGAGACTGCACTCTGGAAGTACCTGTTCCAAGACATCAATTATCAAAGCAACTTAGGCACTTGTCTTAAACTCAGGTACCTACATATGAAATGCTTAGGAGCTCTTCCATACATTTCCTTTTTCTATCTGAATACAAAGTATATGTTTTAATTACCTTCTGGACACAACAAAGCATTCACATAGTAATTCTGTGTGATCAAGTTTAAATCACAGATCATAAACAAAGCATCTAATAAAATTATTATAACACAGCTATACATTGTAAATACATACTGACGAATATCAAAAAAAAATCACCTAGCAGTAACCAGTCAGACCAGACTGCCTATATTTCTAAAGAGAATAAATTTTTCAGTTTAATGAAGTGTACATCACTGATATTAATTTTTCTAAAAATGCTCTAAGTGTTCACTTTGATGTGTCATTTTTCTGCTGCTGCCACCCATATTACTTAATACACGATGCAATTTTGTCATCATCAGATTTTCCACCAGAATATATATTAGATTTTTTAAATACCTTACTTCATAAAAACATAATTTGCAGGTAAAACTTAAGTTTTCATTATTCTGTATGTATTTGCAGGTCCAGATGCTGTATTTATCTTTCAAACACTGATTATTACAACTGTTTGAACTTTTGGTAGTCCAGCTTGTATGTGAATTACCAAAACCTGTGGGCTTTGCTTACATTTATGCCAAAATTAACAATAATACTACGCCATACAACACCTATGCCAACAGACCAATCAGCTAGTTCTTAATTCACATGAGAACTATGGAAATCCTCTGAAAATTAAGAAAATTCAAAGCATTCATTAGCACTTTCAAGGTTCCAGGTAATCAGGAGTCTGCTCAGTGTTTCACTGTGGCTACTGCCCATTTCCTTACCCCAGCTGGTGTTCCAAGACTGTGTGAGATATGGGACAATTTGCTGACCTGCAAATTGAATCAATTCACTATACCTGGATAAGAATTGTCTTGGGTTATGTAACAAAAAAAAAAAAAGTGTATTCTATGTCATCTGTAGAAAGCAGTTGGGAGATGGGTTTTTGGTTGGTTGGTTGGTTGGTTCTTTTTCTTCTCTTTATCTCTTGTAACTCCAGGGGTGGGAAGGAGGATGCCTTCTGATAATAGACCATCTGTTAAAACCAGGTGGGGCAGTGTTTCTTATCTCTTTCATCCACTTTGTCCACCCTCCAGGGGATATTTTCTGTTAATGGTCCATTAAGGCTCACCAGTGACACACACATTACACCATCCCATTGTGAGATGCTCCACCCAGTGGGGAGGAGCCAACCATTCCCTACCCAGATAAAAATGAGGACACAGGGACACCAGATATCTCCTTTTCCACTGGATTCTCAGAGGAAGACCAGACTCATCTCACCACCACTGAACCCCGTCTGCAAGATCATCTCTACTCCAACAGAACCACATCTTTCACTCCAGGAGGACTTACTTGGACTGCCTCCAACACCCTGGCCGACAGGGTGTCAGGTCGTATTCCTGACTCCGTCAGGGTTTTCTAGGACTTCTGTTTGTTTGCTTGTTTGGGGTTTTTTTGTATTACTGCCTTTGCATTTTTAATATTCCTAGTAAAGAACTGTTATTCCTAGTCCCATATTTTTGCCTGAAAGCTCCTAATTGCAAAATTATAATAATTTGGAGGGAGGGGTTTTTACATTCTCCATTCCAAGGGAAACTCCAGTTTTCCCTGACATATACCTGCCTTTCCAAACCAAGACAGATTGTGCAAAGGCCAAAATAAGTGAGTTTTACCCATGCTTCTATTTGGCATTTTCTTTCTCCCCTCACCCCCAAGTCAAAGTCATGAATAAAACCAGAAAATGCTAGTTAAACAACAACAGTAAAATGAGGCTTTCTATCCAAAATATTCACTAGCTGTTCAGAACTATTGCTTTCTCTTAGAAGGAAAAAAAAAAGGAAAATCCGTCTCATTTCTTCAAAATTGTTTTCTTATAGAGAAAATATCAGAGGATATACAGACATTATGTATTTTTTGTATTTTCTTCAATGGAAAAAGTAAGAGATTAATTGTATTTTCTTTAATGGAAAATGTAAGGTTTCCAACATATCTCTACAAAACAGACACAAACAAGACACACAGTCAGCTTTTTTGTTTGCCTCACAGTTTCCAAAGTCAAGCACCAAAAAATCAAAAGAGACCTTATTGAAAAAAAGTAGAATTACAGCCAGCTCTTGTCACCTGAAGATGTTTCAAGACACACCACACTTCATCCTGTTAATTGCCATGTCTGTGGCTGAACTGTTTGTCCTCTGGGTGGGGATGGAACATTCAGCAGATGTGCAAAAGAATGGATTTTTGCTCTTCCCTCACAATAATTTTAGCCAGACTGAAGGGAACACCCATGGAAAAATAGTTTTCAGTCATGGCAAAAAATAAAACTTGACAAATAAAGCCTGCTATACAGTCTGATACTCTGCTTTGTTCTGCTCCCAAGACACTACTAACCTCAAGGCCATGAAATCCTCAGTTTAATGTTCATGGCTACTCAGAAAAGCAAAGCACTGAGTAACATGCTCACATTATGACCAATGAACATGAATGCAAGAGTCCATTGAACCTGATGTAAAAAAAGCACTGCCATTTGCTATTGTGTAATTCTGTCATTTTCAGGGCACATACAAAAAGACAAAAGTGGAGAGGGTAAACTTGTTGGAGGTTTTTAAGTGCAAGGCTCATATAAGTACTAAGCACTTCCCTGCAAACACTTTCTGCCCCAGAAAAGGGATTGATTGTCCTTATACAAAGAAGAAGGGCTTGGAATAATCAGAAAGCTTCTCTCAATTATTTTTAAAAGAAGTTGTAACAGTTGGGAGGGAATGGCAGTAGTGAGGGAACAGGAAAAATTGCATTGACTTCATCTTACCCCCAAATTTAAAAACACTTCTTCTGGTTTTATTTAATAGCTGATATCTCCTTGAAAGCCATCTGCTTTCTCTATCAGTGTTAATGGCTTCTAGCAGAGCTAGAAATGAGAATACAGACACCAGACAGGCACATACATACATGGTGAGTTGGGAAGCACACAAGATGTGTTTTTTTTACTTTGTGTTCTGCGTCTTAATTTCCATCCAGGGGATCCAGCACAGCATCAAGTTTGTGCTGGTCACCTGTGTGAGAGGGAAAGGAAACAAGATTAAGGAGGAAGGAAGGAAAAGAGGGATAAACAATTAAGAAAAGTAACAGAAAAAAAGAGAAAAATGAGCAAAAGCAAAGGTTTGGCTACACAGAAGAAAGACAACTGCTCTGCAGTGACAGAGCAAGGCCAAACACGGAGGGGCAGAAGCACTCAGTGGTCAAGGTCTGCTCTGCTGAATACAAGCCAAATGGTACCTTCTGGCTCTCATCCACACAGCTTAGAAATACTTCCCATTATTGCAAACTGGTCACATCAGCACCGCACAGCATCTGCTGGAGGGGTCTTGGGCCTCATCATCCAGCCCCACACACCCAACACATCATTAGCATTCAGTATGTTTAAGTTCAAAGTATCTGAAACAATCTGGAGACTACACTGTAACCCAGCAATGTGGCACTTTCTGAGCATGAAAGCGAGCCCTGCCTGCTGTGCATGTTCAAAAACACAAATGCCCATGTTGGAAGAGAGCTGAAGGGTAGTGAAACCAAAAAAATTATGTGCACTGCCTCCAGAATAGACTATTTCCAAACCAAAAGCCTAGCTATTGCCTTGGAGAGAGTTTAGAGAAAACAAACAAACAAACAAAAAATCCCAAGCAGTAGTGAGCTAACCATTAATGAGAGCAGACACTGGATCTTCACTAGACTCCCTAGCCCTCTCCAGCTTTGCACTGTGGAGACATCACAAAAATGAAAGCTTGGGATGACTATGATTAGGAGAAAAATATATAGCATGTCTACACACACTTCAGAGTCAGGAGAGAAAGCAAGCTGCAAGAAATGTGGTTACATAACTACATTATATAGTTATTTCAAGTTCAGCTGCTCTTTATACTAAGAGACTATTCCTTTCCTGTACTTAAATCATCTTGTCCCAGGTAGCACCGTATTGTGCCATTCAGGCATTTACATTCACAACACCTGTGTTTTGTAAATGACAGACAAAGGGATGGGAGGCAGGACAGTGGACTCTCTTTTGCAAAAGATAAGAGGTTTTTATGGTTTAGAAAGCTGCAAAATGACCCTCCCAAACCTGGGCATGAACCAGTCACTATTTAAGAGAGCTCAGTGGGAATCACCCTTCTGGGAAACGTCTTATGCAACATAAACTTGGCTTCTGTGATACCTTACACTTCAGGAACCATACAAAAATTAAAGAAAATACTGAAATACTGGCACATCTGGTAACAATTTTCCATTAATCTTTCCAATTCCCAGAATACATTAAACATGAGGAGTTTAATTCTACTTTATATATGTTTTTACAGGTTTGTAGTTATTATGGGACACAGTCTTGGAGTCTAACAAAAGCTTCACAAAAGGAAGAAAGAGAAGCATGTTATAAACAACAGAGCTCCACAATACTGTGGATGCCAAATATGTTCAGCATTTTACGTGCTGATGTATTCCAAAACACAGTCCTGTTATTTCTAATAATAGAATCGCTTTACATTATTTCATCAGTTAGTTAATTATTCATAAATAATGGCTTGGGTTTTCTGTCTCTCACTGCTTAAATAATTTGGTGTATCCTGCACTTCCTCCCACCCACACATATATATGTACATTTTTTTTTAATTAGGCCACCAATACCTAGAAGGAGCTATAAGCCTGTACTAGGGCTGGATGCAGCTGCACTGTGAAGGAAGAGGCTGCCCAAGTTGGGCTCCTGAGCTCCTCTCTCTCCTCTCACTTTGCCCCCTTCAGTTCCATTAGCCTGTGCACACTACAGCTAGGAAATATAGTTAGATTTTCCTTCCACCTGATACTATTCCAAGTAAATACTGGAACGTCATGGTTTGTGCAATTCAACAATTCTGACTGGTATTACTAAGTCATTACTAAGTCATAAAGAAAGTTGTTATTACACAAACTACTGTCTTGGGGATGTTTTGTTGCAAAGGTACATTTATCTCTCACCCCATCATTTCCAGGAATCCTGACACACACATTGAGTCACAAGCCACATCCTTTCCCTTAATGAAGCTTGTATGGACCCATGTCCATGAGGGCATGAGCACATAGAGCTGTGGAGCAGGACAGGCTATTATTCTTGGGGACACTGGATGCCTGCCAATGGCACATCCCCTGCTTGCAGAGCAGTGCCATGGGCTTAAGATCACAGAACCATGGGTTTGGATCACAGGATCATTCAGGTCAGAAGGGACCTCAGCAGGTCTCCTCCTTCTCAACACCAAGAGCTTTACCCAGACCAGGGAGAGGTGGACAGTCAGTGGGACTGGAAGTCAGCAATCAGTTTTCAACTAACAGTAGTTATATTAAGGATGCTGCCTAGTTTCTCTTCAGGAAAAGGGTTTGTTTAGTGGGACATGTTCAAGCACTTAAAAACAAATCCAGAATACTAAAAAGAACATAGGAACATGATTAAATATTGAGCAAGGGGTAATAGAAGGCAGCTGCATTGTGCTGCTGTAAAGGAACAAAGGTAGAGGCTGGCCCAGATTAGTAAAAATATAAATCCTGCTAAAACCAAAACCTGCAGACTCTCAAGGAACTGCACAACTGATCCATAACTCGCTATTCAAAGAAGATCTAACATAGCAAGAAAGTTGATTTCAAAGGATTTTTTTGTGCAGGCTGGTCTTCCACACTTGGTGAAAGGAAACAACATATGCAGGATTTTGTGCTACACCTATTTCTGTGCACGTACAAACATGTATGTGCCAGCAGCCCTTTAAAGATCAAACAGACTAAGTACCCATCCAGCTGGAGCTCTGCCACAGAGTGCACCTAAATACCTGGGAAACCCAAAGTGGGGAAACCACTCCAGGCCCAAAAGGGAGGACAGATTAAAAGCATGTTGTAGTTTCCATAAGAGATGCTAAAGAGTGGTTCTGTAGCACATACACTGAACCCTTGTGTTATCTAATATCCTGATGTGCAAGAGAGGGCATACTCCACAGAATGATTCCTCTCTCTATAAAACAACCCTTAGAATAAGGGTTTCCTTAGACTTATTCCGAACAATCCACATTCAAATCACAGATACATCTTTGCAATTAGTCTTCTATTAAAACACAGATGAATAAACAAAAATATGTACATATACATACATATTCTACACATAAAAATAAAAAAAAATCATAATGCTAACATCTCTTGATAAAGCAACAAAATGAAACTATGCAGTTGGTATTTGCACTTTTATGAGATTCAACAGGGCACACAACTCCTTATATTGAGCATATTTGTCCCAAAAGTGATCTAATGAACCTCTGTAAATTCATGGGTGTAATATTGCACTCAAAACCATGTACAATTTCCCAGCATTGGGAAAAAGTCCTGCGGCAAGTAATATCAAATGCAGCATCTCTGTGGTGTGATTTCATTAAGTTGTTGGTTCGTTAGCGTGTGATACGTAGAGGGAAGATAATGATTACAGAACTCATGAAATGCTACATTATGTCAGCTACAATTACAACAGGATGAGGAAAAAGGAGTAATGTGTGGACGAAGATTGTCTTTCAGGATGACATATTCAGTTGGCCCTTGGCTCTTTGACACAAGACGCATGATGTAGGGACAGATATTGTAAGAGTAATGAATTATTTGGTTTATTTCACATACTATTCAACAACATTTAATTACAACCCTAGTCTTCCATCAAAGTAACATGAAAAAGACTGCAAGATTTTATTCATAGAACAGTGGGCTGTTGACTCATGGTTTTATTGAAGCCAGACAATGTTAGTTTTCACTGCCTCAAATATTCAAGGACTTTATTAAACTGCAGTGTTTGAAAAATCTTGCTACAGCAGACACAACTGATAACTGCTTTCAGATAATATTTGGAATTAAATATTAGTGAAAAAGGTATAAAAATACTATGTGGAAAAACACTATATAATAAACATGTAAAGAAAGCACTCAACATACACAAAATTGTCCACATGTAATGAGCATTATAGCATGAGCATTATTACCTGTCTCCTAACAAGTTCCTGATAAGCATGCAAATGAAAGTCTCCTATCCTAAATTTTCAAAATAATGTAAACTCCTTGTGTTACCAGAGTAGAAAGCAAAACTACAGTTAAGATGAGCAGAACTCATGATTTTCCTAGATCTCATAGTTACACTTGTAGCCTTGGAAAAGCAGAGACTTCACAGAAATCCAACCTTGTATCTGCGTGAATCCTTCCAGACACTAGTTCATTAGATTATACTCAACACACTTTGCTCTTCTGGTACCAGTCAGTATAAGAGAAAGAGTCAGACCTTGAAACATGATCATCATACATCTGATCTTGTTTCTCTAACCCTCCAAAATGAGGGCTGAGATGTAATTTGAGAGATCTTCTAGTCCAGCATGTTCACCTAATGCAGGATCACGTTCAGTATACATTAAAGATGCAGATCAAGTTTCCATGAGTTAATGACCCCATTGCTTGCAAGAAATAACCATGTCAGCACACTGAAAGAAAATACATTACCCAGAATGTTCTTAAAAAGGTGTCAGCAACTGTTTATTAATACTCAATGCTAGATTGCTGATCTTGCCTCAGAGAAATCAAGCCATTTCTTAAGACTGATAAAATGATTGCCCAATCCCCTTTAGTACCTGTTCCAGCAGGCCTTATCAGCACAAGACTGACATAGCAGACGCCTTAAATTTCTCTTTGCGCAGCCAAAACTCTCGTATTGTCTTTCTTTAAACAGGCACTCTTGAAACCAAATGGTTGCTAGGCTCTTACTCACACTTTACTCAGACTGTTGCACACAGTTCATCTTTTCTAAGCCTCTTGGTATTCATAATGTCATTCTGAGGACTGTAAGCTGTGAGCCAAAGCAGGCAGGACACATTTTTCGAGCTGATACTTGATCAGTATATCACCTACAGGAATAAACGTAACTATTTGACATATTTATGACACTTCCAGCTTAAGAACTTTTTTTTTCTTTATTATAACAGCCACAATGCTGTTGACACTCTGATCCCCTGGTATCTTTCCTGCAGTCTATTGTCTCTTATTTTATGTCCTAAATGTTGATTTTCTTTCCCTTAAGCCCTGTATCTTGTTTACTGAATTTCTTCATATTGATTTCTGGCTATTATATCACTTTTCTATACATCACTAGAGTATATCACTATACTTTAAGTATATTTTAAATCATAAACCTATTCTTCAAAACTCTTTAGTATGGTGAAAATTTTACAGTATTCTCCCTTCTGTTCTACTTAATGAAAGCATTGAACAGCAATGGAGTTGGGACAGAGAGATAACTGTGTAGGTAGAATCCTACTTGGTAGAACATCCTACTTTGACAGAAAACTTTAAATGTTTCCCTTCTCTTTAAAGATGCTTTCATTCTCTTTGAAAAAATATTTTAAACTCTTAAAAATGTTTCCATTTTGTAATGATTTCATCTTAGTTACCTCGGCTACTTTACTTATGAGAACATGGGACAATGGCAGACCCCTCACAGAAATGAAACCACTTATATCTCATTTACTCTCCCCTCCTCACCGTATTCCTTGTCCACACAGTGTTACCTGCTTAAAAAATTACTTAGAGGATAGAAACAGTGTGGGCAAAACAAGATGAAAATGTGAAACCTTAGACGTTAATTTTTAATGTTGAATCTGATTTTTAAACCATCTTTTCCAAGGCATATTGATCAAGCCTCTATAGCTTGTTCTTAGAGCTCTTTTATTCTGAAACAGGATAAAGCATCAAGGTTTTCTGGCCTGAAAAACCTCTGTGCACAAACACTGTAAAAAAAGGTGACTCAAGGCAAATATGCAAGGGGAATCCTAAGAATGAAGTGATGAGAAGAGGCAATGGCAACACGAGCTCACCACAGAAATTACTGCATTCTGGTGAGAAAGATAAAAATAAAGAGCCAAATTCTGCTTTTATCTGTACTCATCACCTGGTTGTTGCAGAACAGCCTGTTTCCAACAGAAACCCAAGCAGGCAGAAAAAAAGGTAGCAGTGTAATTCCATGGGTGCTCTTCCAGAACTACGGAATGCTGATAAAACATAAAAGTAAGAACAGCACGACCCAAGCCCTAGAATTCCAGTTGGTCGTAGCTTTTTCACTGTGTTGCTCCATGTCCTAGAGAACAGCACACAAATCAAGGATAAGAATCTTCTCTGATACAGTTGCAGCAAAGCACCGGAGCTTGCAACTGTCCTGAAATCAGCACCTGCCCACAGGCAAGAAGATGGCAGAAATATCACAGCAATTAATACTCAGGGTTGTGCCTGAACTGTCTCATTGTCACATCGCCACCTGTTTTTGATGTGCTTTTAAGCAGAAAAAGGAAAACTGAATCTCTAAAACCCCATTAACAGGCAGAATGAATGGGAATAGATTTGTAAAATAAAATAGCTATCCCTGAGGAGCCAAGGCCCATGCTATAAGGTATCACACTAAACTGGTTCCATTATAATACTATGGACTGACTGTACTGGCTGTATTTGTGTGTTTGTTGTCCGGTTTAGGTTCATCCTGAGGGAATGTGTTTTTGTGCTCTGAGGTCACTCTGTGATGTAAGCCAAAGCTTGCTAATTGGGGAAAACTTGCTTCAAAAGTCTAATATACGTGGAACTAACATGGTAAAGAGTGCTGAAGTCTTTGCATTCATTAGAGGTCTGCCATTCCCTTAGCAAAGAACTGTGCTGGTTTTGTTGCCAAGGCCCTCCTCCAACTGCAAACAGGAGACAGACAGTGCCTGAGACATACAATTGGATCATTCATGGCAGAGAAATGAATTCAGCTGTGTGAAAATTTTGAAAATTGAACAGCATTTTTTTTCAGGCCATATTTACAACATATTTAATCAACAAAAGGAGTTGATTACACAGATTATTTTTTAAGCTGTGTTACACTCAGCAGATAAATTGTGCAAAGTATGGAGTATGTTAAGCCCCTAATGCTACTGTGAGTACAATGCTGCAGTGTGATGTATGACAGAGAGATGGATCCCACTAAATCTAAGGTTTACTATGCATGCTTCAAGTCCAGAAGCAACACATTGTTTTAGTTCAATATTGAATGTATGCTCATAGATCCTTTCAGAGATTACCTAGTTCTTCACAGGGCCAACACACATATCCCTCCACACTACCCCAGAACTGGGTTCACCAGGAAACACAGTGCAGAAATAGCCAGGAGGTTGTGAGAAGAGGTAACCCACGTGTGCTGGCCACAGTGGTCAGAGGTTAGCACCCCTTGAGTAGGCAGCAAAGGAAGCAGCAATCTCCTCCAAGGGGCTGGGAAGCTGGAGGAGCAGGATGCAGTAAGGCTCTAGGCTGAAGGGGAGGAGATGGCAGCCAGAGGGCAACAGGAGGTTGAAGAGCATGTGTCAGGCCTGGGAGGTGGTCAGAAAAAAGCTGTGGCAGCCCTAGGTATGGGAAGGTGAAGGACAAGAGATGGTGGGAGTGATTAGTGTCTTCTTGCTGCACCCCTTTTGTATTTTTGGAGTACTTTAGTCCAGTGTGAGCAGCATTTAGGAATAGGGAGAGCTGCCATCACCTGCCAGCTCCTCCTGCAACTTGGAGCACCAGGAAAATGGTGCAGATACCTGACCAGCTCATTAGCACCAACCTCATGTAACTGTACTTCTCTGTGTGAAACCTGTGCCATTTGGATTTATTTATTTCCAGTCACAAGTCACCTCAGATAACACAAAACCATTTTATTTCATCTTTCTAAAGCCTGCACTTACTAGAATTTTTTTTCAGAACATAGTAGAACAGATACTTCTTAAGTATCTGTGTTGGCCGATGCTTACAGTTAAGAAAATTACTCTACATAGTTTCTTTGCAATGCTCTTGAGAAACCAATATATTCAAAGGACATGATTTGATATGTGATTCTGTCTATTGGTAATCATTTGCCCTGTAAATCATAAGTATGGCACAATGATTACAGCTTTTTAAAAGAACGTTGTTTTGATTATTCCTCATCTGCACTTGTTTGAAGCTATTTTCATTCAAGTGAATGAAAGAATTTAATACAATCTAATACAAGTGTTCCCTGTATTTGTACTATGAACTCAAATAATTCAGGAAAGTTACTTAAATAACAATTTCCGTTTGTGCCAAAAATAGCTTTTTATTTTTCCTCCTCCCAATCTCAGGCAAGACTGCAGCTTCACCGTTCAAGCACAAACCTGTGCAACTCACGCCTTGTGGCCAGAGGCAGCTTGCAGAATGTTTTATCCCACTCACACTGGAGACACACAAACAGGTTGGTACATTTTAATGAGCTGCTGTGCAAAACAAGTTCCTAGGAAGCAACCTGCAGAACGCTCTCGAAGCCACAGTTCCTCCACCTTCACTCCTGCTGAGGTGAACAGGGAGAGCTGCTGGCCCAGGGTAGGGAAAAGCTTGAGCGGAACCAGGAAAAGCTCAACTCCCGAGTTGGAGCCCAGCCTGGGAAAGCACAGGGTAGGAGCAAGAAGGCAAGAATCTTGGGGAGCATGGTGTACGGGCTGCTTTGAGAAACTGAACATAAAATAAAAGGCTGGGTGTTGAGCTGGCAGAAGCAGGCCTGCCCTCCCTGCTTTCCATGGAGAATGGGGTGAGGGTGTGTGAACAGGGTGGCATGGCCCATTTCAGACACCTGCACCTCAACTGGAGCAAACCTGGACGATGCCCATACTGCATCGCCTGTAACAACTAAGTCTATGACATAACACTGGTAAACTCAAATATCTAATGATTCACCCATTTGGGATTCTGCATGCCAGCTATTTGCAAACATGAGGTTTAGTTCAAATTATTTAAAGTAAGTTTTTCTTTTCTCCCTCTCGGCTTTCTTATTTATTTCTCAATGCCAGAGCTTTCCAGTGTCTGAAGGCTTTGCAGACAGCCAGACAAGCAGCATCAATGCATGCTTTCTTACAGAAACACCGGATGCCTCCAAAACCACGCTGCTCTAAGACGGGCAGAGCTTTTACAGACGTCGATACTCACTCAAAACCCAGTTCACTCTGTCTCCACCGAGACCTGCCGCCCGCGGGCACCCAGCTCCCGCCCAGGGCACACTCGATCAGAGCCGGCCGGCTGCGGGCGGGCACAGGAGGAGGTGCGGGACATCCCCCTGCGGACACGGGAGGAGGTGCGGAACACATTCCTGGGGGCACAGGAGGAGGTGCGGGACATCCCCCTGCGGACACGGGAGGAGGTGCGGGACATCCCCCTGCGGGCACAGGTGGAGGTGCGGAACACATTCCTGGGGGCACAGATGGAGGTGCGGGACATCCCCCTGCGGGCACAGGTGGAGGTGCGGGACATCCCCCTGCGGGCACAGGAGGAGGTGCGGGACATCCCCCTGCGGGCACAGGAGGAGGTGCGGGACATCCCCCTGCGGGCACAGGAGGAGGTGCGGGACATCCCCCTGCGGGCACAGGAGGAGGTGCGGGACATCCCCCCGCGGGCACAGGTGGAGATGTGGGACATCCCCCTGCAGGCACAGGTGGAGCTCTGCGGACCCTCCGGCGGCGGAGGGATGGCCCGGCCGGCCGGGGCTGCAAGCACAGCGGGGCTGGGCTGGGATCCAGATCCGGAGCCCAGAGAGGCGACCAGGGGCTGCCCGTCCTCGCCCGCCCTCCCGGCCCCGGGGCTGCCCTTACCTTGTAGTGTCGGAAGCCGTGCAGCTGCCGGGCGCTCACATACCGCCACCGCCACATCGCCGCGCCGCGCCGGTACCGAGGCACGGAGCGATGGCAGCGATGGGAGGAGGGCTGAGGGAGGTGCGGCCCCGGAGGCGGGCGCAGGGCGGCTCCGCGGCCGCGCCCCGCGGGCTGGACCTGCCCCGGCCCCGGCAGCCGCAGCGCCGCCCGCGGCTCTGGGTCCCGGGCGGCGCCCGTGGGAACAGGCGGCTCCCCGCGGCTCCGGGGCGCTCCGGTGCCCGCCTGCCAGCAGCGCGTACTGCACGCCCGGAATGACCTCACGGTCCCAAGGCACCTGGCAGAATGTCCTCCGAACTGTTCTTCTGGCTACGGGTCTATTAAAGATGCCGTGTTCACAGCGTACGCGAAGATGCGCCCGTGAAGTCCCTGTGCAGAACGATGCTGAGTAACAAATGCAAAATGTACCAAGTAGCACTACACAAACAGTGTTAAGTAACGTGTTTCAGAAACAGGTGACACTGAGGATTAAGGTTTATATTTGCATTCCAGCAATAATCTGAGTCTTGTATTGCACCTGCACTGAGGCCTGCCACACCACATCAGTCAGCAGTGCACTCTGCGCCTCCTGATCTCTAGGGAAGTGTTGGTATAGGAAGAAAAGAAGAAAAAAAAAAGAAAAAAAAAAAGAAAAAAAAAAGACTAGAAAACATCAGGAGTAATGTTTCAGCTGCAAACGTGTTTAAGCATATAGCATGACACCTTGTGTTACCTTCGCTGTACACTACTGGGACAGAGAGTTGAAATAATACACATCAGGGTCTGAGCTTTTATGGACCAAATGGAATCTATCCAGAAAGCAAATCAATTAAAATCCATTACTTGCACCCCACAAAGCATCTTATGTATTGTGAGAGTCAGTGTTATTTTACAAACTGTGCAGGTTTGATAGGAATTATATACAAATTATGATCGTTAAGTGCAAAGTGTATACAATGGTTTTTGTTCTGTATTATTAATTACACGTTAATCAATTGAGATGTGCTTAGCCTGCATTCTGCTTCCAGCAGCAGCTGCTGAACTTCTGCTCTTGAAAATAACCCAGAACTTTAATACTTAGCTTCAGGTTACTGAGTTAAAAGCTCGATACCAGCTAAAGTGTTTGGACCTTATATTTTTCATGAGCCAATTCTAATTTTAGTTAGTGTTCATACCCTGAATTTTGATTTGTGATCCACTTCATTGTTATTATCATGTTTTTAAATTGTGTTCTGCTATTGGATTAATTTACAATGGTACATAAGAAAAGATTCACAATCCTTATTGTACTCACTGCAGTTTTTTAGTGCAAGTAAGTAACTAAAACAAGCCAAAGCATTTTAGAATTATCACTTTCATTTCTCAACTCTAATCTTAGAAGCCTCAAACATGAAAGAAATTTGTCTGAATAACTGTTAGGAGTATGATGGACACTAGTAGAAAAGGTGCTTGCTTTTCTGAAAGGTAGAAGGCAGGCAAAAAAGAATAGTATTTTTTCTCTTTGCAGGCTTCTAGATTTATGTAAATATATAAATAGTTACAGAAGATACATAGATATAGTGGAGCGAGTACAAGTTTTATTTTCTATACTCTCAAAACTATTTTGGTGACAAATGAAACACACACACACAAAAAATCCCAACACACCAATCCTCACAATTACTCCACTAAACAGGGAATGTCAAAGACCGCCTACATGTAAAAGTGCAATTGCTTGAACTCGTACTTCAGCATGTTCCATGGCTGCTAATGAGCACAACAAAGGAGGCAGCATAGGTTATACTAAAGAGCAGGAAACAGACTGGTGAATGAGTATGGAATACCACAGAGCACGCTGTGACACAAGTAACATGGGGTTTGAGAATACTGTGCAGATAATACTGATGTGCTAGCTGTTGATTTAAGGAACTTCCTTGATTTAGGCATCGTGGTTCATGTGAATGATTGGCCCTTAAGACTACACAGAGACTAGCCAAGCCAGGGTGCAATCCAAACTCAAGCCATATGCTTTACTGCTACACCTGATGTTCTCACTGTCTCCATGCATACCCATATATATGTTTAGAACTTATTCTGTGGTCACATTTTTCAGTCTGAGGTGATTTAGAGTTCTTTTCTAAACAAGTGTTTGAGCTGTGATCCAAGTTGTTTGTCCTCCACGCAGGACTTTGAGAAGAGCAGTGAAAGCAGCCTTAATGCAGCAGCACATTCCCTTGATTCTTTTCGGGAAGAGTAATATGAGTAAGGAGTCCTTACCCGAGTAAGGAGGAGCTCTAACTGGCACGTGAGTATTATTGCCTGATTCCATTTCACGAGCTTGAGTGTGGATGAGACGGGCATTAAGGCAAAAGGCCAGACCAAAGCACAGTTAACTTGCACTATAGAAAAAGCTCAAGTCTTTCACAGCTGTGGCTGGAACATTTGCAACAGGACAGACTTTATTAAGAGAATGATCCAAACATGGCTTTCTGCAGCTCGGGGGAAATAATTCAAGGCCAGATTTGAATTCAGTGAAATCAGCAAGGGGAATTCCCACCTCTTCAGTGCTGTTTGTTAATTACACATAGCACTGAGAAGAAAACATTTATTATTTTGAAAGAGTGGAACTATTCTATCACTAGTACATGTAAGAAGAACTTAAAAAGATAGCTGATCTACAGATTCAAATGGTATTTTTTTGAAAAACAGAAACCAAGCGTGAAAACAAATCATATTCTTTATCCAAATAGATGAGGGCTTAGGATGGCCTAGAATAAATAATAAATAAATTTTTTATATATATATATATATATACACACACACATATATATACACACATATACATAAACACACACATATATATAAATATAAAGATTAAATAATAGATAACCCAATAAATCCTTGGGTTTCATTCTTCTCTCCCTATTATAAGTTATAATAATAAATTAATAATGAAGGAACTTCTTGGATAGGGAAGACTGCCTAGTATGGCAAGTTTGACTTTTAATAATTTATCGTGTCTTGTTTATTCCCCACCTTAAAGCTGTGTGCTATGCAATAGCCTTTATCTAGAAGACATCTAATAGCATATGCCTGTCTACTTCAAAAAGTAAAAAAAAAGCAGAGAGAAATCATGTAGAGACCAAACCCAAAATGACCAGCTGCTGAAGCTGTTGAGGAAGGGACTACTGTATTATCCTACCCACTTTTTAACATATTGTTCTTCATTGGCAAGGCATTTTTCAGGAAAAGTGTTTGTAAAGTCTTCAACACAAGGGTACACCATAGTCATAATTAGGCAAAAGTAGTATTAATACTAGACCTAAAGGAGGAAATTCAATATCGGAGTCACTAAAATTTATAAAGTGCAGTGTTATTGGACCCTCAGTAATTTTGAAATCTTGTTGAATTAAATTAAGACGAAAAACTTTCATGGGAGTAAACTGGTCTAATGATTGAAGTTTAAAATATGTCACTTTTTTCCAGCTCTGAATGTTTGCCTGCATTTTTTCTCACCAGCTAAAGTCAAAAGAGAGTACTTCTATAGTAGATGTTCAGTTTCAGCTTGCAAAACATTATTTTATTTGCACTTACCTCATTAAACTACAGAGGCATCTCATAAAAACTAGGCAAATATGTTTCCCAAATGTTACTGTCTGTCAGAAAGTTATGTACTTGTATTCCTTTTGCAGCATTGACACAGAGAAATAGCAGGAGAAGGCAAAAATGTCAGCCACTGCAAGATGCCATGGGGAGCACTCGGAGCTGGGATGAGCTGGCTTAGGCTCAGTGTGCAGCCACGGTCGGCAGCCAGGACACCCCAGAGGCTGCAGCCCCTCACGTCTTTATGACCCGGGGGCAACAGCTGCTAAAGAGATGCTTCCTGGTGTGCTGATTCATTTAAAACCCTTTTTGATTCTTAAATGATCAGCTATTAATTTTTAATTTATGTGAATGTTAGAACTTGATTCTTTGATACACTGCAATCTGGCATCCCCTGAGGGGTTTTGTGGGGTTTTTTTTCTCCCATTTCTTTCACAGTTTACAGCTTGCCTCAGCATAGTGATGCACTGCATTGTGAAACAGTACAATTTAATTTAAAGTGGAACTGACATGGTAGCTTGAGGATTAAAAAGATTTAAGTGTTTCATGTTGTTTCCTAAAAAGCCTTAGAAAGCCTGGAATGATCAAATTGCAACACAGTCTGCATAAGAAAATGTTATTTTGGATCTAGGCTGTGATCTGTCTGGTGTCTAGTCTAGGCCTTCGGATTACCTCTTGTCTGACAAACTCATAAAAACCTATTTGACCCTGAAAGACAGACTTAAAATATTTGATGAGTTTTTCCTCATCTACTTCATCTCAGTTCAGTGTCTGGGATACTTGTGACTTTTAAAACTTTCCCAAAGAAATGACTCAAACCAAAAACCTTTCTCTGTGTTTGAATTTGACATTGTCTGTACCAGACTTTGTGCACTGGAAAGCTTTTAAAGCTCTAAATGCTCAGTAAGAGGAAATGAATCCATAAACTCATATTAGAATGGAAGATGGGCACATTCAATCAATATAAACAAGTGCTCCAAACTTCAGTAATTTAAGCTTCCTTATCTTTAACTCTGTGTGAAAAACCTTTTTTTTCTTTGAAAGAGTTCTTTCTGCACATGGATTAAGGAATATTGGTGCAATCAACAGCACCACCAACAAATAAATGCCCTTTGTTTCTGGATTTCACTAAAGAAATCAATTTTTTATTGCTAACAGAAATTTTATTAAGTTTTCATAGAATTTTCACGTAACAAAAATACAAAAAGTACACCATTTCTTAATGTTTCCTGAGCAGCAGTAGATTTGATCTCAAGTGCAAATACAGTCAATCAGTATATCAGATAAAAGAGTGGACTCAAACTATTACTTAAGCCTGTGAAAAAACACAGATATGCTTGTATATGCAGTTGAAAAACCAGTTCTTCAAAAAATAACCAATTGTGTTAATTATTACTTCCAAAATATAATGTACAGAAATTTTTAACAGACTTGAAGAATAGTGTTGTGGTATTATGAAAGTTAAGCTTTTGTCAAGAAGCTTGGCTTTTTTTATTCTTTCTTCACATTATTTCTAATAATGAAACCGAGACATTATTTTTTTATATGAAAAGAGCATGAAAACAAATAAAGGAATCTACAGATTGGGTCACTTTCTTGACAAGTGAACTTACTTGTTCAGGTGAACTTACTTCTAGAGAAGTAAGCTCTTCCCAAGCGGGGGCACCTCGGAATCCTTGGAAGGAGTTTATATATGGAAAAAAATACATTCACTAAAGCAGACCAGACTTCTGTGGTCTGTAGTTTAGCTCTAACTTAAGATTATTTAGCTAAGTAGGGCAATAACATACTTTTTCAAAGACTACCTTGAGGATATATAATAGGATTAATTTGTCAGTCTGGTAATTTCAGAAGAAATACTGCAAATTTTTGGAAGGTTGAGAACTCAGTGCTTTTAATTCTGTTTTGAACATAAAAATCAAAGGCGGTACGGGCTTTGCATGACGAGCTTTCTGGCTCTTCTGTTTGCAAAATCCACTTTAATTAGTGGCAGTTTTATAAAGGGAATGCCAGACAGGTACTTGCCATAGGGTGCTTTGGAAAAAATACAAACTGAACTATAGATGTAATTAGGGTTCAACAATAAAAACAGAGTCATGCAGTACCTTCTATCAAAATGTAAGTACTTTATATATTCTAATTAAGCTATGAGATACAATTACCTTATTTTACAAAGAATGTTTGTTATTACTTGTGTTTGACAGCAGCACTGACAGCCAAGGTGACCTTGTCAAGAACATACAATAAGCAATATTAAAATAATCTGTCTGTTCCTTTTCTGCCAGTGTTTTCACTTGCACCAGTACAACATTTGCAAAGGTGATCAGCCTCTTTTCCTTCTGTTAGCTGCAACTTACCACTTTATGGAAGAGAACATCTATGCAAAGCAGTTTCAATTCCAAGTCTACATCTTGGCACTAGCGTTACCCTTTTTGCCAGTACATCTATCGGCCTACTTTTTGTTTAGGAAGTTAAAAACTCTTATTTTAATAGTGTAACAGCAAATGTATTCTCCATCAAGTGCCTTGTGTTTAGACATTGCTTGCTTAGATGTGTAGCCAGTGTTTCCAACCCTGTGCTTTCTTTCCTTGTGGTGTTAAACATTCATTTGCGGTTTACTTCCGAGTGAGCCCGGGTATCACGAAGGATGCATGAGTGACCTTGGCTAGAATGAAGGATGCAGAGGCGAAATCCAGGTTGAAAAACTTCTCCTCAGAGAAGGCCAGAGCTCAGACATAGCTCTCCACACCATCCCCTCAAAAATCAGCGCTGCCAACTCAGTCCCTGCCTTGGGCAGAGAACAGAGGGCACAGCTGGCGGCTGGCTCCGGCTCCGCCTGGGGCCTCGGGGCAGCTCGGCAGGGAGGGCAAGAGGGATGCGGTGCCAGGAGAGGCGTTTCCCGCCGGGAAATCCCTGCTGGCAACCGAGGAGCGATCCCACAGGGGGATACCTCCCAGTCCCGCTCCTGCGCTCCTCGGGCAGCCGGCCCGCCCCCGGCGCGCGCACCGCGCCCCCGCCTCCCGGGAAATAACCCCGCCCTGCCCACCACGTCACCCGCGCCTCGCCCAATCAGGAGCCGCGGCCCCGGAGGCGCCAAAGCTGCAAAGGGCGGGCGCGGGCCGGGGGTTCCCTCGGTCCCGCCCCCGGTGCTCCCCCCCACGTGACCGGGGACGCGGCGGCGCTCCGGGGGCGATGCCCGGCGGGAAGGTACCGGCGGCGGCGGGACGGGCGGAGAACGGGCTCGGCCGGGCCGGGGAATGCCGCTCCGGCTGCCCCGCTGGGCCGAGCCGTGGCGCTCTTCGCGGCGGCCTTGCTGTGCCCCCGGCCGCCGGCCAGCCGCGCCTCCCGGCCCCGCTGCGAGGGGCGCGGGGCTGGGTGGCGGTGGCGGTGGCGGCGGAGCAGCAGCAGCCGCGCTGTGCCCTCGCTGCCCTTTCATATCCGGCTCCGAGGCGGTACTTGTGCTGGGGACCCGCCACGCTGGAACATGGGGCGGGAACACGGGCCCTTCCCCGCGGTCGTGTGGGCGCGGTTGCGCAACCCCGCCAGTGAAATCCATCGTGGCACCGCCGCGCCCGGGGAGCGCGGAGCCCGGCCTGCTCACCGGGCAGTCGGGGAAAAGCGCAGGGAGGGTAGAACTTGAGCGGGAAAGAATTGTGGGACTTGGCCAGGATTGATCCTGTGTTGAGCAGCTTCGCTTCCCTGTCTGGGAGCACAGGGAGAAGCGCCCCGCGCTGTTTTTCCGTCCCTTTCCTTTGGTGCATTGGGTGTTCCCCGCAGAGGGGCAGTCAGGATGTGCTGGCTCTGATCAGCCGTGCTTGGGCTAATACTGAGCTACTGCTGACAGGGACTACAGGCGTTGTTTGATACACAAATCTGATAGAGTTGTCAAACGACAGATCTAATTCCTAAAGAATTTTGTCTATACTAGAGTGCATGTTCAACCGCTTTTGAAATTAAGCACATTTAAAATAAGTTTTAATGTAAGAAAATGTCAATAGCAAACTAAAAGTAACCTACTATACTTGGCATAAATTAACCTGTAGTATTGACACTATATATGTTTTCTTCTGAAAGCTTTTAAGTTCTTGGCTAGTGAAAAAATGCACACTTAACTGAAATAAGATTTATCCAACTCTTGTTGCAGTGTGATAACATTCTGTGATAGTAATAACTCCTTTTGCTGACAAAGATAATGTTACTTTACGAGTGGAAACTTATACTCGTCAAAGGAAAATAGAGCAGTCCTCCCCACTTGCTGACTATTAATTAAGCTGATTGAAAACCCATCCCAACCTGAGATGTTAACAAAAATGTGTGATATTGTTATTCTATCCTAAACATTTCTGATAACTTAATGTTGTGTAAGCTTTTCTAAAATACTTCTGCTTTAGCTGCTTTCATAGATTGCAGATTTCTCTCTAACTACTTGCCACTAGTTGTTAGTACAAAGTATACTTCAACAGTGTTCTTATTCCAGACTGGGTTTTTTTCAATATAAGCATATAATAATTTATACTTCTGCTTATAAAAGGATGTATAGATTAAAAAATCCTGACATTCAAACGGTAATCTTATATATGTCAGTGTAAGTCATTGAGAATAGTCTTTCATTTAGTGTAGTAAAAATCGTGAGCACAAAGAAAGGTTTTGAAAGAGTGTTCTAAAAATTTTGGTCTCACACATCAATGGCAATGGGAAAATTATTTTAAGATTTTTATTTGGTTTAATATTTCTTTACCATGAAAGTAGAAGGAGGTGTGGTATGGCAGGTTAGCATTGCTGTCATTGACTGTGATCATACATAGATTTATATTTTTTTATGAATGATTATAACTTGATGAGGACTTTTTAGGGACCACACATGTTCTTGTGAATCATCTTTGGAAAATATGCATAGTGATTTCCATAGGAATAAAAAAATAATCTTCTCTGGAAAAAATACAAATCATTACTTTAATTCTGCAACCTTTCTTTGAATCCTCACTTGAGAGTTTGTAATGCAAGGATGTTTTCTGTTCTAAATTAGACCTTTTCTTTTTATCTAGGCACAAAAAACAGTAGTTACACTTTCAGGAACTCAGTATCACGAATACAGTGTTTGGCTGAAAATGAGGTGCCTGTTATCTAATTTGATTTTGTACTATCTTGAAATTGGACTTTTGAAGGCCAACACAAGCTGAAGTGTTTTAGTTGGAGTACTTCAGCGTGAAACCGATGAGAACAAAGGTGAAAGATGAGGATGGCTGTTGGTCAGTGTTTGATATTTGTGTACTTTTATGTGATTGATCCCTTCAGTTTTTTTTTTTTAAACATGAAGAGTTTCTGGCAACTAGAGCTGTGATTTTCAATACTTCTTCATTCTACTCTGTTGAGGAAGAATGTAACAGTTCTATTTGAATCCTTCTGACTGATGTTTAAGTGACGTGACTAATTTTTGGATTTGAAAGCCAGTAGCAGGAGTTCATGTGGTGAAATGTTTTATCATTAGTTTTCTCCTTTGGCTTCTGTTGCTTTTTGTATTAGAGAAGGTGATGTGTCAAAGAAATGCCACTTGAATAAGAGGTAGATAATACATTATTAGGTCATGTGCTCCTGGGGGTTCTTCCTGTGGTTTTTGGAGTAGCCCCAAAGAAGTGGGATTGTCTGGAGTGTAAAGGGCCTGTAGTGAGTGGCCTTTGAGCATATGATCCCAGTGACTTTATATAGGGTGTTTCTGGGTAACCAAAGTCCTGGGCATAAGTAACCACACAGATTGATCAAGTGGAGGTGTTCTAGATAGGAACATCTGTTTAAAAATCAAATCCAACACCCCGGCCCCATACTTGCAGTAATGTGTTGTGTAATCACTATGATTTTTCATGTTTTTTTCAGAGTGTACCTCTGTTTTCCTCATACCTGCAATCATGTAGGTTGATTTACCTTTATCTCACTGGAAATAACTGAATGAGTAATGGGGTAAGGTTGCTTGCTATGCTTTTTATGAGGTGGGCCTGTCCTAATTCCTCTAATGCCAACAGGAGTAATTAAATTTTTTTTTTTCACTTATTAGAAGGAACTGCTCCAGACACAAAATGCAATGCTTTTGGGAACAGACTTCAAGGCAATTTCTATATGAGGTAGCCATCCTAGCCTTCCCCTTTTAAACTCAAAATTTCAGAGGTCATATTTTGGCTTCTGACACCTTACACAATTTACAAGGTTCTTTGTCTGACTGTTTCGCAATAAATCTTGATTTTGTGATGTATAGCAGATCTACATGCTCTAGCTCTTTTGAGCCTGATTTGATGATTTTTTTTTTTAATTCCAATACCTTGTTTCTAGACACTTCATGCATTCCTTCAATAAATTACACAAGTTATTTTTGTGTGCCCTGTTTCTGTTTCAGATTAAAAGAAAAAGATGATTAACCTTGTGACTCAAGATT
The DNA here is from genome assembly GCF_021018805.1 of Prinia subflava. NCBI lineage: Eukaryota > Metazoa > Chordata > Aves > Passeriformes > Cisticolidae > Prinia > Prinia subflava. Next base: position 42,567,639 of record NC_086247.1, on the reverse strand, counting down.
GAAAGAACTCGTAGTTGTTGCTGCATTTCTTTGGGAACAGCACAGCCTTCAGATTAGCTTCATTATAAGTATTTATTTTTGAGAATTACGTTTCTTAAAATGTTAATTTTTCTGCTGCCTTGAAGCAGGCTGGAGCAGAAGCAAAGAGCCTTTAAAACTTGCCATTTCTCCATGCTAGCAGATGTATTCCTGTGGCAGAAGTCCTTGGACACCACCCCTCTGTGCCAAGGTGGCTTTACAGGGGAAGGGTGACAGTGCTGTCCCCAACATTGGCACTGTTCCCACCGTGTCTGATGGCAAAGAGCCAAAGAGAGGCCCTGCAGGCTGCTCTCAGCTCCCTTGCACCTGCAAGGAGTTTGGGATGGGGTAGTTGGCTCGAGGGGTTTTTATGTTTTGGTGGGGTTTTTTCATTTTTTTAAGGTAATCTAGGACGTAGGAAATGGTATGCTGTCAGTATCAACAAACCTAAGTCCTTCTCTTTTGTTTCCTTCCAAGTGGTATGTGCCAGAATTTGCAGTAGCTGAAGAATATCTCATGTAAAGGGTGTATTTCTTTACTTTATTGGTTTGGGACCTCAGGGACTATTTTCAGGTTTTCTCAGTGACTGTAGTGGCTATAAATTTCTGTGTGATGATAGCAGAAACTCTCAGATTTTCTTGAATCTGGGGAGCAGGATGCAAGGTGAAACAAAGAGATTAATTATCCAGATTAATTAATTAACCAGATCTGTCAGCATTACTGATGGTTCTTCAGGTTGTAATTGAGCTGACATGGTGTCAAGCAGCTGCTGGAGTGGTCCCACTGACCCTTGTGTCTTTCTTCTACCACTGCACCAGCTATGGATAACAAATGCTTCTTCCCAAAGAGGTTTTCTGACCATTTGGTTCATCATTGCTGTGTCTGCACAGGGTCTGGCAGGTGCCAAGTGCTGGGGAAGAAGAAGGGGAAGAGGGGGCTCCAGCTGTTTCTGGTTTGTTGTGGAACCACCTGCCCTGAGACAGCTCTGAAGTGCTGCTCTGAAAACCTGAGCAGCCCTGCCTTTAGTCAGGCTATGGAAGTGCAGGATTAAATAAAACTCTTCTGCTGTGAAGTCATCAATTGTTAAAAGTCTTTTTGCCTGTCACAGCCATGACTGTCTAGTACTCTGAATTTCAGTTGTTTAAAAGTCAATTCCAGTGCAACTTCACATTGGACTCTAAATAGAAGTGTAACCATCTAAGCATAAACCCAGCTCAGCTATTCTACTCAGTCTGCTTTTTTAACCTTGTTGCCTGTAAGTATATCCATTCTATATGCACCCTAACGCTCCTTACTTAGGGAGGGGGAGTTACATGCAGCTTTTATCCTGCTGATTTTTGTATGGTATTCCCTTCCCAAATTGTGGCAGTTGTGCAGCAATGGCCATGTCTCAGCTGCCACATTCTGCTGTTCATCTCCTTCCTCTTATGTCACACTGCTACTTTGTTCCATTGGTATTGCACAGCACAGAGACATTGAGGTTGGCTGTCTGTCAGGAAACGTCATGATTTTAAGAATAACATGAATGAGAGACTTAACAAAGAGTAACTCTCTAGTTCTGTGTTGGTTAAGCTTCCTAACAGTAGAAGTATATTACAAAGCCTATTTCATGCAAAACTTTGAGCATGCAATGATGTGCGTTTCTTTTTCATTTATTTGCAACCATTTCTGCTTTTAACTGGCCATCAGAAGTGGTGTCCTGTAAACCTGCTTGCAAGCTATGGTGCTGCTGTTGGTACAGGCTTTCCTCAAAGCTACAGTGTCCCATTCCAGAAATAAACTTGGGTGAACTGTATTTGATACTCTTTGTCTGCAAAATGTATCTTGCAAAAACTTCTAGAACCCACAAAACCAGGCAGATAAGCAAGAGTCCCAGCACTGACTAAGGTTAAAAACTATCAGAAGCACTTGCCAAGAGGACAGCCCAATGTAGGGGTTTGAAAATTGAGGTCTGGGTCAGCATCTTCACTGGGAGGGATGCAGTGTTTAAATTCTTGTTGTGTTGTAAAGTTAACCTTTCTTGTTAAACTACCGAAGTCTCCTTACCTGACATTGTGTCCTTACCAAAAAGCTGTTGATTCCAGATTTAATACCACATCAGATTCAAGATTGTACCTTTAATATATCTGTGGAAGTAGTTATGGGGACAGTTTGATGATAATAAGCAGGTGCTTTGAGGTGTAAATACCCCCAGCAGTTTTAAAAGAGGCTAAAAGGGTCCGTTTAGCAGGGTCAGTTATCAGTGGAAACTGCAAAGTGTGTTTGTTTTGTTCTTTCTTCTTACTGTGCCCAGCAGGACTGTGTGACTGGAGGGGTGAAGTAGGATGCTGCTCACTGTATGCTTTTGGAAACTGCTTGTTTCCTTCTCAAGAGCACTGAAAAAAAAAACCCTATTAAACACAAATATGCATTGCTATTTACAAAATGGACAAAAAGTGCCAAATGCTTTTGCTCTCAGGCGCATGATGTGATTCTTGGGGCTGTGCAGGGCCAGGAGTTGGGCTTCTATCATGCTTGTGGATCCCTTCCAACTCAGGGTATTCTGTGTTTCTACTTTTTGGTTTTTTTTGTTGTGCTTATGTTTGACATGTATGTTACAGTCCTGACTGACCAGCCTGGCAGAAAATGTGTGTGCTGATTAACTTAATTTTCAAGTAATAATTATTTGTAGGTAGGAACAGTAGTTGCTTGAGAGAAGGTATATCAGAAGAAGACAGACATACTCAGATGATACAGTCAGTGTTGTCAAAGATAAGTTTCAGTAGCACAGTAGGATAAGATGTTTATCATGCTCAAGTTCAATTTCTGTATGTAAACTGCTGCTGAATCTGAGAGATAGCTTTGGATGTGATAACAGGCAAGTCTCTCATCTTCAGCTATTTTCAGATGTTACAATCTCTTGCATGAAATTAGCACTGGATGCTAATCAGCATCCTGGTTCATGACTTATCTAATAATCCAAATGACTTCCGGCATCCCACGTAAGGGGAAGGCAACGTTTTGGTGGGGAAATGGTTGTGAGAATAAATGTAATTCTTACAGCTGAAGGAGTATGGGGTGGTTTTTTTGGTTGATTGGTTATTTTTAATGGTGAACTGTATAGTGGTACCTAGTGTGACCTCCTGCATAAACAAAATTAAATCAGATTAAATATGACTTTGAAGGCATTATTTAGTTAAAGTGTATTTTAGTGAGCTGTTCCTGAGTAGCATAATATTTTCAGCTTCACTGAGCAGCTATCAGGTGCTACAAGTTGTAACTTAGACCAACAGAAAGTGTATTTCTCAAAAAATTAATTTACCCCTGACATTGGTGGTGGTGTTACTGTTCAGTGCTGCATAAAAGATGCTTGCAAATGGTTTTTTCCTGAGCTTATTAAAAAGTCAAATTTGTTTGTAAGCATTCAGAAAATACTAGGGGCAGCCTAGATTAAGTAAATTTAACTTGAAATTGATTATGTCTGCACAGTCATTTTAATGGGTTTGTTTTTCCGTTCTCTAGCGGAAGAGACTTTGGAATGCAGAATGCACACCATTCCCAGATGAGACACCCCTGCGTCTGAAAAAGACAAATGTCAGGACATCAGTGTCTGCTGCTTCGATTTCCAATGCGTGGCTTAGGTGTGGGGATGGTTTTCAGAGCACTTCAGTGCTGGAGGTAAAATGCTGCCTTAGTGGTGTAACAGAGAGATGCAAACTGACAGCGAATTTCCATGCTTGACTGAAGAATAAGACGTTGCCTTTTTTTTTTTTTTGCTGTTGTTCCCAAACTAACAGCATATTGTTGCAACTGTGAAAAGAGACAGAAAATGGAAAGCAGAGTTACATAAGGACATTGTCGTAGCTTGTTAGTGTAACTTGCTGAACATAAGTTAATATGTTGTGTTCTAGATAGCTCTTATCACTTAGAAAATTTCAATAATACACTGAAGAATGCAAAAGTAATTTGACATTTGGGATGGAGTGCTACATTTCCTGAAAAATATGGAACAAAAATACTGTAGCTTGCATGTGAAGATTTTTTTCTAGATTTAAATAATGTGTTTGCAATAATGAGTTAAGTATAGAAAATCCTGCTTAATAAGCCAGCTCTGAATGAAGAGTATTTTGTGCTGACCCCAAGCTGCTTTTCTGTTTCTTCTTCTGGTGCTGAACAGTCACAGTGTTGCATCTCTTGTGGGATATAGTAAATAAAATGAGAGACAGGGCAACCAAGTAATTCTTTCTGTAACTTTTCAGTAGGACACATGCTTTATCAGGCATGTTGTTACTGCCCACTTTTGACATTTTAGTGCTGAAAATACTGGCTCCTGTTCTCAAGGTCACTTGTGATTTCTGTCATAGGCACAGAAAGTTTGTTTTTTCCAAATCTATGAAAATCCAGATTTTATGTTACTGTTCTTGTGCTTTAATACCTCATTATATTACAGTCTTGTAAAAGATTTTAAAATGAATTGTTCTGCTGAGCTTTGGTGGGTGATTTCAAAACAGCTTTGAATGCATTGATACATGTTAAAATTATTTTTAATGTCTTAGTGATTAAATCTCTGTCTCTTTTTAATATAGTCCCAGAGGCCTTCTAATAAGAAATCCAGGATCAGGAAACGTCTTGGACCACTGTTAACATCTGCTGAAAGTGCATCTAGTATGTTTTGATTATTTCATGTTAACATTGTCAGAATATTGTTACTTTATTTTGTCCTGTATTGGGGTAGACGTTGGCTCAAAATACTGGTTGCTTTCTTCTTCTACTATAATTAGAAGGTAATTTTGATAAAACACACAGCCTCATGTTGTTGTGGTTGGGCTCATCTATTCACCCACAGTGCCAGAAATTTGTTCTGCAAAGCTGCAGGCTCTCAGCTATTGCTTTTGAAAAGGTAAAAGAAGCATCACTAGCACTGTATATGGTGTGTATTATAACAAGGATGGGATATTTAAATCCTTCACATTTTTATTAGGAGGGAATAAAAAATAGCCCTTAGCTGTATAGATTGAAAGTGAAATTATTCTGTCTTCTTCCAGACAGATAAGCAGGCATGAGAGAACACATATTTTGTGAATATGAGCAATAGATAAAAAAGAGTTTTGTCAACCTCCTGCTTTTACAGTCTTCTGTATGCCCCCAAGTTGCTTAATATTGTCATTAAAAAAAGAACTCCAGGCAGAACAAAGACGAGGAGGACTTATTAACTCTTTCTAGTTATTTCCTCTTTTTTTTTGAGGCCAACAGAAAGAAAGAGGGGGTGTTATTTTTCACTCTGTATTCCTGCTTGCTCCAGCAGCTGTGCTACTTCTGTTGGATGTAAGTAGGTTACCTACTGGGCACATTTTTTTTTTACCTTTTGGGGTTCTAGCTTTTCGAAATTTCTAAGAACCTCTTTGTATTGCAGGAGGACATGTGGTTGTGTTTTTCTCTTGTGGGCCCATCTGCCAAATTCCAAACCCCCAGTAACTGTCTAAATTCCCACTTACTTATAATGTTTTAGTAATGGTAGGAAGTAGAAAATTCTGCATTCTTAATTCTGTACACTCCATGGTAAGCATGAATCCTTTTCTCCTTGCTTTTATGATTAAAGATTATGCAAAAAGGTATTTTGAATTATAATGTGATACTTCAAAAACACACCAGCTTTTCTTTGTAGCACCTGAGAAGATTTTTTTTTTCCTCTCAGGAGAAAACTGAAGAGTAATCTCTACTGATGGAATACATTTATTCCTTTGTTACTCGTTGGAGAAAGTCAGAGAGCTCCCAAATCCAGAATTCTAAGGACAGTCTTTCTTTAAACCACTCAGCATTTTACCAGGGTACATGTGGGGGAGTGGAGGAGTGTTAGGACAGTGTGTAGGGGGGACTAAATGTCAGTCATGGCTTGTCCTCACACTGCTGAAGGACACAGTGGCAGCCTCATTGTATAAAATGAACTGTTAGCATTTATTGTGGAGAACTAAAATGAAAATAATGCATGGATGAATAAGAAATACAGGTGAGTTAATGCTTCAGTATTAATCTCTGATGCCTAGTAACGGAATTGATAATCTTGCCCATTAAAAATAGTACAGTTTAATTTTTAATACTTTTAAATTGAGCAAAACTGCATTTCTGTAACAATCCAACACTTTGTAATACTTTTTTGTAGGAGCTGCTGCTGCTGAAAGTGCTAAGGAAGCTGAGGACATAACATGGACCTCTAGTGGCAGTGATTTTTCAGATGATGAAAATAAAACATCGATTCCAAGGTTACACAGCAAAAAAAGTGACGCTTCCAAAACAGAGGAATCGCCTAGCAGACATGATTTATTGTTAGAGGACAGAAGTAGTGAAGGTAAGTTCAAGCGCAAGATTTCAGAGGAAACCTTCCGTCAGTTTCAGGTGCTGTAATGAAAATATTCTTGAGGTCATTCTGACAAAATGACACCATCCATTCCTGTTTTGGTTAGATCAGCTGGAGGTTTGCTTTTGTTTTTTATTCATAAATTTCATCTGGGTATAGAGTAAGCTCTTAGTATAAATTATGTACAAAAACTTTAAACTTGGGAGTAAAGGAGCACAGTTGTCTCCATCTACTGTCTACTGACTAGATATGGCAGACTTGGCAGCTGCAGATAGAATCATCTTCTGTGCCATGCATTTTCATTTTGGAACAGTCTTCCTTGCTTCCCCTGTTAGCTACACTATGTGAACAGCCATGAGTTTAGTTCTTAGAACTTCCTTTCTAATTCATGGACCAGGAAATGACAGAGGAGAGAGAAATTGATTTAAAAGTGTAGCTGAAGACAGAAAAATCTTTGCTTGTATGCTCCATTATAAAAGTCTTAATTGGGATAATGTATAAGTTGCAGTAGAACTTGTCAGGAAGTCTCTACAATGTAAAAATAAATTAGATTAACTTTATAATATTTCAGCTACATCTGAAATATTACAGTTAGACTGGATCTTGGTTGTCTGGCAAAGCATTCAAACGCTGCTGTGAGCTGGGCAAATGGATTGACTGATGACTTTTTGTTTTGCATGTGACACTGGTTAAATATGCTCCTTAGGTTTAAAACGAAAATGCAAAATTTTCCTCCTTTCATCCATATTTTTACCATCTAAAAATTGACATACTGGTACTGTCATTGGCACATCTGATGGTTATCTTTTGTAATTCCTAGTAATTTTCTTCTTTTCAAAAAGGAAGGACTGTTCATTTTCTAAACTGCAGTCTGTTGCCAAGCAGGAATTTTTCTAACCTACCATTAATATCATTCACTTGTCCCCTGCAAGTATATCCTGCAGGCTTTAATCTTCCTCTTTTTTTTTTTTTTTTTGAGACAATACACAGACATATTTTTATGCCTGTAAGACAGCAAAATTTGGTTTCCCTGTGTAATTGAAGAAACCCTGATGTGTTATGTATCTGCTTGAAGGTTACTGAGAAAATCCAATAATTGTCATGTTTTTCTTCTAAACCCAAAAATATCTTGAAAGCAGTGGGGAGTAAGAGAATTGTAATATCCATATTTTTTTTGAAATAACCATCATAAACACTAATTTTAGCAATGTACCCAGTGTGCCTGTCTGTGTGTGTGTGTGTAGAGGTACAGTTGTAGGTGGGGTGACAGTAGGGATGAAGTATTTTTTAAAGAGATGTTCCCTTTCATGTGAAGTTCACTTTGAGTGTCACTACTTCAGTGTGACAAGATAAAATAGATTGCCTTGTATTTCATCAAGGAATTTATACTGTTGTAACAAGTTGCATGCAATTTGTCACATAGCTTCAAGAGAAACCTCTTTGTACTACCTGGTTGCTGATGCCTGTGTTTAAAATTTCTGATGAAACTTCCTCATAGTTAGAAACAGAAATGCATTTGTGTGTGTAAAGCAGGCAGCACTATAGCTGGGTGTTTGTCTGGGTGACTTCAGAGTTTGAAAGGTCAATGAAGAAACTGATAATTTAGATTACAGCAGCACTGCCAAGTACAGAAGGTACTGCCACAGTTCCATGGGTATGTACAGGTGCCTGGAGCATGGTGCAGGTGCCTTCCTTCTCTGCTGCCTCTCCCCTGTACTTGACTATTCCAGTGTTAGAAATAGGACATTTGCAAAGGCAAAAAAAAAAAACAACCCCCCAAAAAGCTTTCATTCCTTCTCCTTCGAACATGCTCATTTATGTAAAACACATTGAAATTATCTCTCTCAGTACCTTGTGCATTTGGACCTAATGGATTGTGAGGGTGCTTGCTACTGCAGCACAGGTTTCCATGCCCTTCTGTAGATCCTTGGAGTTACCAATGGACTTTTGGAGTTGCATTAAATACCACATGGTCCTGAGAATGGTGGAAAAAAAGTTCTTCATTTCTGTCTGCATCTCTTTGTTTATTGCCATTGCATTGTGGGTTTGTTTGGGGCTTTTTTATTTGTTAGGGTTTTACTTCCATCTTTTCTTATTCCTGTTTATATTAATTTGTCCTCAACAATTCTCTTTGATGTGCTTAGAGATTTGATATGCAGACCTGTATATTTAGGCATGGTGTTGTAGGAGGTGACCATTTCAGCTAGCTTTTTTGTTCATCTATGAGGGTTACCACTAACAGCAGATATTAGTTAACACTGTTTAAGGCATTTGCTCAGAACTGATAATTCTGAACAAATCCATGTGGAAAATCCAATGCAGCTGGGCAAATAAGCCCCCTAAATAAACTATGGAAAAATTAATAGCTAAACTAAAAAGAACACCTTACCTACCTGTGCAATTAAATGTACTGCCTCTTTGCAGACAGTACTTTGAAATCTTTTTTTTTTTTTGTATGTATGTAATTTTTATCCTTCCTCACAAAACATTCTTGGCTAGTAGGAATTAGCTTTTATGAGACACAAAATACTTGAACGTAAGTAAAAAGTAATGTTGCAATTCTTCCCTCAAGTTCAGGATAGCTGTGGTATTACTCTGACTTTGTGCTTATAATAGATGGTGACTAAGAAAAACTCTTTTTACCAATATTCTATTTTAGATGAATTGAAGCTCATTGACTGGGACAAGGATACTGATTCCACCGATCAGTGTGATGGGTCAGGAAAAGGGGACAGCTCACTGGAGATATCAGACTCGGACTCTTGCACAAATACTAACTCTCTGCCTGTCAAAGAGGAGAATGATGAGCTTTGTAAGGTGAGAAACTGCTCCAAGTTTAAGAAAAAAAGCTGCTGCTATGATTATGGAATGTATTCATATTTGTTTGTATTTCAGTTGGGGTAGTGTGAGGATGTTGCTTACCTTATCTTTTCAGAAGGAATTCTGTACACAAGAATTTCAAGGCATTTTCTTTGACTGCCAAACCTCCAAACCAAGCAGTGCCCCCCACACAGAGCTTGGCAGTGTGGTCACTGAATCACAGGATGACTGAGGTGGGCAGGCACCTCTGGAGAGTGCCTGGTCAAACCCCTCTGCTCACACCTGGGCAGCTGAAGCTGGCTGTTCAGGGCTCTGTCACATTGTGTTTTGAGTATTTCCAAGAGCAGAGACTCTATAACTTGTCTGGGCAACATATGTCAGTGCTTGGTCACCCTTGCAGTAAAGCAGCTTGTTCTTATATTAAAATCGAATTTCTTGTATTTCAATGTGTGTGTAAAAAGTCATCAAATGGGTGGGTTTCTCACCAGAGATGATTATCTGGACTCTCTACAGTCCCTGGCTGCCTGTGACAAGTTGGCACCCAAATTTCCTGTAGTGTGGCGGGTGAGAGACCATTTCCTATTTCTCTTTAGTACTTTGAGACTGTGATTATCTAAAAATCCAGGTATTGGGAATAGAGCATGATGCAGTAAAGGACTACATGCAGGACTCTCATTTCAGTGATGAGGATTGCAGAGCTCCAGAAAGGGAAAGCAATAAGAACTGGATCTTACTGGCTAAGATATGGTAGCTACATTTTTTTTTTCCTGCAGAAAATATAAGTTTATTTCTAAAGAAGCATTCTGTGTCAACTATTGATCTTTATTTAGTATCTTACAGTGAACTGACCTGTGTGAAAAGACTTGAGATGTGATGGTGCCCCAGGCCAAAGTAACATTTGAAATGGGCTGTGCAGGGTCACTGTCCCTGGAGGTGTTCAAGCAAAGACTGGATGTGGCGGCGCTTAGTGCCGTGGTCTAGTTGACGAGGTGGTGGTAGTGTTTGTTCAGAGGTTGGATTCGATGATCTCCGAGGTCTTTTCCAACCCAACTGGCTCTGATTCTGTGATTTACCCTCTCTCTGGTGCTGCGGGCTGGTGCCGCACAGGGAGCCCCGCGCCGGCAGCGCTCCCCGGAACGTGGCGGAGAGGCCGCAGCCGGGACAGAGCGGAGCGGCCGGGCTGTGACCCCAGAGGGGCAGCCGGGGAAGGGGCAGCGCTGGCCTGGCAGCCGGGAAGCATCGGCCGGAGGAGGTGCGGCTATGGGAGCAGCCGGGGAAGGGGCAGCGCTGGCCTGGTACTGGGAAGCATCGGCCGGAGGAGGTGCGGCTATGGGAGCAGCCGGGGATCCGAGCTGGAGCAGCCCGGCAGAGGGCACCGCAGGCCCGGGAACCTCGGCCGGCGGGGCCGTGGGGAAGGCTGTTCGCGAAGCGGGTTAAAGCCTTGTTGAAACTCGTTTATGTGTCGATTCTGTACTAAAGTGCTCTCGAGTGAGTGTGACAGGGAGTCCTGCTCACACAGGAGGGAGAGCAGCCTGCAGTTTCGCAGGAATCAGCCCCCTGGCAGGGTGCTGCTGCCTTGCTGGGGCCGGAGGGTGGGACGGTGGCTCTGTCCGTAGCCCCTCACCACAAGAAAGGCATTGAGGGGCTGGAGCGAGTCCAGGGAAGGGCAGCGGAGCTGGGAAGGGTCTGGGGCACGTTGAGGAACAGTTGAGGGAGCTGGGGATGCTTAGCCTGGAGAAAAGGAGGCTCAGGGGAGACCTCACCACTCTACAACCACCTGAGAGGACGCTGTAGCCCGGTGGGATTGTACTCTTCTCCCAGGCAAAAGTGAGGGGACAAGAGAAATTAGCCTCAAGCTGTGCCAGGGGAGGCTCAGGTTGGACATCAGGAAGAATTTATTCATGGAAAGAGTGATCAGACATTGGAAGGGGTGGCCAGGAAGGAAGGTGGTGGAGTCACCATCCCTGAAGGTATTTAAGGAAGAACTGGATGTGGCGCTTAGGGCCATGGTCTAGTTGAACATGGTGTTTGGTCATAGGTGGCACTCAATGATCTTGGAATCTTTTCCAGCCTAATTGGTTCTGTGATTCTGTGAAACATTGGTCTGGCTGTGGCAACACATGTGACCTGGCACTTGTCAGGCTCCTGTGGGTGTCAGTCCCACTCTAGCATCTGTAGCTCAGAGTTCAGCAAGGGTTAGTCAAGCGTTTTCAAGTTTTGAAGAACTTATTTTATATAGCCTGAGTCCTGGGCTGCAACATCAGAAGAGGCTGCATGGTCTGCATAAAGCTGTGAAAAAAGAATTGAGATTTATGGAAGTGGTAAAACTTGTCCTGTTTTTATTACACCAGCGTGACTTATCCCAGTGTACATGGAAAGTTGGATAAACGTTATGAGACACATTCTTATTAGTAAATGATGCTCATGAGAGCTGGGATGCAACCATACTGTAATAAAAAGTTTTTAAATCTAACCAGAATAGTTATGCTAGTCCAAAAGATGTGGGTACATTGGGAAACTGAGGATGTCCCTACATATTTCCTCTTCCCCTCATCCCAGCTGGAGTGCCACACTGTGGGAATTTTGCTGGGTGGTCACCCTCAGCAGAAAACTTTCTTCTGGGAATTCAGTGTATGCAGGAGGGTAAATCCCCAGTGATTGCTCTGCCTGCTGCAGTCTTTGTTTTGCTGTATTTGGGATACGCTGTTTTCCAAGGAAAAAGCTTCTAGAAAAAACCAGCAGGCAAGCTGAGAGATTTCCAAGAGAGAATAGAAAAGCACTATTCACTATAGGAGGTCATTTGCTGTATGAGTATTCTTTTTAAAAGCCTGTTAATTTGTGGCCTAGTTCATGGTGAGGGAAGGGAAAAAGCCAAATGTTGATATATCATCATTTTTGTGGTATTTACTAAATATCTAAAATCTAATGGAGTGTGTGGATAACCAAAAGACCATGAAATTTATTTTACGCCACTTCAAAACATGCCAAATACCAAGAGATTCTGAAGGTTTAGGATTACTGCCAAAATATCTTTATGGTCGTATTTACTCTTGGTAGGAGTGTATTATGTTTCTACTGGGAAATTTCTTCCCCCCCCTCTGTTATATACTAATATATCTAATTTTAAAATTACTTCTATTTGGTGATAATGAACTGCATAGAAAAGCTTCATGTATTGTTTTGGTTGGAAGATAAGATTCTTGCTTATCTGTAGGTTGTAAAGCTGCAGTCATGACTCAATGTATGTTCCAAGTCCCTGTGCTTGTGCTGTGTCTTTCCTATCAACTATCCACTTCTGATGTGTAAAGCTGCTTGATAGAGGATAATGAGGAAGGCAAGTTGAAGCTGGCCTTGTGATATCAGCTAGTTTTTGTCTTCAGTTCAGAATTTTTGAAGGAAACATGCACAAGATATGACAGGACCATGCTTTACTTTCCTTTAGCTATTTTTAGAGGATGAGAGAGTTGTTTTATGTTAACTTTCATTTGACCTATAAGTGGTTGAATTTTTGTTTAAGATGATGCAGGACAAAGATCTGACAAGGCGATCCCAGAAGGTTCTGTTCTTACAGTTCTTTGACTTCCAGTTACCAGGGGTAGATACCTAGGGGAACTTTTTTCTTTGAGAACATGGTACTAAAATAAAGATTAACCAATAATGTTAGTTTTTCAGCATACGTGTTTTCCAAAAGAGTACCATGTGATCAAAACATTTCAAAATTGAAAAACCTCTGTATTTTTATGCACTAGTAGTAGTTACTTTTTGCCAAACTTGTGTGAAGACTTTTTGTCTCATGAGCTGAAGTTCCATGTTTTGTAAGAACTGCTTACCTGTGAATTATTTTAAACTTCCAAATATTTAAATGCTAGGATTTAAATGAAAATGTGTGCGCCTATAGGTAAATCTCTCCTTCCATACCACCTCTGAAACTGGGAACTTTCTCTGGCCCTGTGCACTGAGTGGCATCATCTTCCCCACTTGAACCCTTCCTCAAAACACTTAGTCCTTTAAAGTAGGCCAGCATTTGTATGCAGTATATAATTTTGGTGTATAATTTTGGTATCTTACAAGAGTATGGTCTTTTCTTTGTGCCCTCTCTGGTAAATCCACTTTATCAGTTTCTGATGGTTAGCCAGATTTGCTTGCTTTACATGGGGAGCAAGTGAGGTTTATCCCAGAATGATGTGAGGAATTATTTGCAGTGTCTCATGAATAAAGCTTAACTGGTTACAGTAGATCCCCTTTATTGCACAGCACACTAACGGGTGCTGTAGACACTTGTCTGCTGATCTTAACTTCTGGTTTGGGTGAAAATTCATCAAAAAGTCTCATGGTTAAGAGCTTGTTCCCTTTGAACTGTAGAACTATAAAATGATTTGGCATGGAAGGAAAATTAAGGATCATCCAGTTCCAAACCCCTGACATGGGCATCACCTTTCACTAGACCAGGATGCTCAAAGCTCCATCCTACATGGCCTTGAACAATTCCAGAACTAGTACATCCAGAACTTCTCTAGGCAATGTTTTTCAGTGTCTCACCACCCTCACATAAAGATTTTCCTCTTAATATCTAATCTAAAGGTGCCCCAATTCAGTTTAAAGCCATTCCCCCTTGCCCTGTTGCTGCAAGACCTGGTAAGAAGTCACTCTCCAGCTCTCCCATAGGCACCTGATAGGGACTGGAATACACAGAGAGTGCTAATATCCCCAAACTATTATGCTAAATGAAGACAGACAACTGAAAAAGAGATTTACCATGTGTTATGTGTTTCAAAACTCTTTAATAAATCCCTGTGACATTCTCAGCTCTCTATTGTGCTGCAGTGTGTATGCCCTGGCAGTGGGCGATCTCATGTGATACTGAATAATGTGCAAAAATTATTTTAATGTTGTGCAAAAGGTCTATTTTGGGGTTTTCCCTGAGTGAAAACCACATTATTTTAAACTCCTTCCTGCATGGATATATGTAGGTCTGCCTTTTACCTGAGGTCTTCTGATCTTTAAAATTAAGGTTCATTCAGTTGTTTAGTTTGTGGATTTATTACTGTCTTAATCTTGCTCTTAAAAAACGCCTTCAAAACAAATTCTGTCCTTCTGTGACATTACATTGAGGGGGACTCAACATCCTTAATGAAATTCTAAAGAGATCATTTAAAAGATGAGCAGGCCAAGATTTGCTGTTATTTCTGGACTTGCGTTCATGTCCTGGCTTTCTTGATCCATTATAATGGTAATTATAACTAACATTGGCTTGGTAATTAGAATTGAGTCTAGAACTGTTGTTGTGTAACAGAATTTAAAACAGGTTATCTCTAGGTAGGGAATCATTATTATGGCAAATGGAATTTGTGTCATCCTGTCAGACAGATGACTTAACATGGATAAAGGCTGATGATTATGACCATGTTATTGCAAGCGTTTACTTTTGTCAGTTCATTACTGTGGGTATTTTTTTTTTAATGTTCAATATATACAAAATACCCACAAGCTCACAATTGTTTCTAAATGTGTACTTTATGGAATAATTCAGATTGGAAACAATTTCAAAATTTCTCCAGTTCAACCTGCACAAGATGGTCTCAGAAGCAAGGTCAGACAAGGTTGCTTAGGGATTTATCTAGTTGGATCCTGGAAAACTTGAAGGATGAAGACAGCATAACTGATCTGGGGGGCATCCTCCTCCCTTCTCTGTCTCTCTCCTCCTTGTCTTTCCAAAAACAGGAGCCTTACTTTTCTGCATAGAACTGGGCTCTTCAGCTAGGCCTTTTAGGCGAGACCTGCAGGTCAGCAGATTGCAAGTCAGCAGTGGTACAGAAACAGACACCTTCTGTTTCATGCCTGCAAGGAGAAATGATTTATACCTGAATGACCAGACAAAACTGAACCTCTGCACTGGCTGCTTTCTGCTGCTTCCTGGCTGCAGGGATGTCTCTGCATCTTCTGATACAGGAATCAAGCCTTGAAGCTTTTTTTCCTTAGTCACAGACAATATTTCCCCTCTCAACTTTGTTTCCATGATTTGGTCAGATTATCAGAATAGGAAACAGGATGTTTCTGGATGCGCTGTAGCTATTTGTGTTCTAACTAGCTTTTTTTCAGTCTGTAGTTAAACAATGACCCCATTAAGTTGAAAACAGGACTGATGACTCTAATTCAGCTAATACCTAAGTGGCTCAGATATTCCTTCCTTTGATGGTTAAATTATCTTGGGACTATTTTTCTTCGTAATTCTGGGACACAGGGGTTCAAATGTCAGTGTGGCTGAGTTGGCTCATTATCCTCCTCAAGGACACAGTTATATGAGTGTCTTGATACACGTTATTTGTATTTTTGGTGGTGCAAAAGTGCAAAAGCCTGAAGTCTGTGATGCCTGTTTTGAAGGAAGCATCTTTGATCACAGTTTTCATACATACAGGTGCTTTTCTAGGTGATGCACAGTGTCACTGAGGTAGCTGTGCTTCTTTGTGCCCAGTTTGTGAAATTCCTGGATGACTTATTAAGTAAATTTAGCAGAGACTTCTATGTACCACTTTCTGAATGTATGAGATCTGATGGATCACATCGCCTATGACAGGGACATAAACAGACTTTAGGCCTTGCTGCCTTGAGCTGTCATTCCTAGAGTGTATTTTTATGTTGTTTGAAGCACCAGGCTGTTTGTGAATGCTAATCCAACCCCTCTGCTCTGTTTAACTTAAGGCTTCAGCTGAGCCCCGTATTCTTTCTTACACAGCTCTGGAGAGCAACAACTTTAAGCGCAGCTGACAGCATTGCTATCTTGGCATCCATATATTGAATGCCCCTCTCTATGTGGTCTTCCCACATCCTCCCAAGTCTGCCTGGTGTTTTAAACAAGATCCAAGAGGCCTGTGCTAGCTTTCCTGCAGCTGCATGCCACACAAGGCATCTGCATTTCCTCAGGTCTGGCACCTCTCTGGGGCAGGGCTCTTGACAGCCCCACAGAGGATCTTCAGGAGTAAAGGGGAGAAGCAAAGCACTGTAGGTTTGCCCTGTCAGGGCCTGACCTCCATCTAAAGAGATGAAGCAAAGAAAAAGGGTCTTGGCAGCTTGGTTGGCAGTGTGGCTGCTGCTGCATGCAGAGGAGGCTACACAAATGAGCTGTGCATGCACTGCTGGGAGTGCAGTGCTCTCCTTTGAAAGTAAAGAGGGGGTAAAGCCAGAGGAATTAACAACATTAATAGGGAGTTAAAGGCTTTTGTCTTTCTGGTTTACTCACCTCTGGTGAGGCATTCTGTTGTTTGCTATTATGGATAATTTGCTAATAGTTTTGTGCTCTGCAAAGAGTTGTGAGCACAATGAGAGAGCTGCTGAGTTTTGATGTGTCTGTCTTCCAAACTGTATCAGGAGTCCTCAGGATAAATTGGAGGAGAAACTTATTTGAATGTGTTGGAAATCCTTTTTGAATAAATTATGGAAGAGAACTTTAGTGGGATACACGAGACCAGTCTTAATAATTTCTCTTTCTTATAAATGTGGTTTCTAAATATTATAGTTTTGGAAGGAGACCTGAACAGAGTAGATTGGCTAATGGCTTGAATTCTGTAAAAGCCTTTGGTTCAATCTTGCTTGTGGGTTTTCACAGTACTTTAAAAGTAATTTTATGATCTTTTAGTGGCTGGTTCTGTTACTCATTTTGTTAGTTCATGGTGTTAGGAGAGGGACCTAATTTATTGGGGAAAGTAAAATTCGCTTTTACTACCAAGGATGTTTGTTGCAACCAGTTGTGGGGGGAAAAATGCATTGCATGTCATTTCAAGGTTCCTAGTGTAGTTGCAGCTTCCATCTTTTCACAAATGAGTCTTACTGGTGTTGAGGTTTGTGGCAGCAGTATAAGAAAGGCATGCATATGTCTTTCTCAAAAAAAAAAAAGCATGTGTAATACTGCCTATAAAATGTCTTTTAAGTGAAAATGAGACACCTAAATGTCCAAGGTCCTCCAATTCCTGGCAGAACAAGTAAAGCATGAAGTGTACCAAAATCATCCAACTATCTTTCTATTTAGGCTTCCTCTTCTAATAAGTTCCTGTCATTTTTCACCAAAAAAGAAAAGTTCCTTTTGTAGTAAGGGTTAGTGTGTAGCAGCTCTTTGTAGCATCTACTCTGCTGTGAAGATCCAGAAGTAAATTTAGAATATCTTAGAAAACACAGGAAGACCAAAGTTTAGAAGGAATTCTAAACTAATCTCAGGGTTATTAAAAACCCCTGAGGTTTTTCCAGTGTCTTTCTCTTTAATGGAGATGATACTCCTGTGTATCTCTCTTTAGTGGATGAAGCTCCCTCCACATCGGTATATAAAAGAAGGCAATTATATGGGGTTTTGTTTTGTGGTTGATTTGCTTTTGGTTTTTTTTTTTAAGTCATGGCATTGTATCTTTAGCTTGTAAAGAATGCAGTTTGATGGTAAAGTATTTGGAATGGGACTTTTGTTCCTGGCTCCCATTGCAGTGTGGAAGCGTGTTGGGATGGGTAAGAGAGGAATAAAGGGAGGCAGAACAAATGACATAAAACTAAGAATATGTATAATAGAAATTGAGAAATTTGGAGGTATGAAATGTTGTTGGGTGAGGGATTGACTTTCTTGGGAACGATAAGAAGGGACTGGGATGGTGTGAAAAAGTAATATCTCATATCCAGTTTGTCAGGGTCTGTGTCATGTTCTGTGATAAGCAGTTTCTATACAAACATGTGAATCATCTTAGATGACAATTCAGATTTACAAGTCTTTTGTTATCAGGACACTCATGTTCCAGACTGACAACCCTGGCGACTGATTAACCCTTTCTGTGGAGACGGTCTCTAACTCCGTAGCTGTAATATGTTAAAGTATGTTAAAGCAGATTTTGCCTGCTCTGTAGGAGTCTGTTAGCACATTCTTGTGCATAGACCAGCTGCTCCATCCCTTTTTATCCCCTTTAGGATAATATTATTTGACTTCAGATGAGCGCAACAGCCTCGACTACCTGGTGGTTTTATCTTTGTCCTCAATCTCTCTGGAAACATGCTATGAAATTGTTACTTCATATGATATCTTTCCCCCTACTCACAACTTCAGCTGAGCTTTGTTATTCCAACTTCCTGGACACATGGAGAAGCTGTTGCACATGGCTGTTGATTCACTGCTCAGTCCCAGCACAGTGGCATTCTTTTTGACTCAGTCCCAGTCGTTCTCCTCCCACTCTGTCTCCCCAGCACAGTCACTATTTCATCCTCTTGTCCCCGTTCACCTTCACCTGGCCATTGTTTGGTGTCAGTTCACTGGTTCTGTCTTGCCTAATGCAACATTTTAGTCCTGTGCCACCAAGTGCTCTCATCTGGTTGCAACCTTTAGAAACACTGATTGCGGTAAACTTGTTGCTGTTTTGCAGACACCTCGACACCTTCCTGTGCATGGGAAAGGGAACAGTAAAGCTAAGTGAGAAAACCAGGCTAGAAATGTCTACTTGTGAAGGCAGATATGATGGGCAGAGCAGCTTCATCCTGACCTAAATAGTCATGTATGAGTAGGGCTGAGGTTTGTTCTGGGTTTTAAATACTCTGAAAGGCTGCTAAGAACACCACAACTTGAAGAATCACCTAAGCTCACTCACAAACTGTACTTGTGGGTGGTAGCTTTGGTCTTTCCATTCACAAGAAAAAAGATGCAGTGGAACTGGAAAAGCTTCAGAGCAAGTTGGTGGGAGCAAAAAGTTCTAGAGAACAGAAATTTTCAACCATGTGAAGAGATTGCTATGGAGAGGGCATGAAAGAAACCCATGCCTCATAAATAGATAAGAAGTGAACCAAATGACTGGCTACAGTCTTGTGCTAGGAGACATCCAGTGAAACTAGCAGGTTGATTCAACATTAAAATGGAGTTGATTCATCCCACCATATGAGCTGCTGAACTCCTTGTCACAGAATGACGCAGATGCTGAAAGATTACATGGGTTCAGGACTAACTGGACAAACTCAAGGAAGACAAGACAAATCTGTTAAGAATTAAATACAAAGATCTTGCCTCTAGTTGTAGCCACAAACAGGAATCAGGAAGATTCTTCTGTAGCAACACTACTGCATGCTTGTCCTGTTTTAAACTCTTCCTTAAACATCTGACATTAATTATAGTTGGAGACAAAAGTAAGGGGGTAGAATGAGCTTTGGTAGACTCCCCTTCAGCTACTCCCATGTTTGTGTGCTGTGGGCTTTTCAGTGTGTATGACTTGTGTCCTTTTTACCATCGCCACCCTCGGTGCTTCCTTTGCTGAGCAGTTGAGAAGTCGCAGACCAAAAGACAATGTTGCAAATGAGTCTCCACTTCGTCAGTGCAGTGGATGCCCTTTGTAGCTGTAGTTCTCTACCACCTGCTGCTCCGTGTGGCTTCTGCAGGGTGTTCTTTCAGGTAGCCTAGTTTATGCTTACCTCATGTTTTTAATAAAGCTTTCTGTACAGACATAGGGAAGGAGAGGAGCTTTTGAGACAGCATAGATTTTGTAGAGGGTGATGGCTCTAGCCAGACTTGTCTAGAGAAGATTTTAGCTTCCCTGGAGTGAGCTTCACAGACTTAAGTTCCTTTGATTTGCTTGTTAGGTGAGAGAGAAATGTGAAGGTAAGTCTGGGCTTTTTTGTTTATAGTTTTTGTTGTTTTTTTTTTTTAAATTTAAATCTTTAATTTGTATGGCTAATTGGAAAAGCACTATATTGGGTTTTTTTTTAATAGAAACATTTGTTAAAGTACATTGAAGCATCATGAAAGTAAAAAAAAAAATTGGTGTTGCCAAGTTGTGAATCTGGTATATTCCAATAATAATGTGATTTGTCTAGGATAAGAAGCACTTCAGTATGTTTTAAAATGGGAAAATACTGTAACTACTTGCATAAAAAGAATAAATAAATACCCCAATCTAAAAATGCATTATCTGTTTAAAGGCAGAATGTGAAAAAAGACCTTTTATTTGTGATAGTTGGAGATAAAGCATCATGTTGCCTTTTGGCAAGTTCTTTGCAGACTTGTATAGAGAAAAGAATTAATATTATGGACAGTAACGTAATAGTTTTACATAGCTGCTTGTAAAACCAGATTATATAGCTGTATACCAGGACACTTTACAGAAGCTTTGACTTGTTCCTCCTTTATGGAACTCAACAGACTAATCTTTATAATGTGAGATATTTGTGGAGTGTTGGTAAGATCTAAGAGTTTTTGTATGGTGTTTGTGTACTGGGTTAAAAAAGAAAGGGCCCAAAGCATCTCTTCAGACTAAGAAACTGTCATCAGTCTCAGTCTGTAGTAATTGGAGGAGGAGAAAAAGAGAAGGAGATATATTTTCCCTTGAATAGTTTATGGGTGGAATGGTGGATTAAAAAATGTTGGGTTAAGTAGACTCTTTGAAGGGTACAAATTTAGGACGAGGAAATAAAATAGGACATAATTGCCATTCTCAAGGCTAAAAAGCAATGAGCCAGACAATAGATAAGATTGTCAGTTTGAACAGCAACAAAACCAATGTTTCTACATGAAACAAGCCTGAAACAAATGCCAGGAGGATGATTATTCCCCTCTACTTTGTAACCTTTATATGCACTTGAGTCTAGTTTTCCTATGCAAACAGTACAGTTAGGTTTGTTCCTTACATTTTTTTTTGAGTTGTGGCTTACATTATTTACAATTTAAAGATTCTGTGATGCTTTTCTCATATGAAAAATCATTTCATTGTTAAAAAATTTGCACTAACCACAGCAGATGTGAAGGAAAGAGGTAGTTAAGCAGGCATCAGAACAGGGCAGAGAAGGGTTTTTTTTTTCTGTTTTTTCATGGCTTTACAATTTAAGATAAATGATACCTATACATATTGATGTCTTCTCAAATCTAATGAACCCAGGCGAAAAAAATCTGTGGCAAAATCTCTGGTTTGGTTTCTTTGGTGTTAAAAATAAAGAAGAAAGGAAACCTGAATGTATCACTGTAGTTGATGATGAAGATGCTGAGTTGATTCATCATTTTAACAACTCTAAGTGAAAAATATTTCACATGTTTCCTTAGTGGATCATCCTTTTGGATGCTGAGTATGAATTCTTAAGTTATCATAGTTCATTTTGTTGGGAGATAAGTGGAAGAAATCAATTTGGGAAATAATGGAAAGGAAAACTTAAGACATGATTTTATATAGGATTGGAAGGCAACATAACTTCTACGCCACACTTCTGTGATACAACTCGCTTTTTCAAGGCCAGAATGACAGTAAGATTTGAGGGGGAGGAGTTGCACTATGTTATTATAAAGTACCCAACATAATTTTTTGTTGTGTGAATAACTTTGGAGCTACCTTGAGTATTTCTGCACTTTTAATTCAGAAGTTGCTTGTGACTTCAAAAATTTCATTGTGAAGAAGCAAAACTTTTTACATCCTCTGCATGAGTTGCAGGATTTTCAAATTCTAGTCAGCTGTTAATTGCCATCAATTAATTTGTAAGGATTTTGGAAAGTGGTGGTGGAAGTTTTCTCTCTGCCTTGCGTGCTCCAGACACTCTGAACAGTCAGAAGTAATAATGTAGATGATAATGATTCACCTTTGACACAGCCATGATCCTTGTCATAGAGCTGAAAAAGTAAGACTGCTGGTGATAGAATGTGTGGTGGTTTATTTTCACATTTTGAGCAGGGAGGGATGATTTAAGAGACCACTGAATGCTAATTTCTGTTGCTTTGTTACCATGCATTTTAAATGGAAGAACAGCAAATGGATTTAATTTTTATAAGACTTGCAGCCAGTAATTGTAAAAATTCTCCATCTGCTTATTAGCAACACTAGCTCCGTTTTTGAAAAGAAGAAAGATGCTTGTGTTTTTCTGATCTGGAATAAACTGGAATGAATGAATGAGATGTTCTGAAGGAGATCCCCAAGTGTTGGTAGTATTGTAAGATTGCACTGCAAGAAAAATATCTTTCAATGTATTTTTTTTTCATCAGCACTGTGACTCTAAAAATGCACTTCATTGCTTAGGCTCATAATCTGCCACAAATTCACTGAACAGGGGTTGCCACTTCTTGTGGTGTATTTTGGTACAGTTCTCAGCATAACATTCATTATCTTTTCGGAGACTTCTTTAGATGTTGCAGCAATAATAAACCATGATGACTTAATCAGAAATCTATGGCTGATGATCCACCTGTGGTCCCTTCCAGTGACTTTCTTTGTTAACATTAAAAACATTAATTAGAATATAAGAAATTCTACTGTATTACCAGAATTCTGCAGAGTTCAATTTAAAAGTGATTGGATTTTTTTCTGGAGAAAAATTCTAATTACCTGGTGAGTCAAATGATGCTCCCTTGGGAAGTTCTGGAGTTGCAGGTCACCTCACTCTTCAGGAGTGTATCAGGGAAGAAGCATTCACTTGCTTTGTGCTTCTTTGCTTTTTGTACCTCCCATGAGCCACTGTCCCAGATAGGATGCTGAGTTCAACAGGTCTCTGGCCTGACTTATTCTTGCTGTTCTCACTTGGTTTCTTTCATCTCCACAATTTTTTAATTGCTGCTTTATTGTGTGTTTAACTCCTCAGCTTCCAAAGCCTTGTTAACAAGTTATCTTATGTGGCATTATGCCAGTTGGTAGGATTAAAGCAAAAGGAAGCCCTTGTTTGCTGCTTGCATCTAAAATGAGAAGCAAATCAGATTGGTTATTTCTGTTTAGTGAAACTGAAGCTCTGTACCTGGTGCCCCAGTCTCTCTGGCAGGTGTTGGTCCCAGTCTCTGCAGTTTCTAGCAAGAATGGTGGTTTAATTTCTGCTACGTGAAACTAGACTAATTGCATGCGTAGAAATCTAAACAAACAATGCTGGAAAAAGTTACAAAGGAATTGTTTTGTTTGGTTTTATGAGCTTAAATATGTAGTGTTGGAAAGAGAGGAAACTGTACTGTGGAAAATCGATACTTGCTAGAACTCTGAAAGATCACACAGAGGACAAACTAAGGCAAACAAGTCCATATTGAAGCAGAAACATAAGACCAAAGTTGAAGAAGGTGATAATTATGGACATAAATAATTAACAATACATAAAGATGAAATTAAGATTGAAGACACCCACTTGACATTTTATTTTAGTAAGATGTGAGTACAAATCTATTTTAAGATTGTGAAACTCTGTAGAATCCAGAAGCCTGATGGGTTGTATCACTTTGTTTCTGTGGTTAAAATGCGGTCACTACTACAGGTGTGTATGTTTGTTTTTGGAAAAATACCTCAAACTGCACTAGCTTTTGAAAAAGAAAACACACACATCAACCCTATGCTGTAATTGGTAAAAATAAAAACAAGCATCTAGAAATATGTTGCCATATGTAGCTGGCAAGGAGCATCACCTCCTTTCCTGCAAACAGTAATAACTTCTATTTAATAAATTGAAAGGCCTTGAGTTTTGTATGCATAGTCAGGTGCAATTTGTTTGCCTCTGTCTGTATTTATTGTAACCACAGATCACATAAATCCTGTTGCCGTGCCCTGTAGGTAGCTTGACATTTTTTCCTTTCACTCATTTTCTGTATATTTCATTTGGTAATAAGTCATTTCCAGACCAAAGTGTTGGGAGGACTGACAGATCGAATGTCTTAAAAAAGCAATAGAAATAAAGTGCTCTGAGTTTGTGTTGCAGAAGCTGAAATGCAACACCAGCCTAATTGTGGCATAATCCTGGGTTTACTCACCTATGAATTTGATTGTATCTGTCATGTGCTACCGTGCTTCCTGCTGCTCTGAAGTCATGTTTTTGTGTTGCTTCTGCTCTTAACGACTCACTCTTGTTATGGATATGTCCTAGATTCTTTTCTCTGACCCTCCAAATGGGTATTTTAACTATGTTTAAAAAGGGGTGAGGAGAAAGTAGGCAAACATGTTAGATTGTCAGGTTCTTCAACATTACAGACAGCAAGTGCTCTTCACTTTATTAGCAAATGACCCAACTTTCAAGTTAGTCACTTGGCATGCTAACGGAAGGACATGATATTTCTGTGCTTTTTCGGTATCTGAGTCTTGCTTACACTTGTTTTTAAGGGGGACGACCCACCTGATACATTTAAAATGACAGTATTGTATTTAAGAAAATAAAAGTATCCCTCTTGCCTGCATTTTTTTTCCTAGCTGGTGAGTATATAACTAGCTGTAGTTATGTGCTATTGTGATTGCTTTCATATGTACATAGTTGAACATGGTTAGAGATGGCTCAGGATTCAGCTGTGCTTTGAAAATGGGATTTTACCATTAAACTTGCAGATAGGTGGGGTTTTCTTTTATGTATGTTAAATAAAAACATAACATGCTTCAGTTGAAAGTATTTATTCAAACAGTATATACTAAAGTCAGGGAATGTGTTACTCTGATTTTGGTCCTGGTGCAGCTAATTGCATGCAGTCACTTGAGATTCCCTAAACTGCAAATGAAAATATGACAGAACTTCATGTTCCAGAGATGAAGGTGGTTTAGGAGAGAGAGGGGGGCAGTGGATGGCCTTGCTGGCTTTTGTGGTCAGCTACAAAATGTGAGGACTTGTTGCTTTATCTTTTGACTTTAGGGGATGCCAACTAATCTTTTCTTCCATATCGCATTCGCAGATTTGAAGGGTGTAAGAACAAACTATTTTATTGAATACACACTTTAATAATACAATAAAACACTAATCTCACCCTTTTTGAGCGAACAGTCCTGTTCACTTGCTTAGAGGCTGTAAACCACAGTGGGTGTTAGGGAGGCAAGTAGCCTGCGTGATTGCGGTAAGTGTGTCACATCCTGCCCTCAACTTTGCCCTCCTTGGAGGCTCTGGCAGTCTCGCAGTGGTTTGCCCACTAGCCAGCTGGGAGTGGCTCAAGAAAACTTCTCCAACCTGTGGATCTGGTTCTCGAGCAAACTTTCAGACTTAACAGTATCTTGATACTCCTTGCCAAACCCAATTAGGAGAGAGGCGAGGGTACTGGGGCAGGCTTTCAAAGTTTCACGGAAGACTCATCTGTAATTTTGTGACAAATTTAATTGTGTGTATTCAAAGCATGTAGTATGAGGATTGCTGCGGGGCTTTTTCCTCCTTGACAACGCAGTCAACTCCTTTGTAAACATGAGACTACCAAAGAGCTTCCCTCTTCTGTGAAAATCTATCCATCTCTGCTGCAGGAGTAGTGTTTCTGGCTGTGTTTGGAGGGGAATGGGCAGGCAGCTGCTTTGGCATTAGAAGTGTACAGTCTGAATGCCAGCACATCTTTGTTAAATAAATATGAACTGCTCCTTCCATAGGGATTCTTAAAGATAACTATCAAGTCAAGGCATGTCACTGGAAATTCGCGTGTCGTTTGAATTCCCTGTCATTTTTGTCTTCAGCAATCTTTGTATTTCTTACTTGAATGCCATTTCTTCCTGTAACTTGCCAAACTGAATTCACTTTCCCTGCTACTTGTGCCTCCTTGGATCTGGAGTGTGACTATAAAAAGATGATATTAGAAACTAAATCCACTGGTTTTTTCTGTTGCTCTGTGAAATTTTTCACTTATATATGATTATTTCAAAAGATTATAGATTGTTTATAGGGTATATGAGTAACTTTTAAGTTACTCATTCTTCAAGTAGTTCCATTCTCTGCTTTGTCCTGATTAGCATTTGTGGTTTTTTCACATGTGAATGTGCTCTTGCTATCTCCCATGGTAAGGCAAAATAAAAGGTGTAAGAATTATAATTTTTTTTATCTCAATAGACTTTTTTTAAATGTTATTTTAGGATGCAGTTACTCAGAAAATGGCATTTTGAGCATCAGGAAATTGTATGCACAAAACATAAACACTTGAGGTCTTTGTGAATTTTTTCACCCTTGGGGAATTAAAGCAGAATTCTTTTCCCTACTGTTACAATATTGAAGCTAATACTATTTTAATTTGAAAGGCGTAAGCAGAGTTCTGGGCGGAAGAAAACCCATTTTGAAAGAGTTTTCTGTGATCCTGAACAAGGACTCCAGAAAGTGCCTAATTGCTTCCTATGCATGTTTTGCTGTCTCTTTGGTTAGCAGATGGTTTATTTCTATAGCTGTGTGTAATAGTAAAGGTGAAAAATAACCTGTGCAACTTTCACATACGACACAGTCTCAGGATGTTGGAAGGACTTGCCAGAGACGTGGATCATCTGCTAGATACATGTGTCTTTAGAGAATCTATAACTTTACAAAAATGTTGTCGTCTGTCAGCTGATGGATGAAGGGTGGTGGAACACTGGATAAGATATTAACTGATGCAGCTTTCAGTTTGCACTGAAATGGTGGAAGCAGCAGGGGCTGTCCAGGTAGGGAGAAATTTTGTCTTGCCATCTCCTTATATGTTCCTCTCATGGTATGGACTGGGTGCTAGGCTGAGGATGTGTGTGCAGAAGGTAGTAAGGATGAAACTGGATCCGTGTTCCTGCTGGCATGAGTGATGGCCTGGCTGTGAAGCATTACTGGAGGCTTGTGCCATTGGGATGCTGGTGTGTTTGCTGGAGGCAGGTACGGGCCTGAAGAGGTGACTGGAGAGTCTCCTCAGCAGGTGTGTGTGAGCTGTTTCGATCCTGCACCAACAGGTGTCAAATGTCTTGATCAGTCACTGAAGAGGAGAATAGGGCAGCAGTGAGATAAGAGGTGACCAGCGAGAAGGAGGAAAAGGACTTGAGGCCGGGCTTTGGCGAGAAAGAGGGGTAGTCTGGGAGGGAGGAAATGCAGAAAAGGGAAGTAATAGCAATATGGTGTGTGGAGGCAGCACATAGAGTTCCTTAAGTTTATTTTGCCTGTCCTCTTTCTGCTTGTGTGCTTGTCAACTCGTGACAAGGTGTTAGCACAATCCGTGGTGAATGGCATAACTGTGTCACCGATCATCCCCTATAGGTTTGGGGTGGCTGCCGTGCTGCCTCTGGGTGAGGGCTGGGCGCGGGGGTGAGTCAGGGGCAGCCCTGGCAGCGCAGCCGCTGTCTGCCCTCACTGCTTGGCTGAGTGCTGCACTGGAATTTTCCAGGTAGGGCACAGACAGAGGTGAGAGAGAGAGCGCGTGGGACGGGATTTGGACAGGGAAGGGCTCGTCCTGGGGAGAACTACCCGTATGCCGAGCCTCTGGTACATAAGGGAACACCAGTAATAAACAAATTAATAAACCAGGGGCGAAGTGCAGCAGACACATTTAAAAACATCTAATGCCGCCTTTGCGTTATATTACCTTTTCATTACCATTTTCCTTTATTAATTTGAAACATGCACCGACTTTTTTTTTCCTCTGCCTCTCCAGCATGGATTTCAACACATACTTGTGTGGGTGCCAAGAACACTGTGTTCTGTTAAGTCACGGGGTGACGTCGGGCGCTGGCCGCCCGCCAACCTGGGTCAAGTTCATTCAAATAAGTTTCAGCGGCAGCCCTCACTGCCCCAGCCCCGACAGTCCTGCCTTCGCATGGTAGATGGCTCTCTTGCGTTAGTTTTCCAGAGAGCTCGGGATTTCAGGGCTTTGAATTTTACAGGCTTTGGATTTTCCGTCATGTTTGCAAAAGGATTAACAAAAAAAAAAAAAAAAAAAAGAAAAAGTATAGCCTGACCTCACATGAATCTGTGAGGACAGAAAAGGAGATGGCTATGGGTATACTGAGCAGAACAAGGTCTGCAAGTTGGAGCATGTGTTCCTCTGGCCACTGATTTTTATTATTTTGTTATTTTTTTACTCCTGTCCTTGGATGGCTTTTAATCATGATGTAAAGACTTTATGTCTTTAAAGCAGGAGCTACTCCTGAGTTTCCAGTGACAATCTTGTTCATGACAGAAATAGATGAAATGGCACAAAGTGTGTAAAAGCGGCAATGGCTATGCTAGATTAATCACTTCCCTTTCCTACAGGATTTTGTATTTTGCTCTCTTAGCTCTTGAACTTTGGGCTGCTCTTAAAAATGCATTAAGCCGAGAAATCTCTTGGTTGGGGTGAGCTTCCCATGTACAAGATTATCCCATGTCATGGTGCTAAAAAATCAGACCAATTTTCTCAGTCTCTTTATTCCAGCTTCCCTTTCAGAGGACTGCGTTGTTGCTACTTTGCATAGCAGCATACTTTTCCTTCCTGTAACCCTACCAGAAATCACACTAGATCCCCTCCCCTTCACTTCCAGTAACTGCTCTGTGAGCAATAATTTTGGAACTACTGGCAAAATAAGAGTCTTTGACAAGCTTCTAACATCCTTACAGCAGGACGGCATTTGTGCCACCAGAGACATCACTAACTGGTCTCTAACACAGCTGTTGATATTTTAGTATTTAATGAGAAACCCATTCTTCCTGTTTGCTTCTGGGATATATATTTTTAATTAAGAATGAGGTCTCTGGGAAAACTTGGTGTTTCCAGAGAGAGTTGATTGGTTTTAAAGAGAATAGAGAAGTGAATTTTCAGGTCATGATTTAGATCTGTTTTCACCATCTCTCGTTTGGACGAATTAGCCATTTTATTTTTATTCGTTTTAGCTGTGCACCAAGTTTCTAGGTCCTAGCTCGCTTGATATTTGGCTTTTAAGGGAGAGAAACATAGTAGTGTCAGGTTCCCATGATTCAACACCCACTCCTGAGTTACCTGTTGGTGCTTGCTGGCTTATCTTCTCTGTGTGGGAGAGCAGAGGATGATCAGATTTGTGTTCATCACTAGGTGTCACTCACTTGCAATTACTTAAAGTACCTTTCAGGGCAAAATTAAAAGAAACAAGAAATTCTCTTGCTTCCTACCTCACCCAGTTTGGGTGTGTGTGGGGAAAGAAAATGAAGTCTGAAAAAGAATATTTTCACATCCTTCTTTCCCATAAAACTATTGTATGTGGTGTTTTGTAATTTTATTGCTTTAAGTGTGTCTTGGTCTGTTGGCTTTTTTTTTCTGGTATAGTTCTGTTGGTGTAAGATAATGTTTTCTTCTATATTTTCAATTATCTTTTCTGCTCTCTTATCAAGTGTGTAAAAACTTGAAGAATAGCAGATAGCATGTAAAAGGGAAATCTAGCTCAAGGGAGGTGCAGTGATGTAACTACACGATCATTTGAGAGAATGCTTGGAAAAAAATGAGATGACAGGACTCAAAATTGTTCCTGGAACTTGACCGCTGAGTTATGTTGGGCAAAGGATGCTGATTAAAAACTGTGCACATATAAAGATGATTTATCTTTGTGTTATTTAACAAATTATGTGGAATGTGATGCCTCAGCTGGTTCCTGGTCACCCTTCTCTTTCATCAAATGATTAGTGTGGGCAATGTATGTTCAGTTGTTGAAATATAGAATATTTCAAAATTCTAACACCAGTGCTGAATAAATAAGAGTGAGAGAGAGGAGGAAGGTTAAACAGTGAAACTCAATAGATTTGTTCAGTGCACACCAAATGCTCAAAGTATTTTATTCCAGAGGAAGATTTTTCAGAGAGTATACAAGTGTCCATGTGGATAGCTGGAAACTTTATTGGCAAGGATGACAAATTTCTTTTCCTGTATCCCTCACCCTTCCCCTGTATTTTTCCCTTGAAATGGGACATGTGTTTTACCCAGCCTGGTTCTGTCATTTGGTTTGGGGGCTGGGACTGCTGTGGATTAGAATGTTTTGTAGACTGTGCCTTCCCTGTGTCATGTCCAAGTGAAGTAGGTCTGGGTTGTGTCTGTCTCCTTGGGAAATTGAACCTCCTGGACAATCTCGAGGCAGTAGTCACTGGGCAAGGTTCTCTAAATGGATTCAGTGGTGCTAAATGTGGACTTGGACTGCCAGTAAAAAAAAAAAAAAGGTGAAGAACCAAGGCTTGTCTGTTGTGCTTGTCTTTTTCATCCTCTCTCCTGTGTAACCAGAAGCGTAAGTTCAAAAGGTATAACTATATATACAGAAATTACCTTCCCTCACCTGCTTCTCTGAGAAAGGTGACCTAAGCCAAGGAAACCCCTTCTAGACAAAAGTCATTATTCCTGGAAACCTGCAATGATGATTTGCTAAAAGTAACAATAATAGAGCAAATCTGCTGTGTGGATCTCCATAGAAGCTACGTGCTAACCGTATAAACACATAAATCTCTGAAGCTCTGTGTCAGACCCTGTGTTTACAATGTCTTTGCTCATATTTAGGCCCTAAAACCAGCATGAATTTCTTATGACAGCTGAGAAGAAAACACGCAGCCTCCACTGATACCTGCACAGATATGACAGAACTCTTAATCATAAGATTTAGTTTCCCTTTGCGAAGATTATAGGTTGAGATTCATCTCCTTGTTCTATCTTGGATTACTAAGTGTTTGTGGCTGTGTGTCGCTGTATTTATCTAGTCCACATGCTGTATTTGAATTTAACTGAGAGTGTGTTTGAATGAATAAAGTAGCATAATTTCCTTCCCTTCCCCTGAAGGAGAGGTGGGTTTCTTTTAAAGTATGGCAGCTATTATGACTAACTATATAATTACACCTTTAATCAGACTCAACTATTTTAGATACACAGTAGCCCCATTTGGCCCCTCAGTGTTGAACTGAAAACCCTCTAAAGATGCATAGTATGGCGCACAGTCATCATCGTCACCTTTAATCACTCAGCCAATTAAAGCCACTGTGCAGGAGTGTACATGGCCATGTGATTTACTTTTGGGGGTGATGGTGAGGACAGGGAAGAGATACATGTTACTGAAAATCCCTTATTCTGAATCTGTGAGGACACTATTGTATATCTCTTCTTACTGCCTCTGATCATTTTGCCAGAATTCGGTGGATTTCTTCTGCTGTTATATAGTGTTTTAAGGTGAATGTGGCTCTGATGATGTGGGGAGAAGTTTTTAGTTTCTCTGGGCCCCTGAAGCTACTGATGGGTGTGGAAAGCAAGTGGTTCAATGCACAGAGGGATGGCCTCCAGAAAGTCTCTCTTTGTCTGCACAATGAGTGAGGTGTCCTTGTCCTCACAGCTCTTTAAAGACACAGCAGGGCTGCTGAGTGTTCACTCTGTGCAAGTTAAATGCGGGCCTCTAATTTCTGGCTGTCCTGGTTTAGGGCAAATTTGGGAGCAGACCTTTGAATGGGGTCCCTCCAGAACAGCAAATTCAAGTGACCCCTCCCACAACTGGTCCAGGAAAAAATTTTGGGATTCATCCTTAATATAAGAAAATGTACTGCCACTGTTAACATATCAGTTTTTAGTTCACACATTTCTCCTCTGGTGTTAATTCTGTGACTGTAATAAAGGCTAATAAATGCTATTTCTTGCAGACCTTGATTATACTAGTAGCCATTTTAAATAAAAGATATCTTCTGCTCTAGTTGCAATACAATTGCTTCTAATATTTACTTCAGTTGTGTTTCATGTTTTGTCTAATATGGTTTTGTTTGTTTGTTTTTGGGGGGGGGTTATGTAAAGAGGAAGAGTGTAAAGAGTTTTTTTATGTAAAGAGGAGGAAAGGGAGGGGCAGATGCTACATAATGAAGGGATACCAGCAGAAAGGCAGCTCTGTCAAATGCCAGATGTATGGACTGTACAAGATGGCACGCATGGTTTATTTTTGTTGTCATTTCTGAAACTAACATAAGCTAGTTTCAGGCTAAAATGTTAAATATTGTTGGGAGAAGGCTTGAAAATGGCTGAGAATGCTATTTAAGAAGGTTAAAAAGAGCTTAGGGTTGTACTGTGATCTCACATGGAAAGACCCAGAGTTCAGAAGTGAGCAGACCTGTGGCTCCAAGACACACAGATGCACCTGGCAGAGTTCTCAGTCCTAATTATGCACAGTCTGTTTTACTTCACCATGAGTGAAAAATTCTGAACATCATGTTTGCAAAAGGGATCATGACAAGCCTAGAGTTTATTGCCTGTTAATGCATGTTTTCTCACAGCTTACTAGGTATACATGAATATTGCATAGGGATCTTGGTACAACACTAAGATAAGGGCAACAAATTAAAGCAGACATAAGAAATGGGAGAGCCTTTGTAAAAATGTGCAGACAACTCATTCAGCACAACTGTTGATGGCTTGGCCTTGAGCTTAGTTGGTGGAGCTGCTGCTGCCTGCTGCCAAGATAATGTGTGTGATGTAATGGTGCCAAGCCCACACTATCACAGTGTTACAGCAAAACTGTCTGTGAACTGGGCACGTTCCCAGTTACATTCAGGTACAGTAACAAGGTAAATGGAAAGGTTTTGCCAATACTGTATATATGCAGAGTTACAGCTTGAACTGGGTGTTTTGGGGCAAAAAAGGGCAAAGTGTCTTTTGCTGAGCAGGTAGAGAAAATGGTCTTTGCTCTGTGCCAGTATGTAGGGTCTTTTACTAAATGACCCTAGAAAGATGCCCCTCTCCCTAGCTGCAGAGGAGCATTGCAAAGCTGCAGAGGAAAGAAGTAAGAGCGGCTACATGGGACAGATTAAAACCCCATGTGGCCCATTGCCCTGTCTGTGCCTGTGGCCAGATGCCCACAATGTGGACACTGGGTATAAGCATAGGTTAAGCTGAAAGGATTGACTGGTCAAATAAGAATACTAGTTGCTTTATTGCTGCCTGAATATTAAATAATCCCTGATCTTCAGTGAAAACTAGATATTTCAGTGCTAGCAGTTTGAGTGGTTTTTGTTCTTTTGGTTTTTTTGCTTGGAGACATATTCTTAAGGTACTTACATAGTCCTAAACTGAGCTTGTTTATGTGGTTGCGTGCAATTTCTTTATGCAACCTTCACAAGCCCTTCCTGCTTTCCAAAGTTTTTGGAACAGTTAGTTAATTCTAACTTACCATCTTCCTCTTTGACTGAAATTTGCAATTTCCTTTCGAGAAACAACTTCCTATTGAGTGCTAACTTATCTGACCACTTTGATGTATTTGAAGTATTTTTTTGAAGTCCTGAAGGCATTGCAAAACACAGTGTTGTCTTCACATCTTGAATTTCTGCACTGTCTGAATTGAGGAAGTACAGAAGTGGATAGGAGCTCATCTAACTAACAAAGGAAAATACAATTAAATTGTGCTTGATCGTGCAGTGTCATTGTAAAATTCCAAACCGTGGTAATTGAAACCTGGTTAGGCAGCTCAAGAGGACTGGATTGTCACGTTTTTGCTGTGATCAGCATTGGCTTTGGGAGATTTGGGAGTTGTGTGGATTTCCAAAAAATGCTGCAGCATATTTGAAGGCAGATGCAGAAATGGGCTGATTTCTGCAGTGCAGCCCGTCATCATGCCAGAGCTACAGGAATCTAACTCCTGGCCTGCAAAATTGCCATTACACTTAAATTTAGATGCCTGTGTTCTATATACAATAAACAGATGAGCTTAAGTGCTAAATACTAGGATTCCCAGCTACTGTCTTTTTGACCAAAGAACACATAAGCTCCCTGGTGTCCTGTACTTTATCTAATGCCTGTTTGATGTGGAGCAGGGACTGAAGCTCTTCAAGACTCTTTGAATCTTGTGGGGTTTTTTTCTGCAGTGACACAGCCTTTGAGGGAGAGGTACAAATTATCTCCTTGTTGCTTTGTTTGGTGGATTGAAAGCTTTACTGAGAGGACATGATTTAAAGTCTCTTAATATAGAGATTGTCTTGTTAGAGTTCAGGCTTCCCTGTTGCTTAGACAGAAATGCCTGGAGTGTTACAGCAGAGCTGTGTTTACTGTTGTGGATGTGCTTTTCAGTGCAAGCAATGCATGTACAGCATACTGTGAGTGGAAATCCCTGCAGAGCATAAACTCACACCTACTGAATCAAGCCTCTAAACAGGCTTAGGTGCAGAAGTACTAACTTTGTACTCACAGGCTTATATGTGACATAAACCACTAGTCTGCAGAGTTGCAATGGATCTGGTTGTATCCCAAAGGACTGACCTCTTGGACTTTGATGTCTAAAGCCATCAAAACCCTCTCTTGGAGCCTGAGGTTTAGCTTTTATAGCTGAAGATAATCTTATGTATTTGCATGCATAGAACATTTTTAATGTTTTCTTTTAATTGTCATCCCCATGAAGTTACCAAGTGATTACCAGTCTGCTCTTTTGAAGAGTTAACCAATTAGGTGAGGACTTTCAAAGGTCCTTTAAATTTGAACGTGTACTTACACTGGTTTTAAATGTAAATGCTTTGCAGTTCTCCTTCCCTCACCCCTGGATGCTAACAGTGCTCAGTGTTTTTACATGGCAGTTGGTGTCTAACATCTGTGAAAAATATATTTCAGAACAAAGTTGCCAGATACAGTTGAGAATCACTTGTGAAAAATTTGTCTTAAAGAACATGTTCCCAGACCACAGGAGATGCTAGATTGAGTCTTGAACATCAGGCTTTCTGACTCAGTCCTGCACTTACACCACACCACTAGATGATGACATTTTATTGTGAAGGTTCACCAGTTCAGGCAGTACTTCATAAACATCATCTGCTTTTTAAAGTAGATCCTTGGCTTTCTATTACAGCTATTGCTTCCTCTTCTGTATATGAAATAGGGAATTCCCCAGATTTCTCCCAAGAGCTTTTTTTTGTAGTTCTGGGTTGCATCCTCTCCCTGGAAATCTTCTGGTTTAATTTTATTTCATCAGTCATAAGCAAAGTCTTATGGTGGTTGTTGCCATCTACAGAAAATGATTTCCTCTGCTTCCACCAATGTGGTTTTATATGTTGTCTGTCAAACCAGACATCCTCTGTGCTTCTTTGTGCCAGGGTTGTGTCCATAGAGAGGCCACATTTGTGCACCCAGTCTTCAGAGCCTTGGCCATGATATGTGGTAGTAGTATAAGAGCTAGAAAACCCATAAGCATAAATCCAGTGGTGTTGCTATCCTAGCAGACCTGATTTATGTACTTTCTGGATCCTCTCCCTACACTGTGCTTTTTAAGTGGTTGTCAAATGAAATAGAAGAGCTTTTCTGATCTCTGCCTGTTTTTCCTGGACTACTGTACTTGCTGTTCAGGACATGAATAAGGTATTGCTTTAATGTTGTCCAAATTCTAGCTTATCAGTATAGTATTACTTGAAACCACAGAACCAATTTTGATACTGACATTAAGTTTTGAGATTTTGAGTATAAGACAGCACTGCTGCTTTTGCTCCCTATTTTTGTGCAATATGTTTCTGTAATCCTTCAAATGTAAAGATAGCTGCCATGAAAGTCCTGCAAATATTTCTTTATATATTTGGAACCAATTCCTAGAGGATGTATCTGTGTGTAGTGGGTTGTGGAGTTCAGTTTTAGGGCAAGTAGGTGCATGCATCTGCTTTTGACATATGGTCATGTTTCCTTTTCTGCTTAGTAAATTTATCTTGTATTGTTACAGCCTTACATAGAAGAAGTTAATGAAGATAACTGCAGTTTCTATTCTGCAAAAAGTAGAGTAAATTAAGGAACCCCTTTATAGCCAGACTGCTTATTAGGCAGAATAAGCTAACAGATTTCCATTAGGTGGATAGGAGTACACAAAGAGAATCCTAAAACTGGGGAGAAAAGTATGTGATTGTGTCCTAAATGGGAAAAGACAGGCTTATTTAAATATAAACAAACAAATGTAAATGCCTGTGTGTAGGATGATAGTGAGGTGTGTGCATATACGTGGGGTTTTTCACTGTGGTGTTGGAGAGTGTGGGTGACTTGTTAAATTCAATTTTCAATTTCTTAAATGCTTTCTCCTTAAGAAGTGGTTGTCTCATTAGGCAGTCTAAATGTAATTATACAGTTTTGCTATTTTACATAGGGTAGGCTTTCCGTTCCTTCAATAACTGCCTTCCAGGAATACTACTACTTCTACTTGGCTCTAGTAATGCTATTTTGAAGGACTTTTGTTAATAGTAAAACAGAAAGAAAAAAATAAAATCTCTTATTTGATGCTACTCTTGAAAATTGACACGAATGGTCAACTTTTGATCTGGAAACTCCATTCTTCCTCCCTTCGAAGTGATCAGTCCATAACAGAATCAGTTGGCTTTTGGCAGTTCGGAAGCAAAATGCATTTAACATGTCTTAGGTTTCCAAGTGTAAATTTGGCTTTAGCAGATGTCAGTAAACATGTCAAAAGAATTTTTATCCTGAAGTCTTGGTATGTGTTAGTTACATTAATGGTCTGTATTGTAGTAGCTGTGGAAAATTGTAAGTCAGTATTTTGAATATCAAGGGTTTAATTGATGCACTTGTGATTGTATTTTTACATTATTTTGACATAAGAGTGTAAAACTGTAATTCCTCCAAGAATACTCAAAGGCTTGTCTGAATCCTGAAAATATATTCCCCCTTATGCCTGGACTAAATAATCTTGCACCATTATATGACACAATTATGTTTGTTCCCATTCTGAATTTTCTTAACTATTTGTTTTTGCTTTAGCCGAATAATATAATTAGTGTGCAGTTTGCTTGTAACTGTAGAACATGTGATACCTACCTTTCCTCTGATATCTAAAAACTTGCTTTAACTTTGGCTTTCCATATTTGAGAAGAGTTATAATACATTGATAGATTTGTGTAGTTACTGTCCTAGCTTGGAAAGGAAAATACTGTGTGAGTTGTAGTCTAAATCATTTAGACATCTATATATATGTAAACTGATTGGGCTTTTGGCAAATAGAAAGCAAGGTCTTGCTCTACTACAGTTCTGCCATATTTTGTACCCTGAAGAATGACCCTAGACACATGTGAATTTTGGAGATTTTAAAAGACAGATTCTTTTTGTACTATTATTGTCATTATTATTGTTTTTATTCAAGCCATGTCTGCTGCGGTGTCTCGCCCATTTTTCTGACCAAAATGAAATTACTGTTGTTGTGAGCTGGGGAATGCAGATCATCCAGGCAGCAATTTAGTTTACTCCATGCATGAGTATCTCTTTGGTGATTGGGAGTGGGAGATACAAAATTATGCAGTATTTTAGCTACTGTAGACCCTGATGACCACTTGTTGCTACTGAAGTAATATGAGTGCAGGCTGCATTGTTCTCTAGACTAAGAAAAGAACTTCCGATTAAAATAGTTGCCAGTAAGGCAAGCACAAAATTGATACAGTGGGTGCCAAAATTTGCACTTCAGCATTTAGGCGATAAAGCTGCCTGTCACACAATTCCTAAAAATGGTGCAGCAGGATGCCCAGAGCTGCCTGAGCACTTCTTCAAAGCTGCTGTCATTGTCCCTCTCCCTTCTCAATTTGGCTTTTTTTGCTTCCTCTGTCCCAAATTTTTAGTGCTGAGCACAGCTCCCAGAGCTTGCTGGTACTTGAGAGTTAACTGCTGTTTAATGAAAATTATTCCTCTTTTTTTTACTTTTAATACAAACTTTGGGCTCAGATTTGTGATCCCAAACATTTGATGAAATTACAACTTGCACAATATTTTTAGTTGCTTTGTGCTTCAAACATTGCAAGGTTTTGATCAGAATGCTAATAGGTCACTTCCAAGTTCAAGATAAAAAGCTTTGCAACACTTTTTAAAAATCCTCCTAGCTGCAGAGTTCAGTCTGAAGGACAAATATCACATAAGCATTTTTACTTTGGGAAGAGGAAAATGAGGAGAATATGTTCAATGGTATCTGGAAGGACAAATTTCTAAATGCTCTTCTGAGATGTTGAATTAACTTCTATGATTTTAGCATTATCTTGTTAGCTTTGAGCTTCCCTTATATTATAAAAAGGGGGACATAGACATCCCACATGTGAATTTTGCGCGTTCTACATGTAAATACACATTGACACATGCTAAAAGAATAGAAAAGAAAATGACAGTTTTTCATTATTTTCCCCCTCCCCTTCTGAAGCACTGCTTTAAGAATGGAGGTGAAATTGAACCATCATGATCTCTCAGCCTGGTTTGAGGTAGTGGAGGCATGAAGCCAAAAGCTATTGGTGACTGCCATGGCAATCAGTCAACTATTGCTTTTTCAAATCTGTTAAAGTATGCAGACATGCACTGAAGCTCACTTTGTCTCTTTGCTTGTAATTGAGAAGAATTACCTTAATTCTTCTTAATAATACTACTTTATGCATGCTTTATAATCCTTATAAAGAAATGCTTGATATAAATTATAGATGTTTATATTTCAGGGCTCCTTTCTTTATAAGTTCTCCATGTTGGCTGCAAGCCTGTTCTTAGAGAATTACAGTCCATTGAGTTTAGTTGTGTAAGATTGTATTTGCTTACTGGGACATTTCAAGTGTATGTTCCTGATAGGTTTATGTGTGTGTTCATTTTTTACAAAAGTTTTAAACATCTGTGATTGTCTCCATGGGTGCTGCAATGTATGTGATACCCATTATGGCAGTCATGTCACCGAATGTAACACACCTATATTACAGCACACACATTTTTATTCTAATCTAGCTATCAAAGGAGTTTTAAAGTCTGTACTTTGAAATCTTTTTATTTACTGTGAACAATCAGCACAGCTAAATGTGTCAAACTTAAGACAGTATTGTACCAGTTAGCACTTTTCAGTCTCTCTATAAAGTGTGTATTTGCAGCAATATTACAAT